>NW_028243393.1:0-448779 GCF_964263255.1 Lissotriton vulgaris
GAGATAACACCCCCCCATTACGTCATGCTTCAGAAATGTGGAAAATGGTCCGTTTTCAAATGTTTTATTTTTGAACGTCAGTTCACATTTGTAGGTGGATCATCAGTGTTAGAGCTAAAATTAGCATGTTTAAAGTGATTTTCATGCTTCCAGGGGCTCGGGAAGTTAAATAAATACCATTTGGAGGCATTTAATGTTAGAGCAAAAACGGCTGATTTTCGACAAAAGAGATAACACCCCCCATTACGTCATGCTTCAGAAATGTGGAAAATGGTCCGTTTTCAAATGTTTTATTTTTGAACGTCAGTTCACATTTGTAGGTGGATCATCAGTGTTAGAGCTAAAATTAGCATGTTTAAAGTGATTTTCATGCTTCCAGGGGCTCGGGAAGTTAAATAAATACCATTTGGAGGCATTTAATGTTCGAGCAAAAACGGCTGATTTTCGACAAAAGAGATAACACCCCCCCATTACGTCATGCTTCAGAAATGTGGAAAATGGTCCGTTTTCAAATGTTTTATTTTTGAACGTCAGTTCACATTTGTAGGTGGATCATCAGTGTTAGAGCTAAAATTAGCATGTTTAAAGTGATTTTCATGCTTCCAGGGGCCCTAAACAAAAGATTTATGGAATGGTTAAAAGTGCATGAAAATGGCCAATTACTCACTCTGAGTTCTCAAAAAGGGTTTCTTCACCCCGGGAAGTTAATTAAATACCATTTGGAGGCATTTAATGTTCGGGCAAAAACAGCTGATTTTCGACAAAAGAGATAACACCCCCCATTACGTCATGCTTCAGAAATGTGGAAAATGGTCCGTTTTCAAATGTTTTATTTTTGAACGTCAGTTCACATTTGTAGGTGGATCATCAGTGTTAGAGCTAAAATTAGCATGTTTAAAGTGATTTTCATGCTTCCAGGGGCTCGGGAAGTGAATTAAATACTATTTGGAGGCATTTAATGTTTGAGCAAAAACGGCTGATTTTCGACAAAAGAGATAACACCCCCCCATTACGTCATGCTTCAGAAATGTGGAAATTTGGTCCGTTTTCAAATGTTTTATTTTTTAACGTCAGTTCACATTTGTAGGTGGATCATCAGTGTTAGAGCTAAAATTAGCATGTTTAAAGTGATTTTCATGCTTCCAGGGGCCCTAAACACAAGATTTATGGAATGGTTAAAAGTGCATGAAAATGGCCAATTTACTCACTCGGAGTTCTCAAAAAGGGTTTCTTCACCCCGGGAAGTTAATTAAATACCATTTGGAGGCATTTAATGTTCGAGCAAAAACGGCTGATTTTCGACAAAAGAGATATTACCCCCCCATTATGTCATGCTTCAGAAATGTGGAAAATGGTCCGTTTTCAAATGTTTTATTTTTGAACGTCAGTTCACATTTGTAGGTGGATCATCAGTGTTAGAGCTAAAATTAGCATGTTTAAAGTGATTTTTATGCTTCCAGGGGCCCTAAACACAAGATTTATGGAATGGTTAAAAGTGCATGAAAATGGCCAATTTACTCAGTCTGAGTTCTCAAAAAGGGTTACTTCACCCGGGAAGTTAATTAAATACCATTTGGAGGCATTTAATGTTCGAGCAAAAACGGCTAATTTTCGACAAAAGAGATAACACCCCCCCATTACGTCATGCTTCAGAAATGTGGAAAATGGTCCGTTTTCAAATGTTTTATTTTTGAACGTCAGTTCACATTTGTAGGTGGATCATCAGTGTTAGAGCTAAAATTAGCATGTTTAAAGTGATTTTCATGCTTCCAGGGGCTCGGGAAGTTAAATAAATACCATTTGGAGGCATTTAATGTTCGAGCAAAAATGGCTGATTTTCGACAAAAGAGATAACACCCCCCCCCCATTACGTCATGCTTCAGAAATGTGGAAAATGGTCCGTTTTCAAATGTTTTATTTTTGAACGTCAGTTCACATTTGTAGGTGGATCATCAGTGTTAGAGCTCAAATTAGCATGTTTAAAGTGATTTTCATGCTTCCAGGGGCTCGGTAAGTGAATTAAATACTATTTGGAGGCATTTAATGTTCAAGCAAAAACGGCTGATTTTTGACAAAAGAGATAACACCCCCCCATTACGTCATGCTTCAGAAATGTGGAAAATGGTCAGTTTTCAAATGTTTTATTTTTGAACGTCAGTTCACATTTGTAGGTGGATCATCAGTGTTAGAGCTAACATTGGTATGTTTAAAGTGATTTTCATGCTTCCAGGGGCCCTAAACACAAGATTTATGGAATGGTTAAAAGTGCATGAAAATGGCCAATTTACTCACTCTGAGTTCTCAAAAAGGGTTTCTTCACCCCAGGAAGTTAATTAAATACCATTTGGAGGAATTTAATGTTCGAGCAAAAACGGCTGATTTTCGACAAAAGAGATAACACCCCCCCCATTACGTCATGCTTCAGAAATGTGGAAAATGGTCCGTTTTCAAATGTTTTATTTTTGAACGTCAGTTCACATTTGTAGGTGGATCATCAGTGTTAGAGCTAAAATTAGCATGTTTAAAGTCATTTTCATGCTTCCAGGGGCTCGGGAAGTAAATTAAATACCATTTGGAGGCATTTAATGTTCGAGCAAAAACGGCTGATTTTCGACAAAAGAGATAACACCCCCCCATTACGTTATGCTTCAGAAATGAGGAAAATGGTCCGTTTTCAAATGTTTTATTTTTGAACGTCAGTTCACATTTGTAGGTGGATCATCAGTGTTAGAGCTAAAATTAGCATGTTTAAAGTGATTTTCATGCTTCCAGGGGCCCTAAACACAAGATTTATGGAATGGTTAAAAGTGCATGAAAATGGCCAATTTACTCACTCTGAGTTCTTAAAAAGGGTTTCTTCACCCCGGGAAGTTAATTAAATACCATTTGGAGGCATTTAATGTTCGAGCAAAAACGGCTGATTTTCGACAAAAGAGATAACACCCCCCCATTACGTCATGCTTCAGAAATGTGGAAAATGGTCCGTTTTCAAATGTTTTATTTTTGAACGTCAGTTCACATTTGTAGGTGGATCATCAGTGTAAGAGCTAAAATTAGTATGTTTAAAGTGATTTTCATGCTTCCAGGGGCTCGGGAAGTTAAATAAATACCATTTGGAGGCATTTAATGTTCGAGCAAAAACGGCTGATTTTCGACAAAAGAGATAACACCCCCCCATTACGTCATGCTTCAGAAATGTGGAAAATGGTCCGTTTTCAAATGTTTTATTTTTGAACGTCAGTTCACATTTGTAGGTGGATCATCAGTGTTAGAGCTAAAATTAGCATGTTTAAAGTGATTTTCATGCTTCCAGGGGCTCGGGAAGTTAAATAAATACCATTTGGAGGCATTTAATGTTAGAGCAAAAACGGCTGATTTTCGACAAAAGAGATAACACCCCCCATTACGTCATGCTTCAGAAATGTGGAAAATGGTCCGTTTTCAAATGTTTTATTTTTGAACGTCAGTTCACATTTGTAGGTGGATCATCAGTGTTAGAGCTAAAATTAGCATGTTTAAAGTGATTTTCATGCTTCCAGGGGCTCGGGAAGTTAAATAAATACCATTTGGAGGCATTTAATGTTCGAGCAAAAACGGCTGATTTTCGACAAAAGAGATAACACCCCCCCATTACGTCATGCTTCAGAAATGTGGAAAATGGTCCGTTTTCAAATGTTTTATTTTTGAACGTCAGTTCACATTTGTAGGTGGATCATCAGTGTTAGAGCTAAAATTAGCATGTTTAAAGTGATTTTCATGCTTCCAGGGGCCCTAAACAAAAGATTTATGGAATGGTTAAAAGTGCATGAAAATGGCCAATTACTCACTCTGAGTTCTCAAAAAGGGTTTCTTCACCCCGGGAAGTTAATTAAATACCATTTGGAGGCATTTAATGTTCGGGCAAAAACAGCTGATTTTCGACAAAAGAGATAACACCCCCCATTACGTCATGATTCAGAAATGTGGAAAATGGTCCGTTTTCAAATGTTTTATTTTTGAACGTCAGTTCACATTTGTAGGTGGATCATCAGTGTTAGAGCTAAAATTAGCATGTTTAAAGTGATTTTCATGCTTCCAGGGGCTCGGGAAGTGAATTAAATACTATTTGGAGGCATTTAATGTTTGAGCAAAAACGGCTGATTTTCGACAAAAGAGATAACACCCCCCCATTACGTCATGCTTCAGAAATGTGGAAATTTGGTCCGTTTTCAAATGTTTTATTTTTTAACGTCAGTTCACATTTGTAGGTGGATCATCAGTGTTAGAGCTAAAATTAGCATGTTTAAAGTGATTTTCATGCTTCCAGGGGCCCTAAACACAAGATTTATGGAATGGTTAAAAGTGCATGAAAATGGCCAATTTACTCACTCGGAGTTCTCAAAAAGGGTTTCTTCACCCCGGGAAGTTAATTAAATACCATTTGGAGGCATTTAATGTTCGAGCAAAAACGGCTGATTTTCGACAAAAGAGATATTACCCCCCCATTATGTCATGCTTCAGAAATGTGGAAAATGGTCCGTTTTCAAATGTTTTATTTTTGAACGTCAGTTCACATTTGTAGGTGGATCATCAGTGTTAGAGCTAAAATTAGCATGTTTAAAGTGATTTTCATGCTTCCAGGGGCTCGGGAAGTTAAATAAATACTATTTGGAGGCATTTAATGTTCAAGCAAAAAAGGCAGATTTTTGACAAAAGAGATAACACCCCCCCATTACGTCATGCTTCAGAAATGTGGAAAATGGTCAGTTTTCAAATGTTTTATTTTTGAACGTCAGTTCACATTTGTAGGTGGATCATCAGTGTTAGAGCTAAAATTAGCATGTTTAAAGTGATTTTCATGCTTCCAGGGGCTCGGGAAGTTAATTAAATACCATTTGGAGGCATTTAATGTTCGAGCAAAAATGGCTGATTTTCGACAAAAGAGATAACACCCCCCCATTACGTCATGCTTCAGAAATGTGGAAAATGGTCCGTTTTCAAATGTTTTATTTTTGAACGTCAGTTCACATTTGTAGGTGGATCATCAGTGTTAGAGCTAAAATTAGCATGTTTAAAGTGATTTTCATGCTTCCAGGGGCTCGGGAAGTAAATTAAATACCATTTGGAGGCATTTAATGTTCGAGCAAAAACGGCTGATTTTCGACAAAAGAGATAACACCCCCCCATTACGTCATGCTTCAGAAATGTGGAAAATGGTCCGTTTTCAAATGTTTTATTTTTGAACGTCAGTTCACATTTGTAGGTGGATCATCAGTGTTAGAGCTAAAATTAGCATGTTTAAAGTGATTTTCATGCTTCCAGGGGCTCGGGAAGTAAATTAAATACCATTTGGAGGCATTTAATGTTCGAGCAAAAACGGCTGATTTTCGACAAAAGAGATAACACCCCCCCATTACGTCATGCTTCAGAAATGTGGAAAATGGTCCGTTTTCAAATGTTTTATTTTTGAACGTCAGTTCACATTTGTAGGTGGATCATCAGTGTTAGAGCTAAAATTAGCATGTTTAAAGTGATTTTCATGCTTCCAGGGGCCCAAAACACAAGATTTATGGAATGGTTAAAAGTGCATGAAAATGGCCAATTACTCACTCTGAGTTCTCAAAAAGGGTTTCTTCACCCTGGGAAGTTAATTAAATACCATTTGGAGGCATTTAATGTTCGAGCAAAAACGGCTGATTTTCGACAAAAGAGATAACACCCCCCCATTACGTCATGCTTCAGAAATGTGGAAAATGGTCCGTTTTCAAATGTTTTATTTTTGAACGTCAGTTCACATTTGTAGGTGGATCATCAGTGTTAGAGCTAAAATTAGCATGTTTAAAGTGATTTTCATGCTTCCAGGGGCCCTAAACACAAGATTTATGGACTGTTAAAAGTGCATGAAAATGGCCAATTTGCTCACTCTGAGTTCTCAAAAAGGGTTTCTTCACCCCGGGAAGTTAATTAAATACCATTTGGAGGCATTTAATGTTCGAGCAAAAACGGCTGATTTTCGACAAAAGAGATAACACCCCCCCATTACGTCATGCTTCAGAAATGTGGAAAATGGTCCGTTTTCAAATGTTTTATTTTTGAACGTCAGTTCACATTTGTAGGTGGATCATCAGTGTTAGAGCTAAAATTAGCATGTTTAAAGTGATTTTCATGCTTCCAGGGGCCCTAAACACAAGATTTATGGAATGGTTAAAAGTGCATAAAAATGGCCAATTTACTCACTCTGAGTTCTCAAAAAGGGTTTCTTCACCCCGGGAAGTTAATTAAATACCATTTGGTGGCATTTAATGTTCGAGCAAAAACGGCTGCTTTTCGACAAAAGAGATAACACCCCCCATTACGTGTTGCTTCAGAAATGTGGAAAATGGTCCGTTTTCAAATGTTTTATTTTTGAACGTCAGTTCACATTTGTAGGTGGATCATCAGTGTTAGAGGTAAAATTAGCATGTTTAAAGTGATTTTCATGCTTCCAGGGGCTCGGGAAGTTAATTAAATACCATTTGGAGGCATTTAATGTTCGAGCAAAAACGGCTGGTTTTCGACAAAAGAGATAACACCCCCCCATTACGTCATGCTTCAGAAATGTGGAAAATGGTCCGTTTTCAAATGTTTTATTTTTGAACGTCAGTTCACATTTGTAGGTGGATCATCAGTGTTAGAGCTAAAATTAGCATGTTTAAAGTGATTTTCATGCTTCCATGGGCCCTAAACACAAGATTTATGGAATGGTTAAAAGTGCATGAAAATGGCCAATTACTCACTCTGAGTTCTCAAAAAGGGTTTCTTCACCCCGGGAAGTTAATTAAATACCATTTGGAGGCATTTAATGTTCGAGCAAAAACAGCTGATTTTCGACAAAAGAGATAACACCCCCCCATTACGTCATGCTTCAGAAATGTGGAAAATGGTCCATTTTCAAATGTTTTATTTTTGAACGTCAGTTCACATTTGTAGGCGGATCATCAGTGTTAGAGCTAAAATTAGCATGTTTAAAGTGATTTTCATGCTTTCAGGGGCCCTAAACACAAGATTTATGGAATGGTTAAAAGTGCATGAAAATGGCCAATTTACTCACTCTGAGTTCTCAAAAAGGGTTTCTTCACCCCGGGAAGTTAATTAAATACCATTTGGAGGCATTTAATGTTCGAGCAAAAACGGCTGATTTTCGACAAAAGAGATAACACCCCCCCATTACGTCATGCTTCAGAAATGTGGAAAATGGTCCGTTTTCAAATGTTTTATTTTTGAACGTCAGTTCACATTTGTAGGTGGATCATCAGTGTTAGAGCTAAAATTAGCATGTTTAAAGTGATTTTCATGCTTCCAGGGGCCCTAAACACAAGATTTATGGAATGGTTAAAAGTGCATGAAAATGGCCAATTTACTCACTCTGAGTTCTCAAAAAGGGTTTCTTCACCCCGGGAAGTTAATTAAATACCATTTGGAGGCATTTAATGTAAGAGCAAAAACGGCTGATTTTCGACAAAAGAGATAACACCCCCCCATTACGTCATGCTTCAGAAATGTGGAAAATGGTCCGTTTTCAAATGTTTTATTTTTGAACGTCAGTTCACATTTGTAGGTGGATCATCAGTGTTAGAGCTAAAATTAGCATGTTTAAAGTGATTTTCATGCTTCCAGGGGCTCGGGAAGTTAAATAAATACCATTTGGAGGCATTTAATGTTCGAGCAAAAACGGCTGATTTTCGACAAAAGCGATAACACCCCCCATTACGTCATGCTTCAGAAATGTGGAAAATGGTCCGTTTTCAAATGTTTTATTTTTGAACGTCAGTTCACATTTGTAGGTGGATCATCAGTGTTAGAGCTCAAATTAGCATGTTTAAAGTGATTTTCATGCTTCCAGGGGCTCGGGAAGTGAATTAAATACTATTTGGAGGCATTTAATGTTCAAGCAAAAACGGCTGATTTTCGACAAAAGAGATAACACCCCCCCATTACGTCATGCTTCAGAAATGTGGAAAATGGTCCGTTTTCAAATGTTTTATTTTTGAACGTCAGTTCACATTTGTAGGTGGATCATCAGTGTTAGAGCTAAAATTAGCATGTTTAAAGTGATTTTCATGCTTCAGGGGCCCTAAACACAAGATTTATGGAATGGTTAAAAGTGCATGAAAATGGCCAATTTACTCACTCTGAGTTCTCAAAAAGGGTTTCTTCACCCCGGGAAGTTAATTAAATACCATTTGGAGGCATTTAATGTTCGAGCAAAAACGGCTGATTTTCGACAAAAGAGATAACACCCCCCATTACGTCATGCTTCAGAAATGTGGAAAATGGTCCGTTTTCAAATGTTTTATTTTTGAACGTCAGTTCACATTTGTAGGTGGATCATCAGTGTTAGAGCTAAAATTAGCATGTTTAAAGTGATTTTCATGCTTCCAGGGGCCCTAAACACAAGATTTATGGAATGGTTAAAAGTGCATGAAAATGGCCAATTTACTCACTCTGAGTTCTCAAAAAGGGTTTCTTCAACCCGGGAAGTTAATTAAATACCATTTGGAGGCATTTAATGTTCGAGCAAAAACGGCTGATTTTCGACAAAAGAGATAACACCCCCCCATTACGTCATGCTTCAGAAATGTGGAAAATGGTCCGTTTTCAAATGTTTTATTTTTGAACGTCAGTTCACATTTGTAGGTGGATCATCAGTGTTAGAGCTAAAATTAGTATGTTTAAAGTGATTTTCATGCTTCCAGGGGCTCGGGAAGTTAAATAAATACCATTTGGAGGCATTTAATGTTTGAGCAAAAACGGCTGATTTTCGACAAAAGAGATATTACCCCCCCATTACGTCATGCTTCACAAATGTGGAATATGGTCCGTTTTCAAATGTTTTATTTTTGAACGTCAGTTCACATTTGTAGGTGGATCATCAGTGTTAGAGCTAAAATTAGCATGTTTAAAGTGATTTTCATGCTTCCAGGGGCCCTAAACACAAGATTTATGGAATGGTTAAAAGTGCATGAAAATGGCCAATTTAGTCACTCTGAGTTCTCGAAAAGGGTTTCTTCACCCCGGGAAGTTAATTAAATACCATTTGGAGGCATTTAATGTTCGAGCAAAAACGGCTGATTTTCGACAAAAGAGATAACACCCCCCCATTACGTCATGCTTCAGAAATGTGGAAAATGGTCCGTTTTCAAATGTTTTATTTTTGAACGTCAGTTCACATTTGTAGGTGGATCATCAGTGTTAGAGCTAAAATTAGCATGTTTAAAGTGATTTTCATGCTTCCAGGGGCTCGGGAAGTTAAATAAATACCATTTGGAGGCATTTAATGTTCGAGCAAAAACGGCTGATTTTCGACAAAAGCGATAACACCCCCCATTACGTCATGCTTCAGAAATGTGGAAAATGGTCCGTTTTCAAATGTTTTATTTTTGAACGTCAGTTCACATTTGTAGGTGGATCATCAGTGTTAGAGCTCAAATTAGCATGTTTAAAGTGATTTTCATGCTTCCAGGGGCTCGGGAAGTTAATTAAATACCATTTGGAGGCATTTAATGTTCGAGCAAAAACGGCTGATTTTCGACAAAAGAGATAACACCCCCCCATTACGTCATGCTTCAGAAATGTGGAAAATGGTCCGTTTTCAAATGTTTTATTTTTGAACGTCAGTTCACATTTGTAGGTGGATCATCAGTGTTAGAGCTAAAATTAGCATGTTTAAAGTGATTTTCATGCTTCCAGGGGCCCTAAACACAAGATTTATGGAATGGTTAAAAGTGCATGAAAATGGCCAATTACTCACTCTGAGTTCTCAAAAAGGGTTTCTTCACCCCGGGAAGTTAATTAAATACCATTTGGAGGCATTTAATGTTCGGGCAAAAACAGCTGATTTTCGACAAAAGAGTTAACACCCCCCATTACGTCATGCTTCAGAAATGTGGAAAATGGTCCGTTTTCAAATGTTTTATTTTTGAACGTCAGTTCACATTTGTAGGTGGATCATCAGTGTTAGAGCTGAAATTAGCATGTTTAAAGTGATTTTCATGCTTCCAGGGGCTCGGGAAGTGAATTAAATACTATTTGGAGGCATTTAATGTTTGAGCAAAAACGGCTGATTTTCGACAAAAGAGATAACACCCCCCCATTACGTCATGCTTCAGAAATGTGGAAAATGGTCCGTTTTCAAATGTTTTATTTTTTAACGTCAGTTCACATTTGTAGGTGGATCATCAGTGTTCGAGCTAAAATTAGCATGTTTAAAGTGATTTTCATGCTTCCAGGGGCCCTAAACACACGATTTATGGAATGGTTAAAAGTGCATGAAAATGGCCAATTTACTCACTCGGAGTTCTCAAAAAGGGTTTCTTCACCCCGGGAAGTTAATTAAATACCATTTGGAGGCATTTAATGTTCGAGCAAAAACGGCTGATTTTCGACAAAAGAGATATTACCCCCCCATTATGTCATGCTTCAGAAATGTGGAAAATGGTCCGTTTTCAAATGTTTTATTTTTGAACGTCAGTTCACATTTGTAGGTGGATCATCAGTGTTAGAGCTAAAATTAGCATGTTTAAAGTGATTTTCATGCTTCCAGGGGCCCTAAACACAAGATTTATGGAATGGTTAAAAGTGCATGAAAATGGCCAATTTACTCACTCTGAGTTCTCAAAAAGGGTTTCTTCACCCCGGGAAGTTAATTAAATACCATTTGGAGGCATTTAATGTAAGAGCAAAAACGGCTGATTTTCGACAAAAGAGATAACACCCCCCATTACGTCATGCTTCAGAAATGTGGAAAATGGTCCGTTTTCAAATGTTTTATTTTTGAACGTCAGTTCACATTTGTAGGTGGATCATCAGTGTTAGAGCTAAAATTAGCATGTTTAAAGTGATTTTCATGCTTCCAGGGGCTCGGGAAGTTAAATAAATACCATTTGGAGGCATTTAATGTTCGAGCAAAAACGGCTGATTTTCGACAAAAGCGATAACACCCCCCATTACGTCATGCTTCAGAAATGTGGAAAATGGTCCGTTTTCAAATGTTTTATTTTTGAACGTCAGTTCACATTTGTAGGTGGATCATCAGTGTTAGAGCTCAAATTAGCATGTTTAAAGTGATTTTCATGCTTCCAGGGGCTCGGGAAGTTAATTAAATACCATTTGGAGGCATTTAATGTTCGAGCAAAAACGGCTGGTTTTCGACAAAAGAGATAACACCCCCCCATTACGTCATGCTTCAGAAATGTGGAAAATGGTCCGTTTTCAAATGTTTTATTTTTGAACGTCAGTTCACATTTGTAGGTGGATCATCAGTGTTAGAGCTAAAATTAGCATGTTTAAAGTGATTTTCATGCTTCCAGGGGCCCTAAACACAAGATTTATGGAATGGTTAAAAGTGCATGAAAATGGCCAATTACTCACTCTGAGTTCTCAAAAAGGGTTTCTTCACCCCGGGAAGTTAATTAAATACCATTTGGAGGCATTTAATGTTCGAGCAAAAACAGCTGATTTTCGACAAAAGAGATAACACCCCCCCATTACGTCATGCTTCAGAAATGTGGAAAATGGTCCATTTTCAAATGTTTTATTTTTGAACGTCAGTTCACATTTGTAGGCGGATCATCAGTGTTAGAGCTAAAATTAGCATGTTTAAAGTGATTTTCATGCTTTCAGGGGCCCTAAACACAAGATTTATGGAATGGTTAAAAGTGCATGAAAATGGCCAATTTACTCACTCTGAGTTCTCAAAAAGGGTTTCTTCACCCCGGGAAGTTAATTAAATACCATTTGGAGGCATTTAATGTTCGAGCAAAAACGGCTGATTTTCGACAAAAGAGATAACACCCCCCCATTACGTCATGCTTCAGAAATGTGGAAAATGGTCCGTTTTCAAATGTTTTATTTTTGAACGTCAGTTCACATTTGTAGGTGGATCATCAGTGTTAGAGCTAAAATTAGCATGTTTAAAGTGATTTTCATGCTTCCAGGGGCCCTAAACACAAGATTTATGGAATGGTTAAAAGTGCATGAAAATGGCCAATTTACTCACTCTGAGTTCTCAAAAAGGGTTTCTTCACCCCGGGAAGTTAATTAAATACCATTTGGAGGCATTTAATGTAAGAGCAAAAACGGCTGATTTTCGACAAAAGAGATAACACCCCCCCATTACGTCATGCTTCAGAAATGTGGAAAATGGTCCGTTTTCAAATGTTTTATTTTTGAACGTCAGTTCACATTTGTAGGTGGATCATCAGTGTTAGAGCTAAAATTAGCATGTTTAAAGTGATTTTCATGCTTCCAGGGGCTCGGGAAGTTAAATAAATACCATTTGGAGGCATTTAATGTTCGAGCAAAAACGGCTGATTTTCGACAAAAGCGATAACACCCCCCATTACGTCATGCTTCAGAAATGTGGAAAATGGTCCGTTTTCAAATGTTTTATTTTTGAACGTCAGTTCACATTTGTAGGTGGATCATCAGTGTTAGAGCTCAAATTAGCATGTTTAAAGTGATTTTCATGCTTCCAGGGGCTCGGGAAGTGAATTAAATACTATTTGGAGGCATTTAATGTTCAAGCAAAAACGGCTGATTTTCGACAAAAGAGATAACACCCCCCCATTACGTCATGCTTCAGAAATGTGGAAAATGGTCCGTTTTCAAATGTTTTATTTTTGAACGTCAGTTCACATTTGTAGGTGGATCATCAGTGTTAGAGCTAAAATTAGCATGTTTAAAGTGATTTTCATGCTTCAGGGGCCCTAAACACAAGATTTATGGAATGGTTAAAAGTGCATGAAAATGGCCAATTTACTCACTCTGAGTTCTCAAAAAGGGTTTCTTCACCCCGGGAAGTTAATTAAATACCATTTGGAGGCATTTAATGTTCGAGCAAAAACGGCTGATTTTCGACAAAAGAGATAACACCCCCCATTACGTCATGCTTCAGAAATGTGGAAAATGGTCCGTTTTCAAATGTTTTATTTTTGAACGTCAGTTCACATTTGTAGGTGGATCATCAGTGTTAGAGCTAAAATTAGCATGTTTAAAGTGATTTTCATGCTTCCAGGGGCCCTAAACACAAGATTTATGGAATGGTTAAAAGTGCATGAAAATGGCCAATTTACTCACTCTGAGTTCTCAAAAAGGGTTTCTTCACCCCGGGAAGTTAATTAAATACCATTTGGAGGCATTTAATGTTCGAGCAAAAACGGCTGATTTTCGACAAAAGAGATAACACCCCCCCATTACGTCATGCTTCAGAAATGTGGAAAATGGTCCGTTTTCAAATGTTTTATTTTTGAACGTCAGTTCACATTTGTAGGTGGATCATCAGTGTTAGAGCTAAAATTAGTATGTTTAAAGTGATTTTCATGCTTCCAGGGGCTCGGGAAGTTAAATAAATACCATTTGGAGGCATTTAATGTTTGAGCAAAAACGGCTGATTTTCGACAAAAGAGATATTACCCCCCCATTACGTCATGCTTCACAAATGTGGAAAATGGTCCGTTTTAAAATGTTTTATTTTTGAACGTCAGTTCACATTTGTAGGTGGATCATCAGTGTTAGAGCTAAAATTAGCATGTTTAAAGTGATTTTCATGCTTCCAGGGGCCCTAAACACAAGATTTATGGAATGGTTAAAAGTGCATGAAAATGGCCAATTTAGTCACTCTGAGTTCTCAAAAAGGGTTTCTTCACCCCGGGAAGTTAATTAAATACCATTTGGAGGCATTTAATGTTCGAGCAAAAACGGCTGATTTTCGACAAAAGAGATAACACCCCCCCATTACGTCATGCTTCAGAAATGTGGAAAATGATCCGTTTTCAAATGTTTTATTTTTGAACGTCAGTTCACATTTGTAGGTGGATCATCAGTGTTAGAGCTAAAATTAGCATGTTTAAAGTGATTTTCATGCTTCCAGGGGCTCGGGAAGTTAAATAAATACCATTTGGAGGCATTTAATGTTCGAGCAAAAACGGCTGATTTTCGACAAAAGCGATAACACCCCCCATTACGTCATGCTTCAGAAATGTGGAAAATGGTCCGTTTTCAAATGTTTTATTTTTGAACGTCAGTTCACATTTGTAGGTGGATCATCAGTGTTAGAGCTCAAATTAGCATGTTTAAAGTGATTTTCATGCTTCCAGGGGCTCGGGAAGTGAATTAAATACTATTTGGAGGCATTTAATGTTCAAGCAAAAACGGCTGATTTTCGACAAAAGAGATAACACCCCCCCATTACGTCATGCTTCAGAAATGTGGAAAATGGTCCGTTTTCAAATGTTTTATTTTTGAACGTCAGTTCACATTTGTAGGTGGATCATCAGTGTTAGAGCTAACATTGGCATGTTTAAAGTGATTTTCATGCTTCCAGGGGCCCTAAACACAAGATTTATGGAATGGTTAAAAGTGCATGAAAATGGCCAATTTACTCACTCTGAGTTCTCAAAAAGGGTTTCTTCACCCCGGGAAGTTAATTAAATACCATTTGGAGGCATTTAATGTTCGAGCAAAAACGGCTGATTTTCGACAAAAGAGATAACACCCCCATTACGTCATGCTTCAGAAATGTGGAAAATGGTCCGTTTTCAAATGTTTTATTTTTGAACGTCAGTTCACATTTGTAGGTGGATCATCAGTGTTAGAGCTAAAATTAGCATGTTTAAAGTGATTTTCATGCTTCCAGGGGCTCGGGAAGTTAATTAAATACCATTTGGAGGCATTTAATGTTCGAGCAAAAACGGCTGATTTTCGACAAAAGAGATAACACCCCCCCATTACGTCATGCTTCAGAAATGTGGAAAATGGTCCGTTTTCAAATGTTTTATTTTTGAACGTCAGTTCACATTTGTAGGTGGATCATCAGTGTTAGAGCTAAAATTAGCATGTTTAAAGTGATTTTCATGCTTCCAGGGGCCCTAAACACAAGATTTATGGAATGGTTAAAAGTGCATGAAAATGGCCAATTACTCACTCTGAGTTCTCAAAAAGGGTTTCTTCACCCCGGGAAGTTAATTAAATACCATTTGGAGGCATTTAATGTTCGGGCAAAAACAGCTGATTTTTGACAAAAGAGATAACACCCCCCATTACGTCATGCTTCAGAAATGTGGAAAATGGTCCGTTTTCAAATGTTTTATTTTTGAACGTCAGTTCACATTTGTAGGTGGATCATCAGTGTTAGAGCTAAAATTAGCATGTTTAAAGTGATTTTCATGCTTCCAGGGGCTCGGGAAGTGAATTAAATACTATTTGGAGGCATTTAATGTTTGAGCAAAAACGGCTGATTTTCGACAAAAGAGATAACACCCCCCCATTACGTCATGCTTCAGAAATGTGGAAAATGGTCCGTTTTCAAATGTTTTATTTTTTAACGTCAGTTCACATTTGTAGGTGGATCATCAGTGTTAGAGCTAAAATTAGCATGTTTAAAGTGATTTTCATGCTTCCAGGGGCCCTAAACACAAGATTTATGGAATGGTTAAAAGTGCATGAAAATGGCCAATTTACTCAGTCTGAGTTCTCAAAAAGGGTTTCTTCACCCCGGGAAGTTAATTAAATACCATTTGGAGGCATTTAATGTTCGAGCAAAAACGGCTGATTTTCGACAAAAGAGATAACACCCCCCCCATTACGTCATGCTTCAGAAATGTGGAAAATGGTCCGTTTTCAAATGTTTTATTTTTGAACGTCAGTTCACATTTGTAGGTGGATCATCAGTGTTAGAGCTAAAATTAGCATGTTTAAAGTGATTTTCATGCTTCCAGGGGCCCTAAACACAAGATTTATGGAATGGTTAAAAGTGCATGAAAATGGCCAATTTACTCAGTCTGAGTTCTCAAAAAGGGTTTCTTCACCCCGGGAAGTTAATTAAATACCATTTGGAGGCATTTAATGTTCGAGCAAAAACGGCTGATTTTCGACAAAAGAGATAACACCCCCCCCATTACGTCATGCTTCAGAAATGTGGAAAATGGTCCGTTTTCAAATGTTTTATTTTTGAACGTCAGTTCACATTTGTAGGTGGATCATCAGTGTTAGAGCTAAAATTAGCATGTTTAAAGTGATTTTCATGCTTCCAGGGGCTCGGGAAGTTAAATAAATACCATTTGGAGGCATTTAATGTTCGAGCAAAAACGGCTGATTTTCGACAAAAGAGATAACACCCCCCCCATTACGTCATGCTTCAGAAATGTGGAAAATGGTCCGTTTTCAAATGTTTTATTTTTGAACGTCAGTTCACATTTGTAGGTGGATCATCAGTGTTAGAGCTCAAATTAGCATGTTTAAAGTGATTTTCATGCTTCCAGGGGCTCGGTAAGTGAATTAAATACTATTTGGAGGCATTTAATGTTCAAGCAAAAACGGCTGATTTTTGACAAAAGAGATAACACCCCCCCATTACGTCATGCTTCAGAAATGTGGAAAATGGTCAGTTTTCAAATGTTTTATTTTTGAACGTCAGTTCACATTTGTAGGTGGATCATCAGTGTTAGAGCTAAAATTAGCATGTTTAAAGTGATTTTCATGCTTCCAGGGGCTCGGGAAGTTAATTAAATACCATTTGGAGGCATTTAATGTTCGAGCAAAAATGGCTGATTTTCGACAAAAGAGATAACACCACCCCATTACGTCATGCTTCAGAAATGTGGAAAATGGTCAGTTTTCAAATGTTTTATTTTTGAACGTCAGTTCACATTTGTAGGTGGATCATCAGTGTTAGAGCTAACATTGGTATGTTTAAAGTGATTTTCATGCTTCCAGGGGCCCTAAACACAAGATTTATGGAATGGTTAAAAGTGCATGAAAATGGCCAATTTACTCACTCTGAGTTCTCAAAAAGGGTTTCTTCACCCCGGGAAGTTAATTAAATACCATTTGGAGGAATTTAATGTTCGAGCAAAAACGGCTGATTTTCGACAAAAGAGATAACACCCCCCCATTACGTCATGCTTCAGAAATGTGGAAAATGGTCCGTTTTCAAATGTTTTATTTTTGAAGGTCAGTTCACATTTGTAGGTGGATCATCAGTGTTAGAGCTAAAATTAGCATGTTTAAAGTGATTTTCATGCTTCCAGGGGCTCGGGAAGTAAATTAAATACCATTTGGAGGCATTTAATGTTCGAGCAAAAACGGCTGATTTTCGACAAAAGAGATAACACCCCCCCATTACGTCATGCTTCAGAAATGTGGAAAATGGTCCGTTTTCAAATGTTTTATTTTTGAACGTCAGTTCACATTTGTAGGTGGATCATCAGTGTTAGAGCTAAAATTAGCATGTTTAAAGTGATTTTCATGCTTCCAGGGGCCCTAAACACAAGATTTATGGAATGGTTAAAAGTGCATGAAAATGGCCAATTACTCACTCTGAGTTCTCAAAAAGGGTTTCTTCACCCCGGGAAGTTAATTAAATACCATTTGGAGGCATTTAATGTTCGAGCAAAAACGGCTGATTTTCGACAAAAGAGATAACACCCCCCCATTACGTCATGCTTCAGAAATGTGGAAAATGGTCCGTTTTCAAATGTTTTATTTTTGAACGTCAGTTCACATTTGTAGGTGGATCATCAGTGTTAGAGCTAAAATTAGCATGTTTAAAGTGATTTTCATGCTTCCAGGGGCCCTAAACACATGATTTATGGACTGTTAAAAGTGCATGAAAATGGCCAATTTGCTCACTCTGAGTTCTCAAAAAGGGTTTCTTCACCCCGGGAAGTTAATTAAATACCATTTGGAGGCATTTAATGTTCGAGCAAAAACGGCTGATTTTCGACAAAAGAGATAACACCCCCCCCATTACGTCATGCTTCAGAAATGTGGAAAATGGTCCGTTTTCAAATGTTTTATTTTTGAACGTCAGTTCACATTTGTAGGTGGATCATCAGTGTTAGAGCTAAAATTAGCATGTTTAAAGTCATTTTCATGCTTCCAGGGGCTAGGGAAGTTAAATAAATACCATTTGGAGGCATTTAATGTTCGAGCAAAAACGGCTGATTTTCGACAAAAGAGATAACACCCCCCCCATTACGTCATGCTTCAGAAATGTGGAAAATGGTCCGTTTTCAAATGTTTTATTTTTGAACGTCAGTTCACATTTGTAGGTGGATCATCAGTGTTAGAGCTCAAATTAGCATGTTTAAAGTGATTTTCATGCTTCCAGGGGCTCGGTAAGTGAATTAAATACTATTTGGAGGCATTTAATGTTCAAGCAAAAACGGCTGATTTTTGACAAAAGAGATAACACCCCCCCATTACGTCATGCTTCAGAAATGTGGAAAATGGTCAGTTTTCAAATGTTTTATTTTTGAACGTCAGTTCACATTTGTAGGTGGATCATCAGTGTTAGAGCTAAAATTAGCATGTTTAAAGTGATTTTCATGCTTCCAGGGGCTCGGGAAGTTAATTAAATACCATTTGGAGGCATTTAATGTTCGAGCAAAAATGGCTGATTTTCGAAAAAAGAGATAACACCACCCCATTACGTCATGCTTCAGAAATGTGGAAAATGGTCAGTTTTCAAATGTTTTATTTTTGAACGTCAGTTCACATTTGTAGGTGGATCATCAGTGTTAGAGCTAACATTGGTATGTTTAAAGTGATTTTCATGCTTCCAGGGGCCCTAAACACAAGATTTATGGAATGGTTAAAAGTGCATGAAAATGGCCAATTTACTCACTCTGAGTTCTCAAAAAGGGTTTCTTCACCCCGGGAAGTTAATTAAATACCATTTGGAGGAATTTAATGTTCGAGCAAAAACGGCTGATTTTCGACAAAAGAGATAACACCCCCCCATTACGTCATGCTTCAGAAATGTGGAAAATGGTCCGTTTTCAAATGTTTTATTTTTGAAGGTCAGTTCACATTTGTAGGTGGATCATCAGTGTTAGAGCTAAAATTAGCATGTTTAAAGTGATTTTCATGCTTCCAGGGGCTCGGGAAGTAAATTAAATACCATTTGGAGGCATTTAATGTTCGAGCAAAAACGGCTGATTTTCGACAAAAGAGATAACACCCCCCCATTACGTCATGCTTCAGAAATGTGGAAAATGGTCCGTTTTCAAATGTTTTATTTTTGAACGTCAGTTCACATTTGTAGGTGGATCATCAGTGTTAGAGCTAAAATTAGCATGTTTAAAGTGATTTTCATGCTTCCAGGGGCCCTAAACACAAGATTTATGGAATGGTTAAAAGTGCATGAAAATGGCCAATTACTCACTCTGAGTTCTCAAAAAGGGTTTCTTCACCCCGGGAAGTTAATTAAATACCATTTGGAGGCATTTAATGTTCGAGCAAAAACGGCTGATTTTCGACAAAAGAGATAACACCCCCCCATTACGTCATGCTTCAGAAATGTGGAAAATGGTCCGTTTTCAAATGTTTTATTTTTGAACGTCAGTTCACATTTGTAGGTGGATCATCAGTGTTAGAGCTAAAATTAGCATGTTTAAAGTGATTTTCATGCTTCCAGGGGCCCTAAACACAAGATTTATGGACTGTTAAAAGTGCATGAAAATGGCCAATTTGCTCACTCTGAGTTCTCAAAAAGGGTTTCTTCACCCCGGGAAGTTAATTAAATACCATTTGGAGGCATTTAATGTTCGAGCAAAAACGTCTGATTTTCGACAAAAGAGATAACACCCCCCCCATTACGTCATGCTTCAGAAATGTGGAAAATGGTCCGTTTTCAAATGTTTTATTTTTGAACGTCAGTTCACATTTGTAGGTGGATCATCAGTGTTAGAGCTAAAATTAGCATGTTTAAAGTCATTTTCATGCTTCCAGGGGCTCGGGAAGTAAATTAAATACCATTTGGAGGCATTTAATGTTCGAGCAAAAACGGCTGATTTTCGACAAAAGAGATAACACCCCCCCATTACGTTATGCTTCAGAAATGTGGAAAATGGTCCGTTTTCAAATGTTTTATTTTTGAACGTCAGTTCACATTTGTAGGTGGATCATCAGTGTTAGAGCTAAAATTAGCATGTTTAAAGTGATTTTCATGCTTCCAGGGGCCCTAAACACAAGATTTATGGAATGGTTAAAAGTGCATGAAAATGGCCAATTTACTCACTCTGAGTTCTCAAAAAGGGTTTCTTCACCCCGGGAAGTTAATTAAATACCATTTGGAGGCATTTAATGTTCGAGCAAAAACGGCTCTTTTTCGACAAAAGAGATAACACCACCCCATTACGTCATGCTTCAGAAATGTGGAAAATGGTCCGTTTTCAAATGTTTTATTTTTGAACGTCAGTTCACATTTGTAGGTGGATCATCAGTGTAAGAGCTAAAATTAGTATGTTTAAAGTGATTTTCATGCTTCCAGGGGCTCGGGAAGTTAAATAAATACCATTTGGAGGCATTTAATGTTCGAGCAAAAACGGCTGATTTTCGACAAAAGAGATAACACCCCCCCATTACGTCATGCTTCAGAAATGTGGAAAATGGTCCGTTTTCAAATGTTTTATTTTTGAACGTCAGTTCACATTTGTAGGTGGATCATCAGTGTTAGAGCTAAAATTAGCATGTTTAAAGTGATTTTCATGCTTCCAGGGGCTCGGGAAGTTAAATAAATACCATTTGGAGGCATTTAATGTTAGAGCAAAAACGGCTGATTTTCGACAAAAGAGATAACACCCCCCATTACGTCATGCTTCAGAAATGTGGAAAATGGTCCGTTTTCAAATGTTTTATTTTTGAACGTCAGTTCACATTTGTAGGTGGATCATCAGTGTTAGAGCTAAAATTAGCATGTTTAAAGTGATTTTCATGCTTCCAGGGGCTCGGGAAGTTAAATAAATACCATTTGGAGGCATTTAATGTTCGAGCAAAAACGGCTGATTTTCGACAAAAGAGATAACACCCCCCCATTACGTCATGCTTCAGAAATGTGGAAAATGGTCCGTTTTCAAATGTTTTATTTTTGAACGTCAGTTCACATTTGTAGGTGGATCATCAGTGTTAGAGCTAAAATTAGCATGTTTAAAGTGATTTTCATGCTTCCAGGGGCCCTAAACAAAAGATTTATGGAATGGTTAAAAGTGCATGAAAATGGCCAATTACTCACTCTGAGTTCTCAAAAAGGGTTTCTTCACCCCGGGAAGTTAATTAAATACCATTTGGAGGCATTTAATGTTCGGGCAAAAACAGCTGATTTTCGACAAAAGAGATAACACCCCCCATTACGTCATGCTTCAGAAATGTGGAAAATGGTCCGTTTTCAAATGTTTTATTTTTGAACGTCAGTTCACATTTGTAGGTGGATCATCAGTGTTAGAGCTAAAATTAGCATGTTTAAAGTGATTTTCATGCTTCCAGGGGCTCGGGAAGTGAATTAAATACTATTTGGAGGCATTTAATGTTTGAGCAAAAACGGCTGATTTTCGACAAAAGAGATAACACCCCCCCATTACGTCATGCTTCAGAAATGTGGAAATTTGGTCCGTTTTCAAATGTTTTATTTTTTAACGTCAGTTCACATTTGTAGGTGGATCATCAGTGTTAGAGCTAAAATTAGCATGTTTAAAGTGATTTTTATGCTTCCAGGGGCCCTAAACACAAGATTTATGGAATGGTTAAAAGTGCATGAAAATGGCCAATTTACTCAGTCTGAGTTCTCAAAAAGGGTTACTTCACCCCGGGAAGTTAATTAAATACCATTTGGAGGCATTTAATGTTCGAGCAAAAACGGCTGATTTTCGACAAAAGAGATATTACCCCCCCATTATGTCATGCTTCAGAAATGTGGAAAATGGTCCGTTTTCAAATGTTTTATTTTTGAACGTCAGTTCACATTTGTAGGTGGATCATCAGTGTTAGAGCTAAAATTAGCATGTTTAAAGTGATTTTTATGCTTCCAGGGGCCCTAAACACAAGATTTATGGAATGGTTAAAAGTGCATGAAAATGGCCAATTTACTCAGTCTGAGTTCTCAAAAAGGGTTACTTCACCCCGGGAAGTTAATTAAATACCATTTGGAGGCATTTAATGTTCGAGCAAAAACGGCTAATTTTCGACAAAAGAGATAACACCCCCCCATTACGTCATGCTTCAGAAATGTGGAAAATGGTCCGTTTTCAAATGTTTTATTTTTGAACGTCAGTTCACATTTGTAGGTGGATCATCAGTGTTAGAGCTAAAATTAGCATGTTTAAAGTGATTTTCATGCTTCCAGGGGCTCGGGAAGTTAAATAAATACCATTTGGAGGCATTTAATGTTCGAGCAAAAACGGCTGATTTTCGACAAAAGAGATAACACCCCCCCCCATTACGTCATGCTTCAGAAATGTGGAAAATGGTCCGTTTTCAAATGTTTTATTTTTGAACGTCAGTTCACATTTGTAGGTGGATCATCAGTGTTAGAGCTCAAATTAGCATGTTTAAAGTGATTTTCATGCTTCCAGGGGCTCGGTAAGTGAATTAAATACTATTTGGAGGCATTTAATGTTCAAGCAAAAACGGCAGATTTTTGACAAAAGAGATAACACCCCCCCATTACGTCATGCTTCAGAAATGTGGAAAATGGTCAGTTTTCAAATGTTTTATTTTTGAACGTCAGTTCACATTTGTAGGTGGATCATCAGTGTTAGAGCTAAAATTAGCATGTTTAAAGTGATTTTCATGCTTCCAGGGGCTCGGGAAGTTAATTAAATACCATTTGGAGGCATTTAATGTTCGAGCAAAAATGGCTGATTTTCGACAAAAGAGATAACACCCCCCATTACGTCATGCTTCAGAAATGTGGAAAATGGTCAGTTTTCAAATGTTTTATTTTTGAACGTCAGTTCACATTTGTAGGTGGATCATCAGTGTTAGAGCTAACATTGGTATGTTTAAAGTGATTTTCATGCTTCCAGGGGCCCTAAACACAAGATTTATGGAATGGTTAAAAGTGCATGAAAATGGCCAATTTACTCACTCTGAGTTCTCAAAAAGGGTTTCTTCACCCCGGGAAGTTAATTAAATACCATTTGGAGGAATTTAATGTTCGAGCAAAAACGGCTGATTTTCGACAAAAGAGATAACACCCCCCCCATTACGTCATGCTTCAGAAATGTGGAAAATGGTCCGTTTTCAAATGTTTTATTTTTGAACGTCAGTTCACATTTGTAGGTGGATCATCAGTGTTAGAGCTAAAATTAGCATGTTTAAAGTGATTTTCATGCTTCCAGGGGCTCGGGAAGTAAATTAAATACCATTTGGAGGCATTTAATGTTCGAGCAAAAACGGCTGATTTTCGACAAAAGAGATAACACCCCCCCCATTACGTCATGCTTCAGAAATGTGGAAAATGGTCCGTTTTCAAATGTTTTATTTTTGAACGTCAGTTCACATTTGTAGGTGGATCATCAGTGTTAGAGCTAAAATTAGCATGTTTAAAGTGATTTTCATGCTTCCAGGGGCCCTAAACACAAGATTTATGGAATGGTTAAAAGTGCATGAAAATGGCCAATTACTCACTCTGAGTTCTCAAAAAGGGTTTCTTCACCCTGGGAAGTTAATTAAATACCATTTGGAGGCATTTAATGTTCGAGCAAAAACGGCTGATTTTCGACAAAAGAGATAACACCCCCCCATTACGTCATGCTTCAGAAATGTGGAAAATGGTCCGTTTTCAAATGTTTTATTTTTGAACGTCAGTTCACATTTGTAGGTGGATCATCAGTGTTAGAGCTAAAATTAGCATGTTTAAAGTGATTTTCATGCTTCCAGGGGCCCTAAACACAAGATTTATGGACTGTTAAAAGTGCATGAAAATGGCCAATTTGCTCACTCTGAGTTCTCAAAAAGGGTTTCTTCACCCCGGGAAGTTAATTAAATACCATTTGGAGGCATTTAATGTTCGAGCAAAAACGGCTGATTTTCGACAAAAGAGATAACACCCCCCCATTACGTCATGCTTCAGAAATGTGGAAAATGGTCCGTTTTCAAATGTTTTATTTTTGAACGTCAGTTCACATTTGTAGGTGGATCATCAGTGTTAGAGCTAAAATTAGCATGTTTAAAGTGATTTTCATGCTTCCAGGGGCCCTAAACACAAGATTTATGGAATGGTTAAAAGTGCATAAAAATGGCCAATTTACTCACTCTGAGTTCTCAAAAAGGGTTTCTTCACCCCGGGAAGTTAATTAAATACCATTTGGTGGCATTTAATGTTCGAGCAAAAACGGCTGCTTTTCGACAAAAGAGATAACACCCCCCATTACGTGTTGCTTCAGAAATGTGGAAAATGGTCCGTTTTCAAATGTTTTATTTTTGAACGTCAGTTCACATTTGTAGGTGGATCATCAGTGTTAGAGGTAAAATTAGCATGTTTAAAGTGATTTTCATGCTTCCAGGGGCTCGGGAAGTTAATTAAATACCATTTGGAGGCATTTAATGTTCGAGCAAAAACGGCTGGTTTTCGACAAAAGAGATAACACCCCCCCATTACGTCATGCTTCAGAAATGTGGAAAATGGTCCGTTTTCAAATGTTTTATTTTTGAACGTCAGTTCACATTTGTAGGTGGATCATCAGTGTTAGAGCTAAAATTAGCATGTTTAAAGTGATTTTCATGCTTCCAGGGGCCCTAAACACAAGATTTATGGAATGGTTAAAAGTGCATGAAAATGGCCAATTACTCACTCTGAGTTCTCAAAAAGGGTTTCTTCACCCCGGGAAGTTAATTAAATACCATTTGGAGGCATTTAATGTTCGAGCAAAAACAGCTGATTTTCGACAAAAGAGATAACACCCCCCCATTACGTCATGCTTCAGAAATGTGGAAAATGGTCCATTTTCAAATGTTTTATTTTTGAACGTCAGTTCACATTTGTAGGCGGATCATCAGTGTTAGAGCTAAAATTAGCATGTTTAAAGTGATTTTCATGCTTTCAGGGGCCCTAAACACAAGATTTATGGAATGGTTAAAAGTGCATGAAAATGGCCAATTTACTCACTCTGAGTTCTCAAAAAGGGTTTCTTCACCCCGGGAAGTTAATTAAATACCATTTGGAGGCATTTAATGTTCGAGCAAAAACGGCTGATTTTCGACAAAAGAGATAACACCCCCCCATTACGTCATGCTTCAGAAATGTGGAAAATGGTCCGTTTTCAAATGTTTTATTTTTGAACGTCAGTTCACATTTGTAGGTGGATCATCAGTGTTAGAGCTAAAATTAGCATGTTTAAAGTGATTTTCATGCTTCCAGGGGCCCTAAACACAAGATTTATGGAATGGTTAAAAGTGCATGAAAATGGCCAATTTACTCACTCTGAGTTCTCAAAAAGGGTTTCTTCACCCCGGGAAGTTAATTAAATACCATTTGGAGGCATTTAATGTAAGAGCAAAAACGGCTGATTTTCGACAAAAGAGATAACACCCCCCCATTACGTCATGCTTCAGAAATGTGGAAAATGGTCCGTTTTCAAATGTTTTATTTTTGAACGTCAGTTCACATTTGTAGGTGGATCATCAGTGTTAGAGCTAAAATTAGCATGTTTAAAGTGATTTTCATGCTTCCAGGGGCTCGGGAAGTTAAATAAATACCATTTGGAGGCATTTAATGTTCGAGCAAAAACGGCTGATTTTCGACAAAAGCGATAACACCCCCCATTACGTCATGCTTCAGAAATGTGGAAAATGGTCCGTTTTCAAATGTTTTATTTTTGAACGTCAGTTCACATTTGTAGGTGGATCATCAGTGTTAGAGCTCAAATTAGCATGTTTAAAGTGATTTTCATGCTTCCAGGGGCTCGGGAAGTGAATTAAATACTATTTGGAGGCATTTAATGTTCAAGCAAAAACGGCTGATTTTCGACAAAAGAGATAACACCCCCCATTACGTCATGCTTCAGAAATGTGGAAAATGGTCCGTTTTCAAATGTTTTATTTTTGAACGTCAGTTCACATTTGTAGGTGGATCATCAGTGTTAGAGCTAAAATTAGCATGTTTAAAGTGATTTTCATGCTTCAGGGGCCCTAAACACAAGATTTATGGAATGGTTAAAAGTGCATGAAAATGGCCAATTTACTCACTCTGAGTTCTCAAAAAGGGTTTCTTCACCCCGGGAAGTTAATTAAATACCATTTGGAGGCATTTAATGTTCGAGCAAAAACGGCTGATTTTCGACAAAAGAGATAACACCCCCCATTACGTCATGCGTCAGAAATGTGGAAAATGGTCCGTTTTCAAATGTTTTATTTTTGAACGTCAGTTCACATTTGTAGGTGGATCATCAGTGTTAGAGCTAAAATTAGCATGTTTAAAGTGATTTTCATGCTTCCAGGGGCCCTAAACACAAGATTTATGGAATGGTTAAAAGTGCATGAAAATGGCCAATTTACTCACTCTGAGTTCTCAAAAAGGGTTTCTTCACCCCGGGAAGTTAATTAAATACCATTTGGAGGCATTTAATGTTCGAGCAAAAACGGCTGATTTTCGACAAAAGAGATAACACCCCCCCCATTACGTCATGCTTCAGAAATGTGGAAAATGGTCCGTTTTCAAATGTTTTATTTTTGAACGTCAGTTCACATTTGTAGGTGGATCATCAGTGTTAGAGCTAAAATTAGCATGTTTAAAGTGATTTTCATGCTTCCAGGGGCTCGGGAAGTAAATTAAATACCATTTGGAGGCATTTAATGTTCGAGCAAAAACGGCTGATTTTCGACAAAAGAGATAACACCCCCCCCATTACGTCATGCTTCAGAAATGTGGAAAATGGTCCGTTTTCAAATGTTTTATTTTTGAACGTCAGTTCACATTTGTAGGTGGATCATCAGTGTTAGAGCTAAAATTAGCATGTTTAAAGTGATTTTCATGCTTCCAGGGGCCCTAAACACAAGATTTATGGAATGGTTAAAAGTGCATGAAAATGGCCAATTACTCACTCTGAGTTCTCAAAAAGGGTTTCTTCACCCTGGGAAGTTAATTAAATACCATTTGGAGGCATTTAATGTTCGAGCAAAAACGGCTGATTTTCGACAAAAGAGATAACACCCCCCCATTACGTCATGCTTCAGAAATGTGGAAAATGGTCCGTTTTCAAATGTTTTATTTTTGAACGTCAGTTCACATTTGTAGGTGGATCATCAGTGTTAGAGCTAAAATTAGCATGTTTAAAGTGATTTTCATGCTTCCAGGGGCCCTAAACACAAGATTTATGGACTGTTAAAAGTGCATGAAAATGGCCAATTTGCTCACTCTGAGTTCTCAAAAAGGGTTTCTTCACCCCGGGAAGTTAATTAAATACCATTTGGAGGCATTTAATGTTCGAGCAAAAACGGCTGATTTTCGACAAAAGAGATAACACCCCCCCATTACGTCATGCTTCAGAAATGTGGAAAATGGTCCGTTTTCAAATGTTTTATTTTTGAACGTCAGTTCACATTTGTAGGTGGATCATCAGTGTTAGAGCTAAAATTAGCATGTTTAAAGTGATTTTCATGCTTCCAGGGGCCCTAAACACAAGATTTATGGAATGGTTAAAAGTGCATAAAAATGGCCAATTTACTCACTCTGAGTTCTCAAAAAGGGTTTCTTCACCCCGGGAAGTTAATTAAATACCATTTGGTGGCATTTAATGTTCGAGCAAAAACGGCTGCTTTTCGACAAAAGAGATAACACCCCCCATTACGTGTTGCTTCAGAAATGTGGAAAATGGTCCGTTTTCAAATGTTTTATTTTTGAACGTCAGTTCACATTTGTAGGTGGATCATCAGTGTTAGAGGTAAAATTAGCATGTTTAAAGTGATTTTCATGCTTCCAGGGGCTCGGGAAGTTAATTAAATACCATTTGGAGGCATTTAATGTTCGAGCAAAAACGGCTGGTTTTCGACAAAAGAGATAACACCCCCCCATTACGTCATGCTTCAGAAATGTGGAAAATGGTCCGTTTTCAAATGTTTTATTTTTGAACGTCAGTTCACATTTGTAGGTGGATCATCAGTGTTAGAGCTAAAATTAGCATGTTTAAAGTGATTTTCATGCTTCCAGGGGCCCTAAACACAAGATTTATGGAATGGTTAAAAGTGCATGAAAATGGCCAATTACTCACTCTGAGTTCTCAAAAAGGGTTTCTTCACCCCGGGAAGTTAATTAAATACCATTTGGAGGCATTTAATGTTCGAGCAAAAACAGCTGATTTTCGACAAAAGAGATAACACCCCCCCATTACGTCATGCTTCAGAAATGTGGAAAATGGTCCATTTTCAAATGTTTTATTTTTGAACGTCAGTTCACATTTGTAGGCGGATCATCAGTGTTAGAGCTAAAATTAGCATGTTTAAAGTGATTTTCATGCTTTCAGGGGCCCTAAACACAAGATTTATGGAATGGTTAAAAGTGCATGAAAATGGCCAATTTACTCACTCTGAGTTCTCAAAAAGGGTTTCTTCACCCCGGGAAGTTAATTAAATACCATTTGGAGGCATTTAATGTTCGAGCAAAAACGGCTGATTTTCGACAAAAGAGATAACACCCCCCCATTACGTCATGCTTCAGAAATGTGGAAAATGGTCCGTTTTCAAATGTTTTATTTTTGAACGTCAGTTCACATTTGTAGGTGGATCATCAGTGTTAGAGCTAAAATTAGCATGTTTAAAGTGATTTTCATGCTTCCAGGGGCCCTAAACACAAGATTTATGGAATGGTTAAAAGTGCATGAAAATGGCCAATTTACTCACTCTGAGTTCTCAAAAAGGGTTTCTTCACCCCGGGAAGTTAATTAAATACCATTTGGAGGCATTTAATGTAAGAGCAAAAACGGCTGATTTTCGACAAAAGAGATAACACCCCCCCATTACGTCATGCTTCAGAAATGTGGAAAATGGTCCGTTTTCAAATGTTTTATTTTTGAACGTCAGTTCACATTTGTAGGTGGATCATCAGTGTTAGAGCTAAAATTAGCATGTTTAAAGTGATTTTCATGCTTCCAGGGGCTCGGGAAGTTAAATAAATACCAT
Source organism: Lissotriton vulgaris (assembly GCF_964263255.1). Classification (NCBI taxonomy): domain Eukaryota; kingdom Metazoa; phylum Chordata; class Amphibia; order Caudata; family Salamandridae; genus Lissotriton; species Lissotriton vulgaris. Next base: position 28,912 of record NW_028243393.1, read on the forward strand.
TTGGAGGCATTTAATGTTCGAGCAAAAACGGCAGATTTTCGACAAAAGCGATAACACCCCCCATTACGTCATGCTTCAGAAATGTGGAAAATGGTCCGTTTTCAAATGTTTTATTTTTGAACGTCAGTTCACATTTGTAGGTGGATCATCAGTGTTAGAGCTCAAATTAGCATGTTTAAAGTGATTTTCATGCTTCCAGGGGCTCGGGAAGTGAATTAAATACTATTTGGAGGCATTTAATGTTCAAGCAAAAACGGCTGATTTTCGACAAAAGAGATAACACCCCCCCATTACGTCATGCTTCAGAAATGTGGAAAATGGTCCGTTTTCAAATGTTTTATTTTTGAACGTCAGTTCACATTTGTAGGTGGATCATCAGTGTTAGAGCTAAAATTAGCATGTTTAAAGTGATTTTCATGCTTCAGGGGCCCTAAACACAAGATTTATGGAATGGTTAAAAGTGCATGAAAATGGCCAATTTATTCACTCTGAGTTCTCAAAAAGGGTTTCTTCACCCCGGGAAGTTAATTAAATACCATTTGGAGGCATTTAATGTTCGAGCAAAAACGGCTGATTTTCGACAAAAGAGATAACACCCCCCATTACGTCATGCGTCAGAAATGTGGAAAATGGTCCGTTTTCAAATGTTTTATTTTTGAACGTCAGTTCACATTTGTAGGTGGATCATCAGTGTTAGAGCTAAAATTAGCATGTTTAAAGTGATTTTCATGCTTCCAGGGGCCCTAAACACAAGATTTATGGAATGGTTAAAAGTGCATGAAAATGGCCAATTTACTCACTCTGAGTTCTCAAAAAGGGTTTCTTCACCCCGGGAAGTTAATTAAATACCATTTGGAGGCATTTAATGTTCGAGCAAAAACGGCTGGTTTTCGACAAAAGAGATAACACCCCCCCATTACGTCATGCTTCAGAAATGTGGAAAATGGTCCGTTTTCAAATGTTTTATTTTTGAACGTCAGTTCACATTTGTAGGTGGATCATCAGTGTTAGAGCTAAAATTAGTATGTTTAAAGTGATTTTCATGCTTCCAGGGGCTCGGGAAGTTAAATAAATACCATTTGGAGGCATTTAATGTTTGAGCAAAAACGGCTGATTTTCGACAAAAGAGATATTACCCCCCCATTACGTCATGCTTCACAAATGTGGAAAATGGTCCGTTTTCAAATGTTTTATTTTTGAACGTCAGTTCACATTTGTAGGTGGATCATCAGTGTTAGAGCTAAAATTAGCATGTTTAAAGTGATTTTCATGCTTCCAGGGGCCCTAAACACAAGATTTATGGAATGGTTAAAAGTGCATGAAAATGGCCAATTTAGTCACTCTGAGTTCTCAAAAAGGGTTTCTTCACCCCGGGAAGTTAATTAAATACCATTTGGAGGCATTTAATGTTCGAGCAAAAACGGCTGATTTTCGACAAAAGAGATAACACCCCCCCATTACGTCATGCTTCAGAAATGTGGAAAATGGTCCGTTTTCAAATGTTTTATTTTTGAACGTCAGTTCACATTTGTAGGTGGATCATCAGTGTTAGAGCTAAAATTAGCATGTTTAAAGTGATTTTCATGCTTCCAGGGGCTCGGGAAGTTAAATAAATACCATTTGGAGGCATTTAATGTTCGAGCAAAAACGGCTGATTTTCGACAAAAGCGATAACACCCCCCATTACGTCATGCTTCAGAAATGTGGAAAATGGTCCGTTTTCAAATGTTTTATTTTTGAACGTTGTTAGAACTGGGGGTCTCTAGTTGGCAGAGGTAGGTACCACTGTCCAAATAGGGACCCTTGCTTCTAGTCAGGACAAGGAGATAACCCTCTCAGATAACCCCTGCTCGCCCTCAAGGTAGCTTGGCCTGAGCAGTCTAGGCTAACCAGAGGCAATGCGTTAAGTATTTGTACCAACACTCACAGTAACACAGTGAAAACACCACAACCTGATTCCACAACAGTTTAGGAAAATAAAGATATTTATTCTAAACTACACAAGACCAAAACGGCAAAAATCCAACATACACAGTTCAAGGATATGGTTTCAAAAGAGTTCTTCAGGTTGTAATCAAAGTTCTTTACGTTGCGTTAAAATAATCCACAGATGCGTGAAAAGTTCACAGATGCGTCACGTTTACTCACAGTACCTTTTAGATGCAACAAAGTTCCACAAGCAGGAAGCTGGTGCGGTGGAAACAAGCGATGCGTCACTCCTGAGACCCTGGGGAGGCGATGCGACAGCCCCGCTGCAGCAGCGGGCGTGTTGCGACGAATCCGGTCTGTATGGGGAGGAAGGCCACTTGCGTAGATTCCGGTGCGTAGGTTCCGTAGGAAGTCTGTTCTCGCAAAGGCACGATGCGATGATCTCGTAGGGGCTGCGACGATCTCCGGGGCGACGATGCGCGATCCAGCGGTGATCCTCTCTCTCGCAGCTCCTCGATGCGATGGTTCTGCGACGATGCTCGCAGCGACGTGATGCGGTCCGCAAGCAAGCGGTGCGGTGATCTCACCCAGCGACGACAGGCTCTGCGACGACACTCGCAGCGATGTTCGATTCTCCCGCACCGGTCTGGTGCGTTCCGCAAACGAAGGGTGCGACGGCTCCGGCAGCGATGTCAGATGCTGCGCCGATCTCGACCTTCGTAGCGGCGGGAAACTTCTCGCACTGTCGGGGATGCGCTCCGCAAGCGAGCGATGCGACACTTTTCAGCTTCACAAGTTTCTCAGCTTAGTCTCAAGCTTCCCAGCTCAGGTTCAACTTCCAGAGGCCCCACAACTGGATCAAGCACTCTAGGAAGGACAGAACTCTCTCAGCAGAGTTCAGGGAAACTGGGGGTGAAGTCCTTTTGTTCCTGGGACTTCAAAAACAGGGAGCCAGCTCTTCTCAGGCCCTTGGAGATTCCTTCAAGACAGGGGACACAGCTCACAGCAAAGTCCTTCCCCTCTCCTTGGCAGCAAAGCAACAGCAGGTCAGTCCAGCAGAGCAACAGCAGGACAGTCTTCCTTCTTCAGAGTCAGCTTTCTCCTTGGCAGAGGTTCCTTCTTGATTTCCAGGATGATCTAATTTTCTGTTGTCAGGGGTCCTGTACTTATACCCCTAAAGTCTTTGTTCTCTCTGTGCATGTGGGCCCTGAGCCCGGTCTGAACCAGTTCTGGGTGGATCCTGAGCACTTTGTTTTGCTGGCTGCATCTTTCCTTTCAGAGTGAGGGGCAGGGTCCTCAGCCGCCCAGCAGGAGGTGGAGCCAGCATTGTGGCAGGCAGGCACAGCCCCATTCAGCCCAGGTGCTAACTCCTCCCACCACTCAGGTTGCAATTGCTTCATTCAGCCTAGTGCTGACTCATCCAGCCTCTGGGGGAATTCCCCAGCCCCTGTCACTCACAAACCAGACAGTCAATACACAAACAGGCCCAGGCACACAGAAGGGTCAGACAAGAGAACAGCAACTTTCTAAAAGTGCTGTTCTCAAACACAGGATTTAAAAACCACCTTTCCTAAAAGATGTATTATTAAATTCTGAGTTCAGGGATACTAGATACTTATGTCCTATCTTGTTCCTATGGGAAGAAATGCTGTTAACCACTGTAGCCAGCATCCCCCATGTTAACCTATGGAGCAAGATAGCCTTACAATAGTGAAAAACGAAAATGGCTGTGATTCACTACCAGAGCATGGTACCTGCACTAGTACATGCTCTACCTTTCACATACACTGCACCCTGCCCAGGGGGGTACCTTGGGCCTTCCATAGGGGTGACTGATGTGCACGAAAAGGGAAGGGTTAGGCCTGGTCAGTGGGGACACTGACCAGGAGGACATGGCAGTTCTAAACTGCCCATAGGCGCTGCAGTGGCAGGCCTGAGACACCATTTTAGAGCTACTCCTGTGGGTGGCACAATCAGTGCTGCAGGCCCACTAGTAGCATTTGTCATCACCAGCCCTGGCACACCCAGTGCACTTTACTAGGGACTTCATGGTAATACAAATATGCCAAACATGTATATCCAATCAGAATAACAATTTACATAGAGAGCATATGCACTTTAGCACTGACCAGCAGTGGTAAAGTGCGCAGAGTCCTATTGCCAACAACCACGGGTCAGGAAAAATAAGGGAGGACGAAGCAAAAAGTTTGGGGATGACCCTGCAAAAAGGGCCAGTTCCAACACAACCCCCTTCCAGCCTAAAGCCAGGGTAGACCAAACGATACCTCGATGGGATTCCCTGCTTAAGGCGATAGAACACGGAACCTGGCCCAAACAGCAGGGCAGTCCTGTTCTACGCCGTCCTAAACCCAGTTGTCTCACTCTATCCATACTCTCAGGGTCCACCATGCCAATCCATATGGAACCCTTCACCTCACCTGTGGACACCACCTGTGCAGCACCTAACCTTAATTTCCTCACAGGTGTGTCCCAACAGACCAACAGCAAGCCACAGTCACCACCAACAGTGATCAGGGATGAGACCCAGGCCTCATGCCTCTCATGGCTCTCACACCCCTGTGGCATCAGAGGGTGGGGGGCAGTAGCCCCAGGTGCTTGGCACCCTTTGTCCACTCTCTCTCTTGTTAGTTCAGGTCTGATACTCTGGCACTGACCCACCAGTCCCGGACCTGTATCCGTCCACCAGGACAACCAAGAACACAACTTTCCTATCAGTTCAGGACCTCCCTCCAGCAACTGGTCTCCCAACATAGGGTTTAACCCCTCAGGTTGTACCGGGGTCAGAGGCGAGTGCTCCCTCCCTCTGCACCCCCTTCCAGAGCGCTGCACCCTCCCTACTGGAGGGGTACCCCTGGGAACCATATTGGTCAGGACACTGGTTACAGATGTCCTTCCTTCCAGGTCAGTCAGATCCTGAACCTGGTCTCCCAACCCAGGGACCAAAACCTGCAGTTGTGCATTCGCCTGGCATGCCAGGACTTCTGGGGACTCACATAGTACCCCCTTGAGGGTGACACACAACTCATGTGTCCTGTGACAGTCTGCCTGGCGCAGATCTCCCGACCCCTGTCCACCTGACAGTGCTGGAAGATCCCCCAGGACAGAAGTGGTGTCACCATGGTCACTCCTGGGAGACTCAGCCCTTCTGACTGGTCCCTGACCCACTGGGTCTCCCACTGGGGACTCCTTCCCCCTCTCACCCCTCAGTCTGGACTTCTGTACCCTCCCAAATGGAGCGGCACTGCCAAACACCAGAACTGATGGAGGCCTGGTTACAGGCACTCCCCGTTCAACAGACACTGGGAGATCCTCCTCAAATGGCCTACAAGTACAGTCTAGGTCCCCAACCTGGTGTTCCCTTAAGGAACCCTCCAGGCCCTGAGACTGAGTTTCGGGCACCGTGAGACACACCGTCCCACACTCATTCCTTCTCCACTGAGACCGGACATGAGCCCCTACACCCCTCCCACTACACGGGGGCCTAACTGGGCTACACTGAACCTCTCCCACCTCACTGGTCTGGAAGATATCTAAACCACTCCTTTTGGGATCACTCCCCAATGCCTCCTCAGACTCTCTGGAATTCACCAAGAGGTCTGCCTCCAACGCAAGCTCTCTGGGGTCAGAGAACTCACACTCCACCGGGTGTTGGCATAGCTCTGGAAAACAGGGACTTAAAATATGCTCTCCATCAAATGAATCACACAGCCCCCCACAGTAGTTAACCACGCTACCCTTTGCCTCACCCTCCAGTGCCTCACACAAGTACCCCACACCACTCTCCTGAGACTGGCAAGACAGTATCTGACTGCCTCTGTCACACAACCCACACTCTTCTGGCTGGTCTTCACACACACACACCAAGGTTTCTACCACGGGGGAATCCCTCTCCCTGTACCTCTCATCTAGAGTCAGTAGAGTGTCCCTCCCGCCACTAGGAATATGGTCCCCTGTGCCAGTCCCCCAATCTACTTCAGGGAAACTGCACTCCGCTGGAACTACATCATAAACCTGAACCCCCTGGTGTATGTTGACCCCCTCCCTCAAGTCAGGCGCCACATCTCTGGGTGTTTGTACCTTTTTCTCAGCACTGGAAACTATAATCTTGCTGCCACCATCTGAGCTGGACTCCACCTCCAACTCAGCAAAGCTCACTTCTTGAGCTACCCATGTTTCTTCTTCAGCTGAGACCCTCATAGCCTCACGCATCTTGAGCTCCAACTCAAGCTTCCTCATTCTTAATTCATGGGCCAAGGTCAATTTCAATTCCTCCAGGGCGCGGGCATGTTTGCTCTCCTCCGCCGCCCTTTCTTTCTCCAACTCCAATTGCCTCAGTTTCATTTTCATGACTTCCAAGTCATATTCTCTTATTCTTTGATTTTCTTGTAACTCTTCTGGGGTGAGGCCCCTACCGGAGTGGTTGCTGCCAGCTCCTGAGCCTACTCTGCCCACTGGCAGATCTTTGCTTTGAAAACCATTTTCTACATCCACATCATCTTCCTCTTGTGCCTCCCAATGGGCTCTCAAGATTCTCTGTAGCTCCTCTTTTCTGTAGGCGCTTTTTATGGGGCACTCAAACTGCTGGCAGAAGTACCTTAGTTGCTCAACTTTGTATGAACCCAAATCTTCAATGCAAAATTCTAATTCTGCTTCTTCTGCCCTCTCACTGGGTGCCTTCCCATTCTGAGACATGATGCTTTCCGAAGAGTTACTCAACAACAGGATTCAAAAACTCAAAAACCAGTAGTATGCGGTGGCGTAATGGTCTGCACTCACTAGTGATGTACACCAATTACTGTGGGTCAAGTACAAATACAAGTTCAAATCCCACCGCCTGACCACCAATGTTAGAACTGGGGGTCTCTAGTTGGCAGAGGTAGGTACCACCGTCCAAATAGGGACCCTTGCTTCTAGTCAGGACAAGGAGATAACCCTCTCAGATAACCCCTGCTCGCCCTCAAGGTAGCTTGGCCTGAGCAGTCTAGGCTAACCAGAGGCAATGCATTAAGTATTTGTACCAACACTCACAGTAACACAGTGAAAACACCACAACCTGATTCCACAACAGTTTAGGAAAATAAAGATATTTATTCTAAACTACACAAGACCAAAACGGCAAAAATCCAACATACACAGTTCAAGGATATGGTTTCAAAAGAGTTCTTCAGGTTGTAATCAAAGTTCTTTACGTTGCGTTAAAATAATCCACAGATGCGTGAAAAGTTCACAGATGCGTCACGTTTACTCACAGTACCTTTTAGATGCAACAAAGTTCCACAAGCAGGAAGCTGGTGCGGTGGAAACAAGCGATGCGTCACTCCTGAGACCCTGGGGAGGCGATGCGACAGCCCCGCTGCAGCAGCGGGCGTGTTGCGACGAATCCGGTCTGTATGGGGAGGAAGGCCACTTGCGTAGATTCCGGTGCGTAGGTTCCGTAGGAAGTCTGTTCTCGCAAAGGCACGATGCGATGATCTCGTAGGGGCTGCGACGATCTCCGGGGCGACGATGCGCGATCCAGCGGTGATCCTCTCTCTCGCAGCTCCTCGATGCGATGGTTCTGCGACGATGCTCGCAGCGACGTGATGCGGTCCGCAAGCAAGCGGTGCGGTGATCTCACCCAGCGACGACAGGCTCTGCGACGACACTCGCAGCGATGTTCGATTCTCCCGCACCGGTCTGGTGCGTTCCGCAAACGAAGGGTGCGACGGCTCCGGCAGCGATGTCAGATGCTGCGCCGATCTCGACCTTCGTAGCGGCGGGAAACTTCTCGCACTGTCGGGGATGCGCTCCGCAAGCGAGCGATGCGACACTTTTCAGCTTCACAAGTTTCTCAGCTTAGTCTCAAGCTTCCCAGCTCAGGTTCAACTTCCAGAGGCCCCACAACTGGATCAAGCACTCTAGGAAGGACAGAACTCTCTCAGCAGAGTTCAGGGAAACTGGGGGTGAAGTCCTTTTGTTCCTGGGACTTCAAAAACAGGGAGCCAGCTCTTCTCAGGCCCTTGGAGATTCCTTCAAGACAGGGGACACAGCTCACAGCAAAGTCCTTCCCCTCTCCTTGGCAGCAAAGCAACAGCAGGTCAGTCCAGCAGAGCAACAGCAGGACAGTCTTCCTTCTTCAGAGTCAGCTTTCTCCTTGGCAGAGGTTCCTTCTTGATTTCCAGGATGATCTAATTTTCTGTTGTCAGGGGTCCTGTACTTATACCCCTAAAGTCTTTGTTCTCTCTGTGCATGTGGGCCCTGAGCCCGGTCTGAACCAGTTCTGGGTGGATCCTGAGCACTTTGTTTTGCTGGCTGCATCTTTCCTTTCAGAGTGAGGGGCAGGGTCCTCAGCCGCCCAGCAGGAGGTGGAGCCAGCATTGTGGCAGGCAGGCACAGCCCCATTCAGCCCAGGTGCTAACTCCTCCCACCACTCAGGTTGCAATTGCTTCATTCAGCCTAGTGCTGACTCATCCAGCCTCTGGGGGAATTCCCCAGCCCCTGTCACTCACAAACCAGACAGTCAATACACAAACAGGCCCAGGCACACAGAAGGGTCAGACAAGAGAACAGCAACTTTCTAAAAGTGCTGTTCTCAAACACAGGATTTAAAAACCACCTTTCCTAAAAGATGTATTATTAAATTCTGAGTTCAGGGATACTAGATACTTATGTCCTATCTTGTTCCTATGGGAAGAAATGCTGTTAACCACTGTAGCCAGCATCCCCCATGTTAACCTATGGAGCAAGATAGCCTTACAATAGTGAAAAACGAAAATGGCTGTGATTCACTACCAGAGCACGGTACCTGCACTAGTACATGCTCTACCTTTCACATACACTGCACCCTGCCCAGGGGGGTACCTTGGGCCTTCCATAGGGGTGACTGATGTGCACGAAAAGGGAAGGGTTAGGCCTGGTCAGTGGGGACACTGACCAGGAGGACATGGCAGTTCTAAACTGCCCATAGGCGCTGCAGTGGCAGGCCTGAGACACCATTTTAGAGCTACTCCTGTGGGTGGCACAATCAGTGCTGCAGGCCCACTAGTAGCATTTGTCATCACCAGCCCTGGCACACCCAGTGCACTTTACTAGGGACTTCATGGTAATACAAATATGCCAAACATGTATATCCAATCAGAATAACAATTTACATAGAGAGCATATGCACTTTAGCACTGACCAGCAGTGGTAAAGTGCGCAGAGTCCTATTGCCAACAACCACGGGTCAGGAAAAATAAGGGAGGACGAAGCAAAAAGTTTGGGGATGACCCTGCAAAAAGGGCCAGTTCCAACAAACGTCAGTTCACATTTGTAGGTGGATCATCAGTGTTAGAGCTCAAATTAGCATGTTTAAAGTGATTTTCATGCTTCCAGGGGCTCGGGAAGTGAATTAAATACTATTTGGAGGCATTTAATGTTCAAGCAAAAACGGCTGATTTTCGACAAAAGAGATAACACCCCCCCATTACGTCATGCTTCAGAAATGTGGAAAATGGTCCGTTTTCAAATGTTTTATTTTTGAACGTCAGTTCACATTTGTAGGTGGATCATCAGTGTTAGAGCTAACATTGGCATGTTTAAAGTGATTTTCATGCTTCCAGGGGCCCTAAACACAAGATTTATGGAATGGTTAAAAGTGCATGAAAATGGCCAATTACTCACTCTGAGTTCTCAAAAAGGGTTTCTTCACCCCGGGAAGTTAATTAAATACCATTTGGAGGCATTTAATGTTCGAGCAAAAACGGCTGATTTTCGACAAAAGAGATAACACCCCCCCATTACGTCATGCTTCAGAAATGTGGAAAATGGTCCGTTTTCAAATGTTTTATTTTTGAACGTCAGTTCACATTTGTAGGTGGATCATCAGTGTTAGAGCTAAAATTAGTATGTTTAAAGTGATTTTCATGCTTCCAGGGGCTCGGGAAGTGAATTAAATACTATTTGGAGGCATTTAATGTTTGAGCAAAAACGGCTGATTTTCGACAAAAGAGATAACACCCCCCCATTACGTCATGCTTCAGAAATGTGGAAAATGGTCCGTTTTCAAATGTTTTATTTTTTAACGTCAGTTCACATTTGTAGGTGGATCATCAGTGTTCGAGCTAAAATTAGCATGTTTAAAGTGATTTTCATGCTTCCAGGGGCCCTAAACACACGATTTATGGAATGGTTAAAAGTGCATGAAAATGGCCAATTTACTCACTCGGAGTTCTCAAAAAGGGTTTCTTCACCCCGGGAAGTTAATTAAATACCATTTGGAGGCATTTAATGTTCGAGCAAAAACGGCTGATTTTCGACAAAAGAGATATTACCCCCCCATTATGTCATGCTTCAGAAATGTGGAAAATGGTCCGTTTTCAAATGTTTTATTTTTGAACGTCAGTTCACATTTGTAGGTGGATCATCAGTGTTAGAGCTAAAATTAGCATGTTTAAAGTGATTTTCATGCTTCCAGGGGCCCTAAACACAAGATTTATGGAATGGTTAAAAGTGCATGAAAATGGCCAATTTACTCAGTCTGAGTTCTCAAAAAGGGTTTCTTCACCCCGGGAAGTTAATTAAATACCATTTGGAGGCATTTAATGTTCGAGCAAAAACGGCTGATTTTCGACAAAAGAGATAACACCCCCCCCATTACGCCATGCTTCAGAAATGTGGAAAATGGTCCGTTTTCAAATGTTTTATTTTTGAACGTCAGTTCACATTTGTAGGTGGATCATCAGTGTTAGAGCTAAAATTAGCATGTTTAAAGTGATTTTCATGCTTCCAGGGGCTCGGGAAGTTAAATAAATACCATTTGGAGGCATTTAATGTTCGAGCAAAAACGGCTGATTTTCGACAAAAGAGATAACACCCCCCCCATTACGTCATGCTTCAGAAATGTGGAAAATGGTCCGTTTTCAAATGTTTTATTTTTGAACGTCAGTTCACATTTGTAGGTGGATCATCAGTGTTAGAGCTCAAATTAGCATGTTTAAAGTGATTTTCATGCTTCCAGGGGCTCGGTAAGTGAATTAAATACTATTTGGAGGCATTTAATGTTCAAGCAAAAACGGCTGATTTTTGACAAAAGAGATAACACCCCCCCATTACGTCATGCTTCAGAAATGTGGAAAATGGTCAGTTTTCAAATGTTTTATTTTTGAACGTCAGTTCACATTTGTAGGTGGATCATCAGTGTTAGAGCTAAAATTAGCATGTTTAAAGTGATTTTCATGCTTCCAGGGGCTCGGGAAGTTAATTAAATACCATTTGGAGGCATTTAATGTTCGAGCAAAAATGGCTGATTTTCGACAAAAGAGATAACACCACCCCATTACGTCATGCTTCAGAAATGTGGAAAATGGTCAGTTTTCAAATGTTTTATTTTTGAACGTCAGTTCACATTTGTAGGTGGATCATCAGTGTTAGAGCTAACATTGGTATGTTTAAAGTGATTTTCATGCTTCCAGGGGCCCTAAACACAAGATTTATGGAATGGTTAAAAGTGCATGAAAATGGCCAATTTACTCACTCTGAGTTCTCCAAAAAGGGTTTCTTCACCCCGGGAAGTTAATTAAATACCATTTGGAGGAATTTAATGTTCGAGCAAAAACGGCTGATTTTCGACAAAAGAGATAACACCCCCCAATTACGTCATGCTTCAGAAATGTGGAAAATGGTCCGTTTTCAAATGTTTTATTTTTGAAGGTCAGTTCACATTTGTAGGTGGATCATCAGTGTTAGAGCTAAAATTAGCATGTTTAAAGTGATTTTCATGCTTCCAGGGGCTCGGGAAGTAAATTAAATACCATTTGGAGGCATTTAATGTTCGAGCAAAAACGGCTGATTTTCGACAAAAGAGATAACACCCCCCCATTACGTCATGCTTCAGAAATGTGGAAAATGGTCCGTTTTCAAATGTTTTATTTTTGAACGTCAGTTCACATTTGTAGGTGGATCATCAGTGTTAGAGCTAAAATTAGCATGTTTAAAGTGATTTTCATGCTTCCAGGGGCCCTAAACACAAGATTTATGGAATGGTTAAAAGTGCATGAAAATGGCCAATTACTCACTCTTAGTTCTCAAAAAGGGTTTCTTCACCCCGGGAAGTTAATTAAATACCATTTGGAGGCATTTAATGTTCGAGCAAAAACGGCTGATTTTCGACAAAAGAGATAACACCCCCCATTACGTCATGCTTCAGAAATGTGGAAAATGGTCCGTTTTCAAATGTTTTATTTTTGAACGTCAGTTCACATTTGTAGGTGGATCATCAGTGTTAGAGCTAAAATTAGCATGTTTAAAGTGATTTTCATGCTTCCAGGGGCCCTAAACACAAGATTTATGGACTGTTAAAAGTGCATGAAAATGGCCAATTTGCTCACTCTGAGTTCTCAAAAAGGGTTTCTTCACCCCGGGAAGTTAATTAAATACCATTTGGAGGCATTTAATGTTCGAGCAAAAACGGCTGATTTTCGACAAAAGAGATAACACCCCCCCCATTACGTCATGCTTCAGAAATGTGGAAAATGGTCCGTTTTCAAATGTTTTATTTTTGAACGTCAGTTCACATTTGTAGGTGGATCATCAGTGTTAGAGCTAAAATTAGCATGTTTAAAGTGATTTTCATGCTTCCAGGGGCCCTAAACACAAGATTTATGGAATGGTTAAAAGTGCATAAAAATGGCCAATTTACTCACTCTGAGTTCTCAAAAAGGGTTTCTTCACCCCGGGAAGTTAATTAAATACCATTTGGTGGCATTTAATGTTCGAGCAAAAACGGCTGCTTTTCGACAAAAGAGATAACACCCCCCATTACGGGTTGCTTCAGAAATGTGGAAAATGGTCCGTTTTCAAATGTTTTATTTTTGAACGTCAGTTCACATTTGTAGGTGGATCATCAGTGTTAGAGCTAAAATTAGCATGTTTAAAGTGATTTTCATGCTTCCAGGGGCCCTAAACACAAGATTTATGGAATGGTTAAAAGTGCATGAAAATGGCCAATTTACTCACTCTGAGTTCTCAAAAAGGGTTTCTTCACCCCGGGAAGTTAATTAAATACCATTTGGAGGCATTTAATGTTCGAGCAAAAACGACTGATTTTCGACAAAAGAGATAACACCCCCCCATTACGTCATGCTTCAGAAATGTGGAAAATGGTCCGTTTTCAAATGTTTTATTTTTGAACGTCAGTTCACATTTGTAGGTGGATCATCAGTGTTAGAGCTAAAATTAGCATGTTTAAATTAGCATGTTTAAAGTGATTTTCATGCTTCCAGGGGCCCTAAACACAAGATTTATGGAATGGTTAAAAGTGCATGAAAATGGCCAATTTACTCACTCTGAGTTCTCAAAAAGGGTTTCTTCACCCCGGGAAGTTAATTAAATACCATTTGGAGGCATTTAATGTTCGAGCAAAAACGGCTGATTTTCGACAAAAGAGATAACACCCCCCCATTACGTCATGCTTCAGAAATGTGGAAAATGGTCCGTTTTCAAATGTTTTATTTTTGAACGTCAGTTCACATTTGTAGGTGGATCATCAGTGTTAGAGCTAAAATTAGCATGTTTAAAGTGATTTTCATGCTTCCAGGGGCTCGGGAAGTTAAATAAATACCATTTGGAGGCATTTAATGTTCGAGCAAAAACGGCTGATTTTCGACAAAAGCGATAACACCCCCCCATTATGTCATGCTTCAGAAATGTGGAAAATGTTCCGTTTTCAATTGTTTTATTTTTGAACGTCAGTTAACATTTGTAGGTGGATCATCAGTGTTAGAGCTAAAATTAGCATGTTTAAAGTGATTTTCATGCTTCAGGGGCCCTAAACACAAGATTTATGGAATGGTTAAAAGTGCATGAAAATGGCCAATTTACTCACTCTGAGTTCTCAAAAAGGGTTTCTTCACCCCGGGAAGTTAATTAAATACCATTTGGAGGCATTTAATGTTCGAGCAAAAACGGCTGATTTTCGACAAAAGAGATAACACCCCCCATTACGTCATGCTTCAGAAATGTGGAAAATGGTCCGTTTTCAAATGTTTTATTTTTGAACGTCAGTTCACATTTGTAGGTGGATCATCAGTGTTAGAGCTAAAATTAGCATGTTTAAAGTGATTTTCATGCTTCCAGGGGCCCTAAACACAAGATTTATGGAATGGTTAAAAGTGCATGAAAATGGCCAATTTACTCACTCTGAGTTCTCAAAAAGGGTTTCTTCACCCCGGGAAGTTAATTAAATACCATTTGGAGGCATTTAATGTTCGAGCAAAAACGGCTGATTTTCGACAAAAGAGATAACACCCCCCCATTACGTCATGCTTCAGAAATGTGGAAAATGGTCCGTTTTCAAATGTTTTATTTTTGAACGTCAGTTCACATTTGTAGGTGGATCATCAGTGTTAGAGCTAAAATTAGCATGTTTAAAGTGATTTTCATGCTTCCAGGGGCTCGGGAAGTTAAATAAATACCATTTGGAGGCATTTAATGTTCGAGCAAAAACGGCAGATTTTCGACAAAAGAGATAACACCCCCCCATTACGTCATGCTTCAGAAATGTGGAAAATGGTCCGTTTTCAAATGTTTTATTTTTGAACGTCAGTTCACATTTGTAGGTGGATCATCAGTGTTAGAGCTCAAATTAGCATGTTTAAAGTGATTTTCATGCTTCCAGGGGCTCGGGAAGTGAATTAAATACTATTTAGAGGCATTTAATGTTCAAGCAAAAACGGCTGATTTTCGACAAAAGAGATAACACCCCCCCATTACGTCATGCTTCAGAAATGTGGAAAATGGTCCGTTTTCAAATGTTTTATTTTTGAACGTCAGTTCACATTTGTAGGTGGATCTTCAGTGTTAGAGCTAAAATTAGCATGTTTAAAGTGATTTTCATGCTTCCAGGAGCTCGGGAAGTTAATTAAATACCATTTGGAGGCATTTAATGTTCGAGCAAAAATGGCTGATTTTCGACAAAAGAGATAACACCCCCCCATTACGTCATGCTTCAGAAATGTGGAAAATGGTCCGTTTTCAAATGTTTTATTTTTGAACGTCAGTTCACATTTGTAGGTGGATCATCAGTGTTAGAGCTAACATTGGCATGTTTAAAGTGATTTTCATGCTTCCAGGGGCCCTAAACACAAGATTTATGGAACGGTTAAAAGTGCATGAAAATGGCCAATTTACTCACTCTGAGTTCTCAAAAAGGGTTTCTTCACCCCGGGAAGTTAATTAAATACCATTTGGAGGCATTTAATGTTCGAGCAAAAACGGCTGATTTTCGACAAAAGAGATAACACCCCCCCATTACGTCATGCTTCAGAAATGTGGAAAATGGTCCGTTTTCAAATGTTTTATTTTTGAACGTCAGTTCACATTTGTAGGTGGATCATCAGTGTTAGAGCTAAAATTAGTATGTTTAAAGTGATTTTCATGCTTCCAGGGGCTCGGGAAGTTAAATAAATACCATTTGGAGGCATTTAATGTTCGAGCAAAAACGGCTGATTATCGACAAAAGAGATAACACCCCCCCATTACGTCATGCTTCAGAAATGTGGAAAATGGTCCGTTTTCAAATGTTTTATTTTTGAACGTCAGTTCACATTTGTAGGTGGATCATCAGTGTTAGAGCTAAAATTAGCATGTTTAAAGTGATTTTCATGCTTCCAGGGGCTCGGGAAGTTAAATAAATACCATTTGGAGGCATTTAATGTTCGAGCAAAAACGGCAGATTTTCGACAAAAGAGATAACACCCCCCCATTACGTCATGCTTCAGAAATGTGGAAAATGGTCCGTTTTCAAATGTTTTATTTTTGAACGTCAGTTCACATTTGTAGGTGGATCATCAGTGTTAGAGCTCAAATTAGCATGTTTAAAGTGATTTTCATGCTTCCAGGGGCTCGGGAAGTGAATTAAATACTATTTAGAGGCATTTAATGTTCAAGCAAAAACGGCTGATTTTCGACAAAAGAGATAACACCCCCCCATTACGTCATGCTTCAGAAATGTGGAAAATGGTCCGTTTTCAAATGTTTTATTTTTGAACGTCAGTTCACATTTGTAGGTGGATCTTCAGTGTTAGAGCTAAAATTAGCATGTTTAAAGTGATTTTCATGCTTCCAGGAGCTCGGGAAGTTAATTAAATACCATTTGGAGGCATTTAATGTTCGAGCAAAAATGGCTGATTTTCGACAAAAGAGATAACACCCCCCCATTACGTCATGCTTCAGAAATGTGGAAAATGGTCCGTTTTCAAATGTTTTATTTTTGAACGTCAGTTCACATTTGTAGGTGGATCATCAGTGTTAGAGCTAACATTGGCATGTTTAAAGTGATTTTCATGCTTCCAGGGGCCCTAAACACAAGATTTATGGAACGGTTAAAAGTGCATGAAAATGGCCAATTTACTCACTCTGAGTTCTCAAAAAGGGTTTCTTCACCCCGGGAAGGTAATTAAATACCATTTGGAGGCATTTAATGTTCGAGCAAAAACGGCTGATTTTCGACAAAAGAGATAACACCCCCCCATTACGTCATGCTTCAGAAATGTGGAAAATGGTCCGTTTTCAAATGTTTTATTTTTGAACGTCAGTTCACATTTGTAGGTGGATCATCAGTGTTAGAGCTAAAATTAGCATGTTTAAAGTGATTTTCATGCTTCCAGGGGCTCGGGAAGTTAATTAAATACCATTTGGAGGCATTTAATGTTCGAGCAAAAACGGCTGGTTTTCGACAAAAGAGATAACACCCCCCCATTACGTCATGCTTCAGAAATGTGGAAAATGGTCCGTTTTCAAATGTTTTATTTTTGAACGTCAGTTCACATTTGTAGGTGGATCATCAGTGTTAGAGCTAAAATTAGCATGTTTAAAGTGATTTTCATGCTTCCAGGGGCCCTAAACACAAGATTTATGGAATGGTTAAAAGTGCATGAAAATGGCCAATTTAGTCACTCTGAGTTCTCAAAAAGGGTTTCTTCACCCCGGGAAGTTAATTAAATACCATTTGGAGGCATTTAATGTTCGAGCAAAAACGGCTGATTTTCGACAAAAGAGATAACACCCCCCCATTACGTCATGCTTCAGAAATGTGGAAAATGGTCCGTTTTCAAATGTTTTATTTTGGAACGTCAGTTCACATTTGTAGGTGGATCATCAGTGTTAGAGCTAAAATTAGTATGTTTAAAGTGATTTTTATGCTTCCAGGGGTTTGGGAAGTTAAATAAATACCATTTGGAGGCATTTAATGTTCGAGCAAAAACGGCTGATTTTCGACAAAAGAGATAACACCCCCCCCATTACGTCATGCTTCAGAAATGTGGAAAATGGTCCGTTTTCAAATGTTTTATTTTTGAACGTCAGTTCACATTTGTAGGTGGATCATCAGTGTTAGAGCTAAAATTAGCATGTTTAAAGTGATTTTCATGCTTCCAGGGGCTCGGGAAGTGAATTAAATACTATTTGGAGGCATTTAATGTTCAAGCAAAAACGGCTGATTTTCGACAAAAGAGATAACACCCCCCCATTACGTCATGCTTCAGAAATGTGGAAAATGGTCCGTTTTCAAATGTTTTATTTTTGAACGTCAGTTCACATTTGTAGGTGCATCATCAGTGTTAGAGCTAACATTGGCATGTTTAAAGTTATTTTCATGCTTCCAGGGGCCCTAAACACAAGATTTATGGAATGGTTAAAAGTGCATGAAAATGGCCAATTTACTCACTCTGAGTTCTCAAAAAGGGTTTCTTCACCCCGGGAAGTTAATTAAATACCATTTGGAGGCATTTAATGTTCGAGCAAAAACGGCTGATTTTCGACAAAAGAGATATTACCCCCCCATTACGTCATGCTTCAGAAATGTGGAAAATGGTCCGTTTTCAAATGTTTTATTTTTGAACGTCAGTTCACATTTGTAGGTGGATCATCAGTGTTAGAGCTAAAATTAGCATGTTTAAAGTGATTTTCATGCTTCCAGGGGCTCGGGAAGTTAATTAAATACCATTTGGAGGCATTTAATGTTCGAGCAAAAACGGCTGGTTTTCGACAAAAGAGATAACACCCCCCCATTACGTCATGCTTCAGAAATGTGGAAAATGGTCCGTTTTCAAATGTTTTATTTTTGAACGTCAGTTCACATTTGTAGGTGGATCATCAGTGTTAGAGCTAAAATTAGAATGTTTAAAGTGATTTTCATGCTTCCAGGGGCCCTAAACACAAGATTTATGGAATGGTTAAAAGTGCATGAAAATGGCCAATTTACTCACTCTGAGTTCTCAAAAAGGGTTTCTTCACCCCAGGAAGTTAATTAAATACCATTTGGAGGCATTTAATGTTCGAGCAAAAACGGCTGATTTTCGACAAAAGATATAACACCCCCCCATTACGTCATGCTTCAGAAATGTGGAAAATGGTCCGTTTTCAAATGTTTTATTTTTGAACGTCAGTTCACATTTGTAGGTGGATCATCAGTGTTAGAGCTAAAATTAGCATGTTTAAAGTGATTTTCATGCTTCCAGGGGCTCGGGAAGTGAATTAAATACTATTTGGAGGCATTTAATGTTCAAGCAAAAACGGCTGATTTTCGACAAAAGAGATAACACCCCCCCATTACGTCATGCTTCAGAAATGTGGAAAATGGTCCGTTTTCAAATGTTTTATTTTTGAACGTCAGTTCACATTTGTAGGTGGATCATCAGTGTTAGAGCTAACATTGGCATGTTTAAAGTGATTTTCATGCTTCCAGGGGCCCTAAACACAAGATTTATGGAATGGTTAAAAGTGCATGAAAATGGCCAATTTACTCACTCTGAGTTCTCAAAAAGGGTTTCTTCACCCCGGGAAGTTAATTAAATACCATTTGGAGGCATTTAATGTTCGAGCAAAAACGGCTGATTTTCGACAAAAGAGATAACACCCCCCCATTACGTCATGCTTCAGAAATGTGGAAAATGGTCCGTTTTCAAATATTTTATTTTTGAACGTCAGTTCACATTTGTAGGTGGATCATCAGTGTTAGAGCTAAAATTAGCATGTTTAAAGTGATTTTCATGCTTCCAGGGGCTCGGGAAGTTAAATAAATACCATTTGGAGGCATTTAATGTTCGAGCAAAAACGGCAGATTTTCGACAAAAGAGATAACACCCCCCCATTACGTCATGCTTCAGAAATGTGGAAAATGGTCCGTTTTCAAATGTTTTATTTTTGAACGTCAGTTCACATTTGTAGGTGGATCATCAGTGTTAGAGCTCAAATTAGCATGTTTAAAGTGATTTTCATGCTTCCAGGGGCTCGGGAAGTGAATTAAATACTATTTAGAGGCATTTAATGTTCAAGCAAAAACGGCTGATTTTCGACAAAAGAGATAACACCCCCCCATTACGTCATGCTTCAGAAATGTGGAAAATGGTCCGTTTTCAAATGTTTTATTTTTGAACGTCAGTTCACATTTGTAGGTGGATCTTCAGTGTTAGAGCTAAAATTAGCATGTTTAAAGTGATTTTCATGCTTCCAGGAGCTCGGGAAGTTAATTAAATACCATTTGGAGGCATTTAATGTTCGAGCAAAAATGGCTGATTTTCGACAAAAGAGATAACACCCCCCCCATTACGTCATGCTTCAGAAATGTGGAAAATGGTCCGTTTTCAAATGTTTTATTTTTGAACGTCAGTTCACATTTGTAGGTGGATCATCAGTGTTAGAGCTAACATTGGCATGTTTAAAGTGATTTTCATGCTTCCAGGGGCCCTAAACACAAGATTTATGGAACGGTTAAAAGTGCATGAAAATGGCCAATTTACTCACTCTGAGTTCTCAAAAAGGGTTTCTTCACCCCGGGAAGTTAATTAAATACCATTTGGAGGCATTTAATGTTCGAGCAAAAACGGCTGATTTTCGACAAAAGAGATAACACCCCCCCATTACGTCATGCTTCAGAAATGTGGAAAATGGTCCGTTTTCAAATGTTTTATTTTTGAACGTCAGTTCACATTTGTAGGTGGATCATCAGTGCGAGAGCTAAAATTAGCATGTTTAAAGTGATTTTCATGCTTCCAGGGGCTCGGGAAGTTAATTAAATACCATTTGGAGGCATTTAATGTTCGAGCAAAAACGGCTGGTTTTCGACAAAAGAGATAACACCCCCCCATTACGTCATGCTTCAGAAATGTGAAAAATGGTCCGTTTTCAAATGTTTTATTTTTGAACGTCAGTTCACATTTGTAGGTGGATCATCAGTGTTAGAGCTAAAATTAGCATGTTTAAAGTGATTTTCATGCTTCCAGGGGCCCTAATTACAAGATTTATTGAATGGTTAAAAGTGCATGAAAATGGCCAATTACTCACTCTGAGTTCTCAAAAAGGGTTTCTTCACCCCGGGAAGTTAATTAAATACCATTTTGAGGCATTTAATGTTCGAGCAAAAACAGCTGATTTTCGACAAAAGAGATAACACCCCCCCATTACGTCATGCTTCAGAAATGTGGAAAATGGTCCGTTTTCAAATGTTTTATTTTTGAACGTCAGTTCACATTTGTAGGTGGATCATCAGTGTTAGAGCTAAAATTAGCATGTTTAAAGTGATTTTCATGCTTCCGGGGGCTCGGGAAGTGAATTAAATACTATTTGGAGGCATTTAATGTTTGAGCAAAAACGGCTGATTTTCGACAAAAGAGATATTACCCCCCCATTACGTCATGCTTCAGAAATGTGGAAAATGGTCCGTTTTCAAATGTTTTATTTTTGAACGTCAGTTCACATTTGTAGGTGGATCATCAGTGTTAGAGCTAAAATTAGCATGTTTAAAGTGATTTTCATGCTTCCAGGGGCTCGGGAAGTTAATTAAATACCATTTGGAGGCATTTAATGTTCGAGCAAAAACGGCTGGTTTTCAACAAAAGAGATAACTCCCCCCCATTACCTCATGCTTCAGAAATGTGGAAAATGGTCCGTTTTCAAATGTTTTATTTTTGAACGTCAGTTCACATTTGTAGGTGGATCATCAGTGTTAGAGCTAAAATTAGCATGTTTAAAGTGATTTTCATGCTTCCAGGGGCCCTAAACACAAGATTTATGGAATGGTTAAAAGTGCATGAAAATGGCCAATTTACTCACTCTGAGTTCTCAAAAAGGGTTTCTTCACCCCGGGAAGTTAATTAAATACCATTTGGAGGCATTTAATGTTCGAGCAAAAACGGCTGATTTTCGACAAAAGAGATAACACCCCCACATTACGTCATGCTTTAGAAATGTGGAAAATGGTCCGTTTTCAAATGTTTTATTTTGGAACGTCAGTTCACATTTGTAGGTGGATCATCAGTGTTAGAGCTAAAATTAGTATGTTTAAAGTGATTTTTATGCTTCCAGGGGCTTGGGAAGTTAAATAAATACCATTTGGAGGCATTTAATGTTCGAGCAAAAACGGCTGATTTTCGACAAAAGAGATAACACCCCCCCCATTACGTCATGCTTCAGAAATGTGGAAAATGGTCCGTTTTCAAATGTTTTATTTTTGAACGTCAGTTCACATTTGTAGGTGGATCATCAGTGTTAGAGCTAAAATTAGCATGTTTAAAGTGATTTTCATGCTTCCAGGGGCCCTAAACACAAGATTTATGGAATGGTTAAAAGTGCATGAAAATGGCCAATTTACTCACTCTGAGTTCTCAAAAAGGGTTTCTTCACCCCAGGAAGTTAATTAAATACAATTTGGAGGCATTTAATGTTCGAGCAAAAACGGCTGATTTTCGACAAAAGAGATAACACCCCCCCATTACGTCATGCTTCAGAAATGTGGAAAATGGTCCGTTTTCAAATGTTTTATTTTTGAACGTCAGTTCACATTTGTAGGTGGATCATCAGTGTTAGAGCTAAAATTAGCATGTTTAAAGTGATTTTCATGCTTCCAGGGGCTCGGGAAGTGAATTAAATACTATTTGGAGGCATTTAATGTTCAAGCAAAAACGGCTGATTTTCGACAAAAGAGATAACACCCCCCCATTACGTCATGCTTCAGAAATGTGGAAAATGGTCCGTTTTCAAATGTTTTATTTTTGAACGTCAGTTCACATTTGTAGGTGGATCATCAGTGTTAGAGCTAACATTGGCATGTTTAAAGTGATTTTCATGCTTCCAGGGGCCCTAAACACAAGATTTATGGAATGGTTAAAAGTGCATGAAAATGGCCAATTTACTCACTCTGAGTTCTCAAAAAGGGTTTCTTCACCCCGGGAAGTTAATTAAATACCATTTGGAGGCATTTAATGTTCGAGCAAAAACGGCTGATTTTCGACAAAAGAGATAACACCCCCCCATTACGTCATGCTTCAGAAATGTGGAAAATGGTCCGTTTTCAAATGTTTTATTTTTGAACGTCAGTTCACATTTGTAGGTGGATCATCAGTGTTAGAGCTAAAATTAGTATGTTTAAAGTGATTTTCATGCTTCCAGGGGCTTGGGAAGTTAAATAAATACCATTTGGAGGCATTTAATGTTCGAGCAAAAACGGCTGATTTTCGACAAAAGAGATAACACCCCCCCCATTACGTCATGCTTCAGAAATGTGGAAAATGGTCCGTTTTCAAATGTTTTATTTTTGAACGTCAGTTCACATTTGTAGGTGGATCATCAGTGTTAGAGCTAAAATTAGCATGTTTAAAGTGATTTTCATGCTTCCAGGGGCTCGGGATGTTAAATAAATACCATTTGGAGGCATTTAATGTTCGAGCAAAAACGGCAGATTTTCGACAAAAGAGATAACACCCCCCCCATTACGTCATGCTTCAGAAATGTGGAAAATGGTCCGTTTTCAAATGTTTTATTTTTGAACGTCAGTTCACATTTGTAGGTGGATCATCCAGTGTTAGAGCTCAAATTAGCATGTTGAAAGTGATTTTCATGCTTCCAGGGGCTCGGGAAGTGAATTAAATACTATTTAGAGGCATTTAATGTTCAAGCAAAAACGGCTGATTTTTGACAAAAGAGATAACACCCCCCCATTACGTCATGCTTCAGAAATGTGGAAAATGGTCCGTTTTCAAATGTTTTATTTTTGAACGTCAGTTCACATTTGTAGGTGGATCTTCAGTGTTAGAGCTAAAATTAGCATGTTTAAAGTGATTTTCATGCTTCCAGGAGCTCGGGAAGTTAATTAAATACCATTTGGAGGCATTTAATGTTCGAGCAAAAATGGCTGATTTTCGACAAAAGAGATAACACCCCCCCATTACGTCATGCTTCAGAAATGTGGAAAATGGTCCGTTTTCAAATGTTTTATTTTTGAACGTCAGTTCACATTTGTAGGTGGATCATCAGTGTTAGAGGTAACATTGGCATGTTTAAAGTGATTTTCATGCTTCCAGGGGCCCTAAACACAAGATTTATGGAACGGTTAAAAGTGCATGAAAATGGCCAATTTACTCACTCTGAGTTCTCAAAAAGGGTTTCTTCACCCCGGGAAGTTAATTAAATACCATTTGGAGGCATTTAATGTTCGAGCAAAAACGGCTGATTTTCGACAAAAGAGATAACACCCCCCCATTACGTCATGCTTCAGAAATGTGGAAAATGGTCCGTTTTCAAATGTTTTATTTTTGAACGTCAGTTCACATTTGTAGGTGGATCATCAGTGCGAGAGCTAAAATTAGCATGTTTAAAGTGATTTTCATGCTTCCAGGGGCTCGGGAAGTTAATTAAATACCATTTGGAGGCATTTAATGTTCGAGCAAAAACGGCTGGTTTTAGACAAAAGAGATAACACCCCCCCATTACGTCATGCTTCAGAAATGTGAAAAATGGTCCGTTTTCAAATGTTTTATTTTTGAACGTCAGTTCACATTTGTAGGTGGATCATCAGTGTTAGAGCTAAAATTAGCATGTTTAAAGTGATTTTCATGCTTCCAGGGGCCCTAATTACAAGATTTATTGAATGGTTAAAAGTGCATGAAAATGGCCAATTACTCACTCTGAGTTCTCAAAAAGGGTTTCTTCACCCCGGGAAGTTAATTAAATACCATTTTGAGGCATTTAATGTTCGAGCAAAAACGGCTGATTTTCGACAAAAGAGATAACACCCCCCCCATTACGTCATGCTTCAGAAATGTGGAAAATGGTCCGTTTTCAAATGTTTTATTTTGGAACGTCAGTTCACATTTGTAGGTGGATCATCAGTGTTAGAGCTAAAATTAGTATGTTTAAAGTGATTTTTATGCTTCCAGGGGCTTGGGAAGTTAAATAAATACCATTTGGAGGCATTTAATGTTCGAGCAAAAACGGCAGATTTTCGACAAAAGAGATAACACCCCCCCCATTACGTCATGCTTCAGAAATGTGGAAAATGGTCCGTTTTCAAATGTTTTATTTTTGAACGTCAGTTCACATTTGTAGGTGGATCATCAGTGTTAGAGCTAAAATTAGCATGTTTAAAGTGATTTTCATGCTTCCAGGGGCCCTAAACACAAGATTTATGGAATGGTTAAAAGTGCATGAAAATGGCCAATTTACTCACTCTGAGTTCTCAAAAAGGGTTTCTTCACCCCAGGAAGTTAATTAAATACCATTTGGAGGCATTTAATGTTCGAGCAAAAACGGCTGATTTTCGACAAAAGAGATAACACCCCCCCATTACGTCATGCTTCAGAAATGTGGAAAATGGTCCGTTTTCAAATGTTTTATTTTTGAACGTCAGTTCACATTTGTAGGTGGATCATCAGTGTTAGAGCTAAAATTAGCATGTTTAAAGTGATTTTCATGCTTCCAGGGGCTCGGGAAGTTAAATAAATACCATTTGGAGGCATTTAATGTTCGAACAAAAACGGCTGATTTTCGACAAAAGAGATAACACCCCCCATTACGTCATGCTTCAGAAATGTGGAAAATGGTCCGTTTTCAAATGTTTTATTTTTGAACGTCAGTTCACATTTGTAGGTGGATCATCCGTGTTAGAGCTAAAATTAGCATGTTTAAAGTGATTTTCATGCTTCCAGGGGCTCGGGAAGTTAAATAAATACCATTTGGAGGCATTTAATGTTCGAGCAAAAACGGCAGATTTTCGACAAAAGAGATAACACCCCCCCATTACGTCATGCTTCAGAAATGTGGAAAATGGTCCGTTTTCAAATGTTTTATTTTTGAACGTCAGTTCACATTTGTAGGTGGATCTTCAGTGTTAGAGCTAAAATTAGCATGTTTAAAGTGATTTTCATGCTTCCAGGAGCTCGGGAAGTTAATTAAATACCATTTGGAGGCATTTAATGTTCGAGCAAAAATGGCTGATTTTCGACAAAAGAGATAACACCCCCCCATTACGTCATGCTTCAGAAATGTGGAAAATGGTCCGTTTTCAAATGTTTTATTTTTGAACGTCAGTTCACATTTGTAGGTGGATCATCAGTGTTAGAGCTAACATTGGCATGTTTAAAGTGATTTTCATGCTTCCAGGGGCCCTAAACACAAGATTTATGGAACGGTTAAAAGTGCATGAAAATGGCCAATTTACTCACTCTGAGTTCTCAAAAAGGGTTTCTTCACCCCGGGAAGTTAATTAAATACCATTTGGAGGCATTTAATGTTCGAGCAAAAACGGCTGATTTTCGACAAAAGAGATAACACCCCCCCCATTACGTCATGCTTCAGAAATGTGGAAAATGGTCCGTTTTCAAATGTTTTATTTTTGAACGTCAGTTCACATTTGTAGGTGGATCATCAGTGCGAGAGCTAAAATTAGCATGTTTAAAGTGATTTTCATGCTTCCAGGGGCTCGGGAAGTTAATTAAATACCATTTGGAGGCATTTAATGTTCGAGCAAAAACGGCTGGTTTTAGACAAAAGAGATAACACCCCCCCATTACGTCATGCTTCAGAAATGTGAAAAATGGTCCGTTTTCAAATGTTTTATTTTTGAACGTCAGTTCACATTTGTAGGTGGATCATCAGTGTTAGAGCTAAAATTAGCATGTTTAAAGTGATTTTCATGCTTCCAGGGGCCCTAATTACAAGATTTATTGAATGGTTAAAAGTGCATGAAAATGGCCAATTACTCACTCTGAGTTCTCAAAAAGGGTTTCTTCACCCCGGGAAGTTAATTAAATACCATTTTGAGGCATTTAATGTTCGAGCAAAAACAGCTGATTTTCGACAAAAGAGATAACAACCCCCCATTACGTCATGCTTCAGAAATGTGGAAAATGGTCCGTTTTCAAATGTTTTATTTTTGAACGTCAGTTCACATTTGTAGGTGGATCATCAGTGTTAGAGCTAAAATTAGCATGTTTAAAGTGATTTTCATGCTTCCGGGGGCTCGGGAAGTGAATTAAATACTATTTGGAGGCATTTAATGTTTGAGCAAAAACGGCTGATTTTCGACAAAAGAGATATTACCCCCCCATTACGTCATGCTTCAGAAATGTGGAAAATGGTCCGTTTTCAAATGTTTTATTTTTGAACGTCAGTTCACATTTGTAGGTGGATCATCAGTGTTAGAGCTAAAATTAGCATGTTTAAAGTGATTTTCATGCTTCCAGGGGCCCTAAACACAAGATTTATGGAATGGTTAAAAGTGCATGAAAATGGCCAATTTACTCACTCTGAGTTCTCAAAAAGGGTTTCTTCACCCCAGGAAGTTAATTAAATACCATTTGGAGGCATTTAATGTTCGAGCAAAAACGGCTGATTTTCGACAAAAGAGATAACACCCCCCCATTACGTCATGCTTCAGAAATGTGGAAAATGGTCCGTTTTCAAATGTTTTATTTTTGAACGTCAGTTCACATTTGTAGGTGGATCATCAGTGTTAGAGCTAAAATTAGCATGTTTAAAGTGATTTTCTTGCTTCCAGGGGCTCGGGAAGTGAATTAAATACTATTTGGAGGCATTTAATGTTCAAGCAAAAACGGCTGATTTTCGACAAAAGAGATAACACCCCCCCATTACGTCATGCTTCAGAAATGTGGAAAATGGTCCGTTTTCAAATGTTTTATTTTTGAATGTCAGTTCACATTTGTAGGTGGATCATCAGTGTTAGAGCTAACATTGGCATGTTTAAAGTGATTTTCATGCTTCCAGGGGCTTGGGAAGTTAATTAAATACCATTTGGAGGCATTTAATGTTCGAGCAAAAACGGCTGGTTTTAGACAAAAGAGATAACACCCCCCCATTACGTCATGCTTCAGAAATGTGAAAAATGGTCCGTTTTCAAATGTTTTATTTTTGAACGTCAGTTCACATTTGTAGGTGGATCATCAGTGTTAGAGCTAAAATTAGCATGTTTAAAGTGATTTTCATGCTTCCAGGGGCCCTAATTACAAGATTTATTGAATGGTTAAAAGTGCATGAAAATGGCCAATTACTCACTCTGAGTTCTCAAAAAGGGTTTCTTCACCCCGGGAAGTTAATTAAATACCATTTTGAGGCATTTAATGTTCGAGCAAAAACAGCTGATTTTCGACAAAAGAGATAACACCCCCCCATTACGTCATGCTTCAGAAATGTGGAAAATGGTCCGTTTTCAAATGTTTTATTTTTGAACGTCAGTTCACATTTGTAGGTGGATCATCAGTGTTAGAGCTAAAATTAGCATGTTTAAAGTGATTTTCATGCTTCCGGGGGCTCGGGAAGTGAATTAAATACTATTTGGAGGCATTTAATGTTTGAGCAAAAACGGCTGATTTTCGACAAAAGAGATATTACCCCCCCATTACGTCATGCTTCAGAAATGTGGAAAATGGTCCGTTTTCAAATGTTTTATTTTTGAACGTCAGTTCACATTTGTAGGTGGATCATCAGTGTTAGAGCTAAAATTAGCATGTTTAAAGTGATTTTCATGCTTCCAGGGGCCCTAAACACAAGATTTATGGAATGGTTAAAAGTGCATGAAAATGGCCAATTTACTCACTCTGAGTTCTCAAAAAGGGTTTCTTCACCCCAGGAAGTTAATTAAATACCATTTGGAGGCATTTAATGTTCGAGCAAAAACGGCTGATTTTCGACAAAAGAGATAACACCCCCCCCATTACGTCATGCTTCAGAAATGTGGAAAATGGTCCGTTTTCAAATGTTTTATTTTTGAACGTCAGTTCACATTTGTAGGTGGATCATCAGTGTTAGAGCTAAAATTAGCATGTTTAAAGTGATTTTCATGCTTCCAGGGGCTCGGGAAGTGAATTAAATACTATTTGGAGGCATTTAATGTTCAAGCAAAAACGGCTGATTTTCGACAAAAGAGATAACACCCCCCCATTACGTCATGCTTCAGAAATGTGGAAAATGGTCCGTTTTCAAATGTTTTATTTTTGAACGTCAGTTCACATTTGTAGGTGGATCATCAGTGTTAGAGCTAACATTGGCATGTTTAAAGTGATTTTCATGCTTCCAGGGGCCCTAAAAACAAGATTTATGGAATGGTTAAAAGTGCATGAAAATGGCCAATTTACTCACTCTGAGTTCTCAAAAAGGGTTTCTTCACCCCGGGAAGTTAATTAAATACCATTTGGAGGCATTTAATGTTCGAGCAAAAACGGCTGATTTTCGACAAAAGAGATAACACCCCCCCATTACGTCATACTTCAGAAATGTGGAAAATGGTCCGTTTTCAAATGTTTTATTTTTGAACGTCAGTTCACATTTGTAGGTGGATCATCAGTGTTAGAGCTAAAATTAGTATGTTTAAAGTGATTTTCATGCTTCCAGGGGCTCGGGAAGTTAAATAAATACCATTTGGAGGCATTTAATGTTCGAGCAAAAACGGCTGATTTTCGACAAAAGAGATAACACCCCCCCATTACGTCATGCTTCAGAAATGTGGAAAATGGTCTGTTTTCAAATGTTTTATTTTTGAACGTCAGTTCACATTTGTAGGTGGATCATCCGTGTTAGAGCTAAAATTAGCATGTTTAAAGTGATTTTCATGCTTCCAGGGGCTCGGGAAGTTAAATAAATACCATTTGGAGGCATTTAATGTTCGAGCAAAAACGGCAGATTTTCGACAAAAGAGATAACACCCCCCCATTACGTCATGCTTCAGAAATGTGGAAAATGGTCCATTTTCAAATGTTTTATTTTTGAACGTCAGTTCACATTTGTAGGTGGATCATCAGTGTTAGAGCTCAAATTAGCATGTTTAAAGTGATTTTCATGCTTCCAGGGGCTCGGGAAGTGAATTAAATACTATTTAGAGGCATTTAATGTTCAAGCAAAAACGGCTGATTTTCGACAAAAGAGATAACACCCCCCCAGAACGTCATGCTTCAGAAATGTGGAAAATGGTCCGTTTTCAAATGTTTTATTTTTGAACGTCAGTTCACATTTGTAGGTGGATCTTCAGTGTTAGAGCTAAAATTAGCATGTTTAAAGTGATTTTCATGCTTCCAGGAGCTCGGGAAGTTAATTAAATACCATTTGGAGGCATTTAATGTTCGAGCAAAAATGGCTGATTTTCGACAAAAGAGATAACACCCCCCCATTACGTCATGCTTCAGAAATGTGGAAAATGGTCCGTTTTCAAATGTTTTATTTTTGAACGTCAGTTCACATTTGTAGGTGGATCATCAGTGTTAGAGCTAACATTGGCATGTTTAAAGTGATTTTCATGCTTCCAGGGGCCCTAAACACAAGATTTATGGAACGGTTAAAAGTGCATGAAAATGGCCAATTTACTCACTCTGAGTTCTCAAAAAGGGTTTCTTCACCCCGGGAAGTTAATTAAATACCATTTGGAGGCATTTAATGTTCGAGCAAAAACGGCTGATTTTCGACAAAAGAGATAACACCCCCCCATTACGTCATGCTTCAGAAATGTGGAAAATGGTCCGTTTTCAAATGTTTTATTTTTGAACGTCAGTTCACATTTGTAGGTGGATCATCAGTGCGAGAGCTAAAATTAGCATGTTTAAAGTGATTTTCATGCTTCCAGGGGCTCGGGAAGTTAATTAAATACCATTTGGAGGCATTTAATGTTCGAGCAAAAACGGCTGGTTTTAGACAAAAGAGATAACACCCCCCCATTAGGTCATGCTTCAGAAATGTGAAAAATGGTCCGTTTTCAAATGTTTTATTTTTGAACGTCAGTTCACATTTGTAGGTGGATCATCAGTGTTAGAGCTAAAATTAGCATGTTTAAAGTGATTTTCATGCTTCCAGGGGCCCTAATTACAAGATTTATTGAATGGTTAAAAGTGCATGAAAATGGCCAATTACTCACTCTGAGTTCTCAAAAACGGTTTCTTCACCCCGGGAAGTTAATTAAATACCATTTTGAGGCATTTAATGTTCGAGCAAAAACAGCTGATTTTCGACAAAAGAGATAACACCCCCCCATTACGTCATGCTTCAGAAATGTGGAAAATGGTCCGTTTTCAAATGTTTTATTTTTGAACGTCAGTTCACATTTGTAGGTGGATCATCAGTGTTAGAGCTAAAATTAGCATGTTTAAAGTGATTTTCATGCTTCCGGGGGCTCGGGAAGTGAATTAAATACTATTTGGAGGCATTTAATGTTTGAGCAAAAACGGCTGATTTTCGACAAAAGAGATAACACCCCCCCATTACGTCATGCTTCAGAAATGTGGAAAATGGTCCGTTTTCAAATGTTTTATTTTGGAACGTCAGTTCACATTTGTAGGTGGATCATCAGTGTTAGAGCTAAAATTAGTATGTTTAAAGTGATTTTTATGCTTCCAGGGGCTTGGGAAGTTAAATAAATACCATTTGGAGGCATTTAATGTTCGAGCAAAAACGGCTGATTTTCGACAAAAGAGATAACACCCCCCCCATTACGTCATGCTTCAGAAATGTGGAAAATGGTCCGTTTTCAAATGTTTTATTTTTGAACGTCAGTTCACATTTGTAGGTGGATCATCAGTGTTAGAGCTAAAATTAGCATGTTTAAAGTGATTTTCATGCTTCCAGGGGCCCTAAACACAAGATTTATGGAATGGTTAAAAGTGCATGAAAATGGCCAATTTACTCACTCTGAGTTCTCAAAAAGGGTTTCTTCACCCCAGGAAGTTAATTAAATACCATTTGGAGGCATTTAATGTTCGAGCAAAAACGGCTGATTTTCGACAAAAGAGATAACACCCCCCCATTACGTCATGCTTCAGAAATGTGGAAAATGGTCCGTTTTCAAATGTTTTATTTTTGAACGTCAGTTCACATTTGTAGGTGGATCATCAGTGTTAGAGCTAAAATTAGCATGTTTAAAGTGATTTTCATGCTTCCAGGGGCTCGGGAAGTGAATTAAAAACTATTTGGAGGCATTTAATGTTCAAGCAAAAACGGCTGATTTTCGACAAAAGAGATAACACCCCCCCATTACGTCATGCTTCAGAAATGTGGAAAATGGTCAGTTTTCAAATGTTTTATTTTTGAACGTCAGTTCACATTTGTAGGTGGATCATCAGTGTTAGAGCTAACATTGGCATGTTTAAAGTGATTTTCATGCTTCCAGGGGCCCTAAAAACAAGATTTATGGAATGGTTAAAAGTGCATGAAAATGGCCAATTTACTCACTCTGAGTTCTCAAAAAGGGTTTCTTCACCCCGGGAAGTTAATTAAATACCATTTGGAGGCATTTAATGTTCGAGCAAAAACGGCTGATTTTCGACAAAAGAGATAACACCCCCCCATTACGTCATACTTCAGAAATGTGGAAAATGGTCCGTTTTCAAATGTTTTATTTTTGAACGTCAGTTCACATTTGTAGGTGGATCATCAGTGTTAGAGCTAAAATTAGTATGTTTAAAGTGATTTTCATGCTTCCAGGGGCTCGGGAAGTTAAATAAATACCATTTGGAGGCATTTAATGTTCGAGCAAAAACGGCTGATTTTCGACAAAAGAGATAACACCCCCCCATTACGTCATGCTTCAGAAATGTGGAAAATGGTCTGTTTTCAAATGTTTTATTTTTGAACGTCAGTTCACATTTGTAGGTGGATCATCCGTGTTAGAGCTAAAATTAGCATGTTTAAAGTGATTCTCATGCTTCCAGGGGCTCGGGAAGTTAAATAAATACCATTTGGAGGCATTTAATGTTCGAGCAAAAACGGCAGATTTTCGACAAAAGAGATAACACCCCCCCATTACGTCATGCTTCAGAAATGTGGAAAATGGTCCGTTTTCAAATGTTTTATTTTTGAACGTCAGTTCACTGTTGTAGGTGGATCATCAGTGTTAGAGCTCAAATTAGCATGTTTAAAGTGATTTTCATGCTTCCAGGGGCTCGGGAAGTGAATTAAATACTATTTAGAGGCATTTAATGTTCAAGCAAAAACGGCTGATTTTCGACAAAAGAGATAACACCCCCCCATTACGTCATGCTTCAGAAATGTGGAAAATGGTCCGTTTTCAAATGTTTTATTTTTGAACGTCAGTTCACATTTGTAGGTGGATCTTCAGTGTTAGAGCTAAAATTAGCATGTTTAAAGTGATTTTCATGCTTCCAGGAGCTCGGGAAGTTAATTAAATACCATTTGGAGGCATTTAATGTTCGAGCAAAAATGGCTGATTTTCGACAAAAGAGATAACACCCCCCCATTACGTCATGCTTCAGAAATGTGGAAAATGGTCCGTTTTCAAATGTTTTATTTTTGAACGTCAGTTCACATTTGTAGGTGGATCATCAGTGTTAGAGCTAACATTGGCATGTTTAAAGTGATTTTCATGCTTCCAGGGGCCCTAAACACAAGATTTATGGAACGGTTAAAAGTGCATGAAAATGGCCAATTTACTCACTCTGAGTTCTCAAAAAGGGTTTCTTCACCCCGGGAAGTTAATTAAATACCATTTGGAGGCATTTAATGTTCGAGCAAAAACGGCTGATTTTCGACAAAAGAGATAACACCCCCCCATTACGTCATGCTTCAGAAATGTGGAAAATGGTCCGTTTTCAAATGTTTTATTTTTGAACGTCAGTTCACATTTGTAGGTGGATCATCAGTGCGAGAGCTAAAATTAGCATGTTTAAAGTGATTTTCATGCTTCCAGGGGCTCGGGAAGTTAATTAAATACCATTTGGAGGCATTTAATGTTCGAGCAAAAACGGCTGGTTTTAGACAAAAGAGATAACACCCCCCCATTACGTCATGCTTCAGAAATGTGAAAAATGGTCCGTTTTCAAATGTTTTATTTTTGAACGTCAGTTCACATTTGTAGGTGGATCATCAGTGTTAGAGCTAAAATTAGCATGTTTAAAGTGATTTTCATGCTTCCAGGGGCCCTAATTACAAGATTTATTGAATGGTTAAAAGTGCATGAAAATGGCCAATTACTCACTCTGAGTTCTCAAAAACGGTTTCTTCACCCCGGGAAGTTAATTAAATACCATTTTGAGGCATTTAATGTTCGAGCAAAAACAGCTGATTTTCGACAAAAGAGATAACACCCCCCCATTACGTCATGCTTCAGAAATGTGGAAAATGGTCCGTTTTCAAATGTTTTATTTTTGAACGTCAGTTCACATTTGTAGGTGGATCATCAGTGTTAGAGCTAAAATTAGCATGTTTAAAGTGATTTTCATGCTTCCGGGGGCTCGGGAAGTGAATTAAATACTATTTGGAGGCATTTAATGTTTGAGCAAAAACGGCTGATTTTCGACAAAAGAGATAACACCCCCCCATTACGTCATGCTTCAGAAATGTGGAAAATGGTCCGTTTTCAAATGTTTTATTTTGGAACGTCAGTTCACATTTGTAGGTGGATCATCAGTGTTAGAGCTAAAATTAGTATGTTTAAAGTGATTTTTATGCTTCCAGGGGCTTGGGAAGTTAAATAAATACCATTTGGAGGCATTTAATGTTCGAGCAAAAACGGCTGATTTTCGACAAAAGAGATAACACCCCCCCCATTACGTCATGCTTCAGAAATGTGGAAAATGGTCCGTTTTCAAATGTTTTATTTTTGAACGTCAGTTCACATTTGTAGGTGGATCATCAGTGTTAGAGCTAAAATTAGCATGTTTAAAGTGATTTTCATGCTTCCAGGGGCCCTAAACACAAGATTTATGGAATGGTTAAAAGTGCATGAAAATGGCCAATTTACTCACTCTGAGTTCTCAAAAAGGGTTTCTTCACCCCAGGAAGTTAATTAAATACCATTTGGAGGCATTTAATGTTCGAGCAAAAACGGCTGATTTTCGACAAAAGAGATAACACCCCCCCATTACGTCATGCTTCAGAAATGTGGAAAATGGTCCGTTTTCAAATGTTTTATTTTTGAACGTCAGTTCACATTTGTAGGTGGATCATCAGTGTTAGAGCTAAAATTAGCATGTTTAAAGTGATTTTCATGCTTCCAGGGGCTCGGGAAGTGAATTAAATACTATTTGGAGGCATTTAATGTTCAAGCAAAAACGGCTGATTTTCGACAAAAGAGATAACACCCCCCCATTACGTCATGCTTCAGAAATGTGGAAAATGGTCCGTTTTCAAATGTTTTATTTTTGAACGTCAGTTCACATTAGTAGGTGGATCATCAGTGTTAGAGCTAACATTGGCATGTTTAAAGTGATTTTCATGCTTCCAGGGGCCCTTAACACAAGATTTATGGAATGGTTAAAAGTGCATGAAAATGGCCAATTTACTCACTCTGAGTTCTCAAAAAGGGTTTCTTCACCCCGGGAAGTTAATTAAATACCATTTGGAGGCATTTAATGTTCGAGCAAAAACGGCTGATTTTCGACAAAAGAGATAACACCCCCCCATTACGTCATGCTTCAGAAATGTGGAAAATGGTCCGTTTTCAAATGTTTTATTTTTGAACGTCAGTTCACATTTGTAGGTGGATCATCAGTGTTAGAGCTAAAATTAGTATGTTTAAAGTGATTTTCATGCTTCCAGGGGCTCGGGAAGTTAAATAAATACCATTTGGAGGCATTTAATGTTCGAGCAAAAACGGCTGATTTTCGACAAAAGAGATAACACCCCCCCATTACGTCATGCTTCAGAAATGTGGAAAATGGTCCGTTTTCAAATGTTTTATTTTTGAACGTCAGTTCACATTTGTAGGTGGATCATCAGTGTTAGAGCTAAAATTAGCATGTTTAAAGTGATTTTCATGCTTCCAGGGGCTCGGGAAGTTAAATAAATACCATTTGGAGGCATTTAATGTTCGAGCAAAAACGGCAGATTTTCGACAAAAGAGATAACACCCCCCCATTACGTCATGCTTCAGGAATGTGGAAAATGGTCCGTTTTCAAATGTTTTATTTTTGAACGTCAGTTCACATTTGTAGGTGGATCTTCAGTGTTAGAGCTAAAATTAGCATGTTTAAAGTGATTTTCATGCTTCCAGGAGCTCGGGAAGTTAATTAAATACCATTTGTAGGCATTTAATGTTCGAGCAAAAATGGCTGATTTTCGACAAAAGAGATAACACCCCCCCATTACGTCATGCTTCAGAAATGTGGAAAATGGTCCGTTTTCAAATGTTTTATTTTTGAACGTCAGTTCACATTTGTAGGTGGATCATCAGTGTTAGAGCTAACATTGGCATGTTTAAAGTGATTTTCATGCTTCCAGGGGCCCTAAACACAAGATTTATGGAACGGTTAAAAGTGCATGAAAATGGCCAATTTACTCACTCTGAGTTCTCAAAAAGGGTTTCTTCACCCCGGGAAGTTAATTAAATACCATTTGGAGGCATTTAATGTTCGAGCAAAAACGGCTGATTTTCGACAAAAGAGATAACACCCCCCCATTACGTCATGCTTCAGAAATGTGGAAAATGGTCCGTTTTCAAATGTTTTATTTTTGAACGTCAGTTCACATTTGTAGGTGGATCATCAGTGCGAGAGCTAAAATTTGCATGTTTAAAGTGATTTTCATGCTTCCAGGGGCTCGGGAAGTTAATTAAATACCATTTGGAGGCATTTAATGTTCGAGCAAAAACGGCTGGTTTTCGACAAAAGAGATAACACCCCCCCATTACGTCATGCTTCAGAAATGTGAAAAATGGTCCGTTTTCAAATGTTTTATTTTTGAACGTCAGTTCACATTTGTAGGTGGATCATCAGTGTTAGAGCTAAAATTAGCATGTTTAAAGTGATTTTCATGCTTCCAGGGGCCCTAATTACAAGATTTATTGAATGGTTAAAAGTGCATGAAAATGGCCAATTACTCACTCTGAGTTCTCAAAAAGGGTTTCTTCACCCCAGGAAGTTAATTAAATACCATTTGGAGGCATTTAATGTTCGAGCAAAAACGGCTGATTTTCGACAAAAGAGATAACACCCCCCCATTACGTCATGCTTCAGAAATGTGGAAAATGGTCCGTTTTCAAATGTTTTATTTTTGAACGTCAGTTCACATTTGTAGGTGGATCATCAGTGTTAGAGCTAAAATTAGCATGTTTAAAGTGATTTTCATGCTTCCAGGGGCTCGGGAAGTGAATTAAATACTATTTGGAGGCATTTAATGTTCAAGCAAAAACGGCTGATTTTCGACAAAAGAGATAACACCCCCCCATTACGTCATGCTTCAGAAATGTGGAAAATGGTCCGTTTTCAAATGTTTTATTTTTGAACGTCAGTTCACATTTGTAGGTGGATCATCAGTGTTAGAGCTAACATTGGCATGTTTAAAGTGATTTTCATGCTTCCAGGGGCCCTAAAAACAAGATTTATGGAATGGTTAAAAGTGCATGAAAATGGCCAATTTACTCACTCTGAGTTCTCAAAAAGGGTTTCTTCACCCCGGGAAGTTAATTAAATACCATTTGGAGGCATTTAATGTTCGAGCAAAAACGGCTGATTTTCGACAAAAGAGATAACACCCCCCCATTACGTCATACTTCAGAAATGTGGAAAATGGTCCGTTTTCAAATGTTTTATTTTTGAACGTCAGTTCACATTTGTAGGTGGATCATCAGTGTTAGAGCTAAAATTAGTATGTTTAAAGTGATTTTCATGCTTCCAGGGGCTCGGGAAGTTAAATAAATACCATTTGGAGGCATTTAATGTTCGAGCAAAAACGGCTGATTTTCGACAAAAGAGATAACACCCCCCCATTACGTCATGCTTCAGAATTGTGGAAAATGGTCTGTTTTCAAATGTTTTATTTTTGAACGTCAGTTCACATTTGTAGGTGGATCATCCGTGTTAGAGCTAAAATTAGCATGTTTAAAGTGATTTTCATGCTTCCAGGGGCTCGGGAAGTTAAATAAATACCATTTGGAGGCATTTAATGTTCGAGCAAAAACGGCAGATTTTCGACAAAAGAGATAACACCCCCCCATTACGTCATGCTTCAGAAATGTGGAAAATGGTCCGTTTTCAAATGTTTTATTTTTGAACGTCAGTTCACATTTGTAGGTGGATCATCAGTGTTAGAGCTCAAATTAGCATGTTTAAAGTGATTTTCATGCTTCCAGGGGCTCGGGAAGTGAATTAAATACTATTTAGAGGCATTTAATGTTCAAGCAAAAACGGCTGATTTTCGACAAAAGAGATAACACCCCCCCATTACGTCATGCTTCAGAAATGTGGAAAATGGAACGTTTTCAAATGTTTTATTTTTGAACGTCAGTTCACATTTGTAGGTGGATCTTCAGTGTTAGAGCTAAAATTAGCATGTTTAAAGTGATTTTCATGCTTCCAGGAGCTCGGGAAGTTAATTAAATACCATTTGGAGGCATTTAATGTTCGAGCAAAAATGGCTGATTTTCGACAAAAGAGATAACACCCCCCCATTACGTCATGCTTCAGAAATGTGGAAAATGGTCCGTTTTCAAATGTTTTATTTTTGAACGTCAGTTCACATTTGTAGGTGGATCATCAGTGTTAGAGCTAACATTGGCATGTTTAAAGTGATTTTCATGCTTCCAGGGGCCCTAAACACAAGATTTATGGAACGGTTAAAAGTGCATGAAAATGGCCAATTTACTCACTCTGAGTTCTCAAAAAGGGTTTCTTCACCCCGGGAAGTTAATTAAATACCATTTGGAGGCATTTAATGTTCGAGCAAAAACGGCTGATTTTCGACAAAAGAGATAACACCCCCCCATTACGTCATGCTTCAGAAATGTGGAAAATGGTCCGTTTTCAAATGTTTTATTTTTGAACGTCAGTTCACATTTGTAGGTGGATCATCAGTGCGAGAGCTAAAATTAGCATGTTTAAAGTGATTTTCATGCTTCCAGGGGCTCGGGAAGTTAATTAAATACCATTTGGAGGCATTTAATGTTCGAGCAAAAACGGCTGGTTTTAGACAAAAGAGATAACACCCCCCCATTACGTCATGCTTCAGAAATGTGAAAAATGGTCCGTTTTCAAATGTTTTATTTTTGAACGTCAGTTCACATTTGTAGGTGGATCATCAGTGTTAGAGCTAAAATTAGCATGTTTAAAGTGATTTTCATGCTTCCAAGGGCCCTAATTACAAGATTTATTGAATGGTTAAAAGTGCATGAAAATGGCCAATTACTCACTCTGAGTTCTCAAAAACGGTTTCTTCACCCCGGGAAGTTAATTAAATACCATTTTGAGGCATTTAATGTTCGAGCAAAAACAGCTGATTTTCGACAAAAGAGATAACACCCCCCCATTACGTCATGCTTCAGAAATGTGGAAAATGGTCCGTTTTCAAATGTTTTATTTTTGAACGTCAGTTCACATTTGTAGGTGGATCATCAGTGTTAGAGCTAAAATTAGCATGTTTAAAGTGATTTTCATGCTTCCGGGGGCTCGGGAAGTGAATTAAATACTATTTGGAGGCATTTAATGTTTGAGCAAAAACGGCTGATTTTCGACAAAAGAGATAACACCCCCCCATTACGTCATGCTTCAGAAATGTGGAAAATGGTCCGTTTTCAAATGTTTTATTTTGGAACGTCAGTTCACATTTGTAGGTGGATCATCAGTGTTAGAGCTAAAATTAGCATGTTTAAAGTGATTTTCATGCTTCCAGGGGCTCGGGAAGTTAAATAAATACCATTTGGAGGCATTTAATGTTCGAGCAAAAACGGCAGATTTTCGACAAAAGAGATAACACCCCCCCATTACGTCATGCTTCAGGAATGTGGAAAATGGTCCGTTTTCAAATGTTTTATTTTTGAACGTCAGTTCACATTTGTAGGTGGATCATCAGTGTTAGAGCTCAAATTAGCATGTTTAAAGTGATTTTCATGCTTCCAGGGGCTCGGGAAGTGAATTAAATACTATTTAGAGGCATTTAATGTTCAAGCAAAAACTGCTGATTTTCGACAAAAGAGATAACACCCCCCCATTACGTCATGCTTCAGAAATGTGGAAAATGGTCCGTTTTCAAATGTTTTATTTTTGAACGTCAGTTCACATTTGTAGGTGGATCTTCAGTGTTAGAGCTAAAATTAGCATGTTTAAAGTGATTTTCATGCTTCCAGGAGCTCGGGAAGTTAATTAAATACCATTTGTAGGCATTTAATGTTCGAGCAAAAATGGCTGATTTTCGACAAAAGAGATAACACCCCCCCATTACGTCATGCTTCAGAAATGTGGAAAATGGTCCGTTTTCAAATGTTTTATTTTTGAACGTCAGTTCACATTTGTAGGTGGATCATCAGTGTTAGAGCTAACATTGGCATGTTTAAAGTGATTTTCATGCTTCCAGGGGCCCTAAACACAAGATTTATGGAACGGTTAAAAGTGCATGAAAATGGCCAATTTACTCACTCTGAGTTCTCAAAAAGGGTTTCTTCACCCCGGGAAGTTAATTAAATACCATTTGGAGGCATTTAATGTTCGAGCAAAAACGGCTGATTTTCGACAAAAGAGATAACACCCCCCCATTACGTCATGCTTCAGAAATGTGGAAAATGGTCCGTTTTCAAATGTTTTATTTTTGAACGTCAGTTCACATTTGTAGGTGGATCATCAGTGCGAGAGCTAAAATTTGCATGTTTAAAGTGATTTTCATGCTTCCAGGGGCTCGGGAAGTTAATTAAATACCATTTGGAGGCATTTAATGTTCGAGCAAAAACGGCTGGTTTTCGACAAAAGAGATAACACCCCCCCATTACGTCATGCTTCAGAAATGTGAAAAATGGTCCGTTTTCAAATGTTTTATTTTTGAACGTCAGTTCACATTTGTAGGTGGATCATCAGTGTTAGAGCTAAAATTAGCATGTTTAAAGTGATTTTCATGCTTCCAGGGGCCCTAATTACAAGATTTATTGAATGGTTAAAAGTGCATGAAAATGGCCAATTACTCACTCTGAGTTCTCAAAAAGGGTTTCCTCACCCAAGGAAGTTAATTAAATACCATTTGGAGGCATTTAATGTTCGAGCAAAAACGGCTGATTTTCGACAAAAGAGATAACACCCCCCCATTACGTCATGCTTCAGAAATGTGGAAAATGGTCCGTTTTCAAATGTTTTATTTTTGAACGTCAGTTCACATTTGTAGGTGGATCATCAGTGTTAGAGCTAAAATTAGCATGTTTAAAGTGATTTTCATGCTTCCAGGGGCTCGGGAAGTGAATTAAATACTATTTGGAGGCATTTAATGTTCAAGCAAAAACGGCTGATTTTCGACAAAAGAGATAACACCCCCCCATTACGTCATGCTTCAGAAATGTGGAAAATGGTCCGTTTTCAAATGTTTTATTTTTGAACGTCAGTTCACATTTGTAGGTGGATCATCAGTGTTAGAGCTAACATTGGCATGTTTAAAGTGATTTTCATGCTTCCAGGGGCCCTAAAAACAAGATTTATGGAATGGTTAAAAGTGCATGAAAATGGCCAATTTACTCACTCTGAGTTCTCAAAAAGGGTTTCTTCACCCCGGGAAGTTAATTAAATACCATTTAGAGGCATTTAATGTTCGAGCAAAAACGGCTGATTTTCGACAAAAGAGATAACACCCCCCCATTACGTCATACTTCAGAAATGTGGAAAATGGTCCGTTTTCAAATGTTTTATTTTTGAACGTCAGTTCACATTTGTAGGTGGATCATCAGTGTTAGAGCTAAAATTAGTATGTTTAAAGTGATTTTCATGCTTCCAGGGGCTCGGGAAGTTAAATAAATACCATTTGGAGGCATTTAATGTTCGAGCAAAAACGGCTGATTTTCGACAAAAGAGATAACACCCCCCCATTACGTCATGCTTCAGAAATGTGGAAAATGGTCTGTTTTCAAATGTTTTATTTTTGAACGTCAGTTCACATTTGTAGGTGGATCATCCGTGTTAGAGCTAAAATTAGCATGTTTAAAGTGATTTTCATGCTTCCAGGGGCTCGGGAAGTTAAATAAATACCATTTGGAGGCATTTAATGTTCGAGCAAAAACGGCAGATTTTCGACAAAAGAGATAACACCCCCCCATTACGTCATGCTTCAGAAATGTGGAAAATGGTCCGTTTTCAAATGTTTTATTTTTGAACGTCAGTTCACATTTGTAGGTGGATCATCAGTGTTAGAGCTCAAATTAGCATGTTTAAAGTGATTTTCATGCTTCCAGGGGCTCGGGAAGTGAATTAAATACTATTTAGAGGCATTTAATGTTCAAGCAAAAACGGCTGATTTTCGACAAAAGAGATAACACCCCCCCATTACGTCATGCTTCAGAAATGTGGAAAATGGTCCGTTTTCAAATGTTTTATTTTTGAACGTCAGTTCACATTTGTAGGTGGATCTTCAGTGTTAGAGCTAAAATTAGCATGTTTAAAGTGATTTTCATGCTTCCAGGAGCTCGGGAAGTTAATTAAATACCATTTGGAGGCATTTAATGTTCGAGCAAAAATGGCTGATTTTCGACAAAAGAGATAACACCCCCCCATTACGTCATGCTTCAGAAATGTGGAAAATGGTCCGTTTTCAAATGTTTTATTTTTGAACGTCAGTTCACATTTGTAGGTGGATCATCAGTGTTAGAGCTAACATTGGCATGTTTAAAGTGATTTTCATGCTTCCAGGGGCCCTAAACACAAGATTTATGGAACGGTTAAAAGTGCATGAAAATGGCCAATTTACTCACTCTGAGTTCTCAAAAAGGGTTTCTTCACCCCGGGAAGTTAATTAAATACCATTTGGAGGCATTTAATGTTCAAGCAAAAACGGCTGATTTTCGACAAAAGAGATAACACCCCCCCATTACGTCATGCTTCAGAAATGTGGAAAATGGTCCGTTTTCAAATGTTTTATTTTTGAACGTCAGTTCACATTTGTAGGTGGATCATCAGTGCGAGAGCTAAAATTAGCATGTTTAAAGTGATTTTCATGCTTCCAGGGGCTCGGGAAGTTAATTAAATACCATTTGGAGGCATTTAATGTTCGAGCAAAAACGGCTGGTTTTAGACAAAAGAGATAACACCCCCCCATTACGTCATGCTTCAGAAATGTGAAAAATGGTCCGTTTTCAAATGTTTTATTTTTGAACGTCAGTTCACATTTGTAGGTGGATCATCAGTGTTAGAGCTAAAATTAGCATGTTTAAAGTGATTTTCATGCTTCCAGGGGCCCTAATTACAAGATTTATTGAATGGTTAAAAGTGCATGAAAATGGCCAATTACTCACTCTGAGTTCTCAAAAACGGTTTCTTCACCCCGGGAAGTTAATTAAATACCATTTTGAGGCATTTAATGTTCGAGCAAAAACAGCTGATTTTCGACAAAAGAGATAACACCCCCCCATTACGTCATGCTTCAGAAATGTGGAAAATGGTCCGTTTTCAAATGTTTTATTTTTGAACGTCAGTTCACATTTGTAGGTGGATCATCAGTGTTAGAGCTAAAATTAGCATGTTTAAAGTGATTTTCATGCTTCCGGGGGCTCGGGAAGTGAATTAAATACTATTTGGAGGCATTTAATGTTTGAGCAAAAACGGCTGATTTTCGACAAAAGAGATAACACCCCCCCATTACGTCATGCTTCAGAAATGTGGAAAATGGTCCGTTTTCAAATGTTTTATTTTGGAACGTCAGTTCACATTTGTAGGTGGATCATCAGTGTTAGAGCTAAAATTAGTATGTTTAAAGTGATTTTTATGCTTCCAGGGGCTTGGGAAGTTAAATAAATACCATTTGGAGGCATTTAATGTTCGAGCAAAAACGGCTGATTTTCGACAAAAGAGATAACACCCCCCCCATTACGTCATGCTTCAGAAATGTGGAAAATGGTCCGTTTTCAAATGTTTTATTTTTGAACGTCAGTTCACATTTGTAGGTGGATCATCAGTGTTAGAGCTAAAATTAGCATGTTTAAAGTGATTTTCATGCTTCCAGGGGCCCTAAACACAAGATTTATGGAATGGTTAAAAGTGCATGAAAATGGCCAATTTACTCACTCTGAGTTCTCAAAAAGGGTTTCTTCACCCCAGGAAGTTAATTAAATACCATTTGGAGGCATTTAATGTTCGAGCAAAAACGGCTGATTTTCGACAAAAGAGATAACACCCCCCCATTACGTCATGCTTCAGAAATGTGGAAAATGGTCCGTTTTCAAATGTTTTATTTTTGAACGTCAGTTCACATTTGTAGGTGGATCATCAGTGTTAGAGCTAAAATTAGCATGTTTAAAGTGATTTTCATGCTTCCAGGGGCTCGGGAAGTGAATTAAATACTATTTGGAGGCATTTAATGTTCAAGCAAAAACGGCTGATTTTCGACAAAAGAGATAACACCCCCCCATTACGTCATGCTTCAGAAATGTGGAAAATGGTCCGTTTTCAAATGTTTTATTTTTGAACGTCAGTTCACATTAGTAGGTGGATCATCAGTGTTAGAGCTAACATTGGCATGTTTAAAGTGATTTTCATGCTTCCAGGGGCCCTTAACACAAGATTTATGGAATGGTTAAAAGTGCATGAAAATGGCCAATTTACTCACTCTGAGTTCTCAAAAAGGGTTTCTTCACCCCGGGAAGTTAATTAAATACCATTTGGAGGCATTTAATGT
This sequence comes from Lissotriton vulgaris, assembly GCF_964263255.1. Classification (NCBI taxonomy): domain Eukaryota; kingdom Metazoa; phylum Chordata; class Amphibia; order Caudata; family Salamandridae; genus Lissotriton; species Lissotriton vulgaris. The sequence continues at coordinate 72,673 of NW_028243393.1, forward strand.
TCGAGCAAAAACGGCTGATTTTCGACAAAAGAGATAACACCCCCCCATTACGTCATGCTTCAGAAATGTGGAAAATGGTCCGTTTTCAAATGTTTTATTTTTGAACGTCAGTTCACATTTGTAGGTGGATCATCAGTGTTAGAGCTAAAATTAGCATGTTTAAAGTGATTTTCATGCTTCCAGGGGCTCGGGAAGTTAAATAAATACCATTTGGAGGCATTTAATGTTCGAGCAAAAACGGCAGATTTTCGACAAAAGAGATAACACCCCCCCATTACGTCATGCTTCAGGAATGTGGAAAATGGTCCGTTTTCAAATGTTTTATTTTTGAACGTCAGTTCACATTTGTAGGTGGATCATCAGTGTTAGAGCTCAAATTAGCATGTTTAAAGTGATTTTCATGCTTCCAGGGGCTCGGGAAGTGAATTAAATACTATTTAGAGGCATTTAATGTTCAAGCAAAAACTGCTGATTTTCGACAAAAGAGATAACACCCCCCCATTACGTCATGCTTCAGAAATGTGGAAAATGGTCCGTTTTCAAATGTTTTATTTTTGAACGTCAGTTCACATTTGTAGGTGGATCTTCAGTGTTAGAGCTAAAATTAGCATGTTTAAAGTGATTTTCATGCTTCCAGGAGCTCGGGAAGTTAATTAAATACCATTTGTAGGCATTTAATGTTCGAGCAAAAATGGCTGATTTTCGACAAAAGAGATAACACCCCCCCATTACGTCATGCTTCAGAAATGTGGAAAATGGTCCGTTTTCAAATGTTTTATTTTTGAACGTCAGTTCACATTTGTAGGTGGATCATCAATGTTAGAGCTAACATTGGCATGTTTAAAGTGATTTTCATGCTTCCAGGGGCCCTAAACACAAGATTTATGGAACGGTTAAAAGTGCATGAAAATGGCCAATTTACTCACTCTGAGTTCTCAAAAAGGGTTTCTTCACCCCGGGAAGTTAATTAAATACCATTTGGAGGCATTTAATGTTCGAGCAAAAACGGCTGATTTTCGACAAAAGAGATAACACCCCCCCATTACGTCATGCTTCAGAAATGTGGAAAATGGTCCGTTTTCAAATGTTTTATTTTTGAACGTCAGTTCACATTTGTAGGTGGATCATCAGTGCGAGAGCTAAAATTTGCATGTTTAAAGTGATTTTCATGCTTCCAGGGGCTCGGGAAGTTAATTAAATACCATTTGGAGGCATTTAATGTTCGAGCAAAAACGGCTGGTTTTCGACAAAAGAGATAACACCCCCCCATTACGTCATGCTTCAGAAATGTGAAAAATGGTCCGTTTTCAAATGTTTTATTTTTGAACGTCAGTTCACATTTGTAGGTGGATCATCAGTGTTAGAGCTAAAATTAGCATGTTTAAAGTGATTTTCATGCTTCCAGGGGCCCTAATTACAAGATTTATTGAATGGTTAAAAGTGCATGAAAATGGCCAATTACTCACTCTGAGTTCTCAAAAAGGGTTTCTTCACCCCAGGAAGTTAATTAAATACCATTTGGAGGCATTTAATGTTCGAGCAAAAACGGCTGATTTTCGACAAAAGAGATAACACCCCCCCATTACGTCATGCTTCAGAAATGTGGAAAATGGTCCGTTTTCAAATGTTTTATTTTTGAACGTCAGTTCACATTTGTAGGTGGATCATCAGTGTTAGAGCTAAAATTAGCATGTTTAAAGTGATTTTCATGCTTCCAGGGGCTCGGGAAGTGAATTAAATACTATTTGGAGGCATTTAATGTTCAAGCAAAAACGGCTGATTTTCGACAAAAGAGATAACACCCCCCCATTACGTCATGCTTCAGAAATGTGGAAAATGGTCCGTTTTCAAATGTTTTATTTTTGAACGTCAGTTCACATTTGTAGGTGGATCATCAGTGTTAGAGCTAACATTGGCATGTTTAAAGTGATTTTCATGCTTCCAGGGGCCCTAAAAACAAGATTTATGGAATGGTTAAAAGTGCATGAAAATGGCCAATTTACTCACTCTGAGTTCTCAAAAAGGGTTTCTTCACCCCGGGAAGTTAATTAAATACCATTTGGAGGCATTTAATGTTCGAGCAAAAACGGCTGATTTTCGACAAAAGAGATAACACCCCCCCATTACGTCATACTTCAGAAATGTGGAAAATGGTCCGTTTTCAAATGTTTTATTTTTGAACGTCAGTTCACATTTGTAGGTGGATCATCAGTGTTAGAGCTAAAATTAGTATGTTTAAAGTGATTTTCATGCTTCCAGGGGCTCGGGAAGTTAAATAAATACCATTTGGAGGCATTTAATGTTCGAGCAAAAACGGCTGATTTTCGACAAAAGAGATAACACCCCCCCATTACGTCATGCTTCAGAAATGTGGAAAATGGTCTGTTTTCAAATGTTTTATTTTTGAACGTCAGTTCACATTTGTAGGTGGATCATCCGTGTTAGAGCTAAAATTAGCATGTTTAAAGTGATTTTCATGCTTCCAGGGGCTCGGGAAGTTAAATAAATACCATTTGGAGGCATTTAATGTTCGAGCAAAAACGGCAGATTTTCGACAAAAGAGATAACACCCCCCCATTACGTCATGCTTCAGAAATGTGGAAAATGGTCCGTTTTCAAATGTTTTATTTTTGAACGTCAGTTCACATTTGTAGGTGGATCATCAGTGTTAGAGCTCAAATTAGCATGTTTAAAGTGATTTTCATGCTTCCAGGGGCTCGGGAAGTGAATTAAATACTATTTAGAGGCATTTAATGTTCAAGCAAAAACGGCTGATTTTCGACAAAAGAGATAACACCCCCCCATTACGTCATGCTTCAGAAATGTGGAAAATGGTCCGTTTTCAAATGTTTTATTTTTGAACGTCAGTTCACATTTGTAGGTGGATCTTCAGTGTTAGAGCTAAAATTAGCATGTTTAAAGTGATTTTCATGCTTCCAGGAGCTCGGGAAGTTAATTAAATAACATTTGGAGGCATTTAATGTTCGAGCAAAAATGGCTGATTTTCGACAAAAGAGATAACACCCCCCCATTACGTCATGCTTCAGAAATGTGGAAAATGGTCCGTTTTCAAATGTTTTATTTTTGAACGTCAGTTCACATTTGTAGGTGGATCATCAGTGTTAGAGCTAACATTGGCATGTTTAAAGTGATTTTCATGCTTCCAGGGGCCCTAAACACAAGATTTATGGAACGGTTAAAAGTGCATGAAAATGGCCAATTTACTCACTCTGAGTTCTCAAAAAGGGTTTCTTCACCCCGGGAAGTTAATTAAATACCATTTGGAGGCATTTAATGTTCGAGCAAAAACGGCTGATTTTCGACAAAAGAGATAACACCCCCCATTACGTCATGCTTCAGAAATGTGGAAAATGGTCCGTTTTCAAATGTTTTATTTTTGAACGTCAGTTCACATTTGTAGGTGGATCATCAGTGCGAGAGCTAAAATTAGTATGTTTAAAGTGATTTTTATGCTTCCAGGGGCTTGGGAAGTGAATTAAATACTATTTGGAGGCATTTAATGTTTGAGCAAAAACGGCTGATTTTCGACAAAAGAGATAACACCCCCCCATTACGTCATGCTTCAGAAATGTGGAAAATGGTCCGTTTTCAAATGTTTTATTTTGGAACGTCAGTTCACATTTGTAGGTGGATCATCAGTGTTAGAGCTAAAATTAGTATGTTTAAAGTGATTTTTATGCTTCCAGGGGCTTGGGAAGTTAAATAAATACCATTTGGAGGCATTTAATGTTCGAGCAAAAACGGCTGATTTTCGACAAAAGAGATAACACCCCCCCATTACGTCATGCTTCAGAAATGTGGAAAATGGTCCGTTTTCAAATGTTTTATTTTTGAACGTCAGTTCACATTTGTAGGTGGATCATCAGTGTTAGAGCTAAAATTAGCATGTTTAAAGTGATTTTCATGCTTCCAGGGGCCCTAAACACAAGATTTATGGAATGGTTAAAAGTGCATGAAAATGGCCAATTTACTCACTCTGAGTTCTCAAAAAGGGTTTCTTCACCCCAGGAAGTTAATTAAATACCATTTGGAGGCATTTAATGTTCGAGCAAAAACGGCTGATTTTCGACAAAAGAGATAACACCCCCCCATTACGTCATGCTTCAGAAATGTGGAAAATGGTCCGTTTTCAAATGTTTTATTTTTGAACGTCAGTTCACATTTGTAGGTGGATCATCAGTGTTAGAGCTAAAATTAGCATGTTTAAAGTGATTTTCATGCTTCCAGGGGCTCGGGAAGTGAATTAAATACTATTTGGAGGCATTTAATGTTCAAGCAAAAACGGCTGATTTTCGACAAAAGAGATAACACCCCCCCATTACGTCATGCTTCAGAAATGTGGAAAATGGTCAGTTTTCAAATGTTTTATTTTTGAACGTCAGTTCACATTAGTAGGTGGATCATCAGTGTTAGAGCTAACATTGGCATGTTTAAAGTGATTTTCATGCTTCCAGGGGCCCTTAACACAAGATTTATGGAATGGTTAAAAGTGCATGAAAATGGCCAATTTACTCACTCTGAGTTCTCAAAAAGGGTTTCTTCACCCCGGGAAGTTAATGAAATACCATTTGGAGGCATTTAATGTTCGAGCAAAAACGGCTGATTTTCGACAAAAGAGATAACACCCCCCCATTACGTCATGCTTCAGAAATGTGGAAAATGGTCCGTTTTCAAATGTTTTATTTTTGAACGTCAGTTCACATTTGTAGGTGGATCATCAGTGTTAGAGCTAAAATTAGTATGTTTAAAGTGATTTTCATGCTTCCAGGGGCTCGGGAAGTTAAATAAATACCATTTGGAGGCATTTAATGTTCGAGCAAAAACGGCTGATTTTCGACAAAAGAGATAACACCCCCCCATTACGTCATGCTTCAGAAATGTGGAAAATGGTCCGTTTTCAAATGTTTTATTTTTGAACGTCAGTTCACATTTGTAGGTGGATCATCAGTGTTAGAGCTAAAATTAGCATGTTTAAAGTGATTTTCATGCTTCCAGGGGCTCGGGAAGTTAAATAAATACCATTTGGAGGCATTTAATGTTCGAGCAAAAACGGCAGATTTTCGACAAAAGAGATAACACCCCCCCATTACGTCATGCTTCAGGAATGTGGAAAATGGTCCGTTTTCAAATGTTTTATTTTTGAACGTCAGTTCACATTTGTAGGTGGATCATCAGTGTTAGAGCTCAAATTAGCATGTTTAAAGTGATTTTCATGCTTCCAGGGGCTCGGGAAGTGAATTAAATACTATTTAGAGGCATTTAATGTTCAAGCAAAAACTGCTGATTTTCGACAAAAGAGATAACACCCCCCCATTACGTCATGCTTCAGAAATGTGGAAAATGGTCCGTTTTCAAATGTTTTATTTTTGAACGTCAGTTCACATTTGTAGGTGGATCTTCAGTGTTAGAGCTAAAATTAGCATGTTTAAAGTGATTTTCATGCTTCCAGGAGCTCGGGAAGTTAATTAAATACCATTTGTAGGCATTTAATGTTCGAGCAAAAATGGCTGATTTTCGACAAAAGAGATAACACCCCCCCATTACGTCATGCTTCAGAAATGTGGAAAATGGTCCGTTTTCAAATGTTTTATTTTTGAACGTCAGTTCACATTTGTAGGTGGATCATCAGTGTTAGAGCTAACATTGGCATGTTTAAAGTGATTTTCATGCTTCCAGGGGCCCTAAACACAAGATTTATGGAACGGTTAAAAGTGCATGAAAATGGCCAATTTACTCACTCTGAGTTCTCAAAAAGGGTTTCTTCACCCCGGGAAGTTAATTAAATACCATTTGGAGGCATTTAATGTTCGAGCAAAAACGGCTGATTTTCGACAAAAGAGATAACACCCCCCCATTACGTCATGCTTCAGAAATGTGGAAAATGGTCCGTTTTCAAATGTTTTATTTTTGAACGTCAGTTCACATTTGTAGGTGGATCATCAGTGCGAGAGCTAAAATTTGCATGTTTAAAGTGATTTTCATGCTTCCAGGGGCTCGGGAAGTTAATTAAATACCATTTGGAGGCATTTAATGTTCGAGCAAAAACGGCTGGTTTTCGACAAAAGAGATAACACCCCCCCATTACGTCATGCTTCAGAAATGTGAAAAATGGTCCGTTTTCAAATGTTTTATTTTTGAACGTCAGTTCACATTTGTAGGTGGATCATCAGTGTTAGAGCTAAAATTAGCATGTTTAAAGTGATTTTCATGCTTCCAGGGGCCCTAATTACAAGATTTATTGAATGGTTAAAAGTGCATGAAAATGGCCAATTACTCACTCTGAGTTCTCAAAAAGGGTTTCTTCACCCCGGGAAGTTAATTAAATACCATTTTGAGGCATTTAATGTTCGAGCAAAAACAGCTGATTTTCGACAAAAGAGATAACACCCCCCCATTACGTCATGCTTCAGAAATGTGGAAAATGGTCCGTTTTCAAATGTTTTATTTTTGAACGTCAGTTCACATTTGTAGGTGGATCATCAGTGTTAGAGCTAAAATTAGCATGTTTAAAGTGATTTTCATGCTTCCGGGGGCTCGGGAAGTGAATTAAATACTATTTGGAGGCATTTAATGTTTGAGCAAAAACGGCTGATTTTCGACAAAAGAGATATTACCCCCCCATTACGTCATGCTTCAGAAATGTGGAAAATGGTCCGTTTTCAATTGTTTTATTTTTGAACGTCAGTTCACATTTGTAGGTGGATCATCAGTGTTAGAGCTAAAATTAGCATGTTTAAAGTGATTTTCATGCTTCCAGGGGCTCGGGAAGTTAATTAAATACCATTTGGAGGCATTTAATGTTCGAGCAAAAATGGCTGGTTTTCGACAAAAGAGATAACACCCCCCCATTACGTCATGCTTCAGAAATGTGGAAAATGGTCCGTTTTCAAATGTTTTATTTTTGAACGTCAGTTCACATTTGTAGGTGGATCATCAGTGTTAGAGCTAAAATTAGCATGTTTAAAGTGATTTTCATGCTTCCAGGGGCCCTAAACACAAGATTTATGGAATGGTTAAAAGTGCATGAAAATGGCCAATTTACTCACTCTGAGTTCTCAAAAAGGGTTTCTTCAACCCGGGAAGTTAATTAAATACCATTTGGAGGCATTTAATGTTCGAGCAAAAACGGCTGATTTTCGACAAAAGAGATAACACCCCCCCATTACGTCATGCTTCAGAAATGTGGAAAATGGTCCGTTTTCAAATGTTTTATTTTGGAACGTCAGTTCACATTTGTAGGTGGATCATCAGTGTTAGAGCTAAAATTAGTATGTTTAAAGTGATTTTTATGCTTCCAGGGGCTTGGGAAGTTAAATAAATACCATTTGGAGGCATTTAATGTTCGAGCAAAAACGGCTGATTTTCGACAAAAGAGATAACACCCCCCCCATTACGTCATGCTTCAGAAATGTGGAAAATGGTCCGTTTTCAAATGTTTTATTTTTGAACGTCAGTTCACATTTGTAGGTGGATCATCAGTGTTAGAGCTAAAATTAGCATGTTTAAAGTGATTTTCATGCTTCCAGGGGACCTAAACACAAGATTTATGGAATGGTTAAAAGTGCATGAAAATGGCCAATTTACTCACTCTGAGTTCTCAAAAAGGGTTTCTTCACCCCAGGAAGTTAATTAAATACCATTTGGAGGCATTTAATGTTCGAGCAAAAACGGCTGATTTTCGACAAAAGAGATAACACCCCCCCATTACGTCATGCTTCAGAAATGTGGAAAATGGTCCGTTTTCAAATGTTTTATTTTTGAACGTCAGTTCACATTTGTAGGTGGATCATCAGTGTTAGAGCTAAAATTAGCATGTTTAAAGTGATTTTCATGCTTCCAGGGGCTCGGGAAGTGAATTAAATACTATTTGGAGGCATTTAATGTTCAAGCAAAAACGGCTGGTTTTCGACAAAAGAGATAACACCCCCCCATTACGTCATGCTTCAGAAATGTGGAAAATGGTCCGTTTTCAAATGTTTTATTTTTGAACGTCAGTTCACATTTGTAGGTGGATCATCAGTGTTAGAGCTAAAATTAGCATGTTTAAAGTGATTTTCATGCTTCCAGGGGCCCTAATTACAAGATTTATTGAATGGTTAAAAGTGCATGAAAATGGCCAATTACTCACTCTGAGTTCTCAAAAAGGGTTTCTTCACCCCGGGAAGTTAATTAAATACCATTTTGAGGCATTTAATGTTCGAGCAAAAACAGCTGATTTTCGACAAAAGAGATAACACCCCCCCATTACGTCATGCTTCAGAAATGTGGAAAATGGTCCGTTTTCAAATGTTTTATTTTTGAACGTCAGTTCACATTTGTAGGTGGATCATCAGTGCGAGAGCTAAAATTAGCATGTTTAAAGTGATTTTCATGCTTCCAGGGGCTCGGGAAGTTAATTAAATACCATTTGGAGGCATTTAATGTTCGAGCAAAAACGGCTGGTTTTAGACAAAAGAGATAACACCCCCCCATTACGTCATGCTTCAGAAATGTGGAAAATGGTCCGTTTTCAAATGTTTTATTTTTGAACGTCAGTTCACATTTGTAGGTGGATCATCAGTGTTAGAGCTAAAATTAGCATGTTTAAAGTGATTTTCATGCTTCCAGGGGCCCTAATTACAAGATTTATTGAATGGTTAAAAGTGCATGAAAATGGCCAATTACTCACTCTGAGTTCTCAAAAAGGGTTTCTTCACCCCGGGAAGTTAATTAAATACCATTTTGAGGCATTTAATGTTCGAGCAAAAACGGCTGATTTTCGACAAAAGAGATAACACCCCCCCCATTACGTCATGCTTCAGAAATGTGGAAAAAGGTCCGTTTTCAAATGTTTTATTTTGGAACGTCAGTTCACATTTGTAGGTGGATCATCAGTGTTAGAGCTAAAATTAGTATGTTTAAAGTGATTTTTATGCTTCCAGGGGCTTGGGAAGTTAAATAAATACCATTTGGAGGCATTTAATGTTCGAGCAAAAACGGCAGATTTTCGACAAAAGAGATATTACCCCCCCCATTACGTCATGCTTCAGAAATGTGGAAAATGGTCCGTTTTCAAATGTTTTATTTTTGAACGTCAGTTCACATTTGTAGGTGGATCATCAGTGTTAGAGCTAAAATTAGCATGTTTAAAGTGATTTTCATGCTTCCAGGGGCCCTAAACACAAGATTTATGGAATGGTTAAAAGTGCATGAAAATGGCCAATTTACTCACTCTGAGTTCTCAAAAAGGGTTTCTTCACCCCAGGAAGTTAATTAAATACCATTTGGAGGCATTTAATGTTCGAGCAAAAACGGCTGATTTTCGACAAAAGAGATAACACCCCCCCATTACGTCATGCTTCAGAAATGTGGAAAATGGTCCGTTTTCAAATGTTTTATTTTTGAACGTCAGTTCACATTTGTAGGTGGATCATCAGTGTTAGAGCTAAAATTAGCATGTTTAAAGTGATTTTCATGCTTCCAGGGGCTCGGGAAGTGAATTAAATACTATTTGGAGGCATTTAATGTTCAAGCAAAAACGGCTGATTTTCGACAAAAGAGATAACACCCCCCCATTACGTCATGCTTCAGAAATGTGGAAAATGGTCCGTTTTCAAATGTTTTATTTTTGAACGTCAGTTCACATTTGTAGGTGGATCATCAGTGTTAGAGCTAACATTGGCATGTTTAAAGTGATTTTCATGCTTCCAGGGGCCCTAAACACAAGATTTATGGAATGGTTAAAAGTGCATGAAAATGGCCAATTTACTCACTCTGAGTTCTCAAAAAGGGTTTCTTCACCCCAGGAAGTTAATTAAATACCATTTGGAGGCATTTAATGTTCGAGCAAAAACGGCTGATTTTCGACAAAAGAGATAACACCCCCCCATTACGTCATGCTTCAGAAATGTGGAAAATGGTCCGTTTTCAAATGTTTTATTTTTGAACGTCAGTTCACATTTGTAGGTGGATCATCAGTGTTAGAGCTAAAATTAGCATGTTTAAAGTGATTTTCATGCTTCCAGGGGCTCGGGAAGTGAATTAAATACTATTTGGAGGCATTTAATGTTCAAGCAAAAACGGCTGGTTTTCGACAAAAGAGATAACACCCCCCCATTACGTCATGCTTCAGAAATGTGGAAAATGGTCCGTTTTCAAATGTTTTATTTTTGAACGTCAGTTCACATTTGTAGGTGGATCATCAGTGTTAGAGCTAAAATTAGCATGTTTAAAGTGATTTTCATGCTTCCAGGGGCCCTAATTACAAGATTTATTGAATGGTTAAAAGTGCATGAAAATGGCCAATTACTCACTCTGAGTTCTCAAAAAGGGTTTCTTCACCCCGGGAAGTTAATTAAATACCATTTTGAGGCATTTAATGTTCGAGCAAAAACAGCTGATTTTCGACAAAAGAGATAACACCCCCCCATTACGTCATGCTTCAGAAATGTGGAAAATGGTCCGTTTTCAAATGTTTTATTTTTGAACGTCAGTTCACATTTGTAGGTGGATCATCAGTGCGAGAGCTAAAATTAGCATGTTTAAAGTGATTTTCATGCTTCCAGGGGCTCGGGAAGTTAATTAAATACCATTTGGAGGCATTTAATGTTCGAGCAAAAACGGCTGGTTTTAGACAAAAGAGATAACACCCCCCCATTACGTCATGCTTCAGAAATGTGGAAAATGGTCCGTTTTCAAATGTTTTATTTTTGAACGTCAGTTCACATTTGTAGGTGGATCATCAGTGTTAGAGCTAAAATTAGCATGTTTAAAGTGATTTTCATGCTTCCAGGGGCCCTAATTACAAGATTTATTGAATGGTTAAAAGTGCATGAAAATGGCCAATTACTCACTCTGAGTTCTCAAAAAGGGTTTCTTCACCCCGGGAAGTTAATTAAATACCATTTTGAGGCATTTAATGTTCGAGCAAAAACGGCTGATTTTCGACAAAAGAGATAACACCCCCCCCATTACGTCATGCTTCAGAAATGTGGAAAAAGGTCCGTTTTCAAATGTTTTATTTTGGAACGTCAGTTCACATTTGTAGGTGGATCATCAGTGTTAGAGCTAAAATTAGTATGTTTAAAGTGATTTTTATGCTTCCAGGGGCTTGGGAAGTTAAATAAATACCATTTGGAGGCATTTAATGTTCGAGCAAAAACGGCAGATTTTCGACAAAAGAGATAACACCCCCCCCATTACTTCATGCTTCAGAAATGTGGAAAATGGTCCGTTTTCAAATGTTTTATTTTTGAACGTCAGTTCACATTTGTAGGTGGATCATCAGTGTTAGAGCTAAAATTAGCATGTTTAAAGTGATTTTCATGCTTCCAGGGGCCCTAAACACAAGATTTATGGAATGGTTAAAAGTGCATGAAAATGGCCAATTTACTCACTCTGAGTTCTCAAAAAGGGTTTCTTCACCCCAGGAAGTTAATTAAATACCATTTGGAGGCATTTAATGTTCGAGCAAAAACGGCTGATTTTCGACAAAAGAGATAACACCCCCCCATTACGTCATGCTTCAGAAATGTGGAAAATGGTCCGTTTTCAAATGTTTTATTTTTGAACGTCAGTTCACATTTGTAGGTGGATCATCAGTGTTAGAGCTAAAATTAGCATGTTTAAAGTGATTTTCATGCTTCCAGGGGCTCGGGAAGTGAATTAAATACTATTTGGAGGCATTTAATGTTCAAGCAAAAACGGCTGATTTTCGACAAAAGAGATAACACCCCCCCATTACGTCATGCTTCAGAAATGTGGAAAATGGTCCGTTTTCAAATGTTTTATTTTTGAACGTCAGTTCACATTTGTAGGTGGATCATCAGTGTTAGAGCTAACATTGGCATGTTTAAAGTGATTTTCATGCTTCCAGGGGCCCTAAACACAAGATTTATGGAATGGTTAAAAGTGCATGAAAATGGCCAATTTACTCACTCTGAGTTCTCAAAAAGGGTTTCTTCACCCCGGGAAGTTAATTAAATACCATTTGGAGGCATTTAATGTTCGAGCAAAAACGGCTGATTTTCGACAAAAGAGATAACACCCCCCCATTACGTCATGCTTCAGAAATGTGGAAAATGGTCCGTTTTCAAATGTTTTATTTTTGAACGTCAGTTCACATTTGTAGGTGGATCATCAGTGTTAGAGCTAAAATTAGTATGTTTAAAGTGATTTTCATGCTTCCAGGGGCTCGGGAAGTTAAATAAATACCATTTGGAGGCATTTAATGTTCGAGCAAAAACGGCTGATTTTCGACAAAAGAGATAACACCCCCCCATTACGTCATGCTTCAGAAATGTGGAAAATGGTCCGTTTTCAAATGTTTTATTTTTGAACGTCAGTTCACATTTGTAGGTGGATCATCCGTGTTAGAGCTAAAATTAGCATGTTTAAAGTGATTTTCATGCTTCCAGGGGCTCGGGAAGTTAAATAAATACCATTTGGAGGCATTTAATGTTCGAGCAAAAACGGCAGATTTTCGACAAAAGAGATAACACCCCCCCATTACGTCATGCTTCAGAAATGTGGAAAATGGTCCGTTTTCAAATGTTTTATTTTTGAACGTCAGTTCACATTTGTAGGTGGATCATCAGTGTTAGAGCTCAAATTAGCATGTTTAAAGTGATTTTCATGCTTCCAGGGGCTCGGGAAGTGAATTAAATACTATTTAGAGGCATTTAATGTTCAAGCAAAAACGGCTGATTTTCGACAAAAGAGATAACACCCCCCCATTACGTCATGCTTCAGAAATGTGGAAAATGGTCCGTTTTCAAATGTTTTATTTTTGAACGTCAGTTCACATTTGTAGGTGGATCATCAGTGTTAGAGCTAAAATTAGCATGTTTAAAGTGATTTTCATGCTTCCAGGGGCCCTAATTACAAGATTTATTGAATGGTTAAAAGTGCATGAAAATGGCCAATTACTCACTCTGAGTTCTCAAAAAGGGTTTCTTCACCCCGGGAAGTTAATTAAATACCATTTTGAGGCATTTAATGTTCGAGCAAAAACGGCTGATTTTCGACAAAAGAGATAACACCCCCCCATTACGTCATGCTTCAGAAATGTGGAAAATGGTCCGTTTTCAAATGTTTTATTTTGGAACGTCAGTTCACATTTGTAGGTGGATCATCAGTGTTAGAGCTAAAATTAGTATGTTTAAAGTGATTTTTATGCTTCCAGGGGCTTGGGAAGTTAAATAAATACCATTTGGAGGCATTTAATGTTCGAGCAAAAACGGCAGATTTTCGACAAAAGAGATAACACCCCCCCCATTACGTCATGCTTCAGAAATGTGGAAAATGGTCCGTTTTCAAATGTTTTATTTTTTAACGTCAGTTCACATTTGTAGGTGGATCATCAGTGTTAGAGCTAAAATTAGCATGTTTAAAGTGATTTTCATGCTTCCAGGGGCCCTAAACACAAGATTTATGGAATGGTTAAAAGTGCATGAAAATGGCCAATTTACTCACTCTGAGTTCTCAAAAAGGGTTTCTTCACCCCAGGAAGTTAATTAAATACCATTTGGAGGCATTTAATGTTCGAGCAAAAACGGCTGATTTTCGACAAAAGAGATAACACCCCCCCATTACGTCATGCTTCAGAAATCTGGAAAATGGTCCGTTTTCAAATGTTTTATTTTTGAACGTCAGTTCACATTTGTAGGTGGATCATCAGTGTTAGAGATAAAATTAGCATGTTTAAAGTGATTTTCATGCTTCCAGGGGCTCGGGAAGTTAAATAAATACCATTTGGAGGCATTTAATGTTCGAGCAAAAACGGCAGATTTTCGACAAAAGAGATAACACCCCCCCATTACGTCATGCTTCAGGAATGTGGAAAATGGTCCGTTTTCAAATGTTTTATTTTTGAACGTCAGTTCACATTTGTAGGTGGATCATCAGTGTTAGAGCTCAAATTAGCATGTTTAAAGTGATTTTCATGCTTCCAGGGGCTCGGGAAGTGAATTAAATACTATTTAGAGGCATTTAATGTTCAAGCAAAAACTGCTGATTTTCGACAAAAGAGATAACACCCCCCCATTACGTCATGCTTCAGAAATGTGGAAAATGGTCCGTTTTCAAATGTTTTATTTTTGAACGTCAGTTCACATTTGTAGGTGGATCTTCAGTGTTAGAGCTAAAATTAGCATGTTTAAAGTGATTTTCATGCTTCCAGGAGCTCGGGAAGTTAATTAAATACCATTTGTAGGCATTTAATGTTCGAGCAAAAATGGCTGATTTTCGACAAAAGAGATAACACCCCCCCATTACGTCATGCTTCAGAAATGTGGAAAATGGTCCGTTTTCAAATGTTTTATTTTTGAACGTCAGTTCACATTTGTAGGTGGATCATCAGTGTTAGAGCTAACATTGGCATGTTTAAAGTGATTTTCATGCTTCCAGGGGCCCTAAACACAAGATTTATGGAACGGTTAAAAGTGCATGAAAATGGCCAATTTACTCACTCTGAGTTCTCAAAAAGGGTTTCTTCACCCCGGGAAGTTAATTAAATACCATTTGGAGGCATTTAATGTTCGAGCAAAAACGGCTGATTTTCGACAAAAGAGATAACACCCCCCCATTACGTCATGCTTCAGAAATGTGGAAAATGGTCCGTTTTCAAATGTTTTATTTTTGAACGTCAGTTCACATTTGTAGGTGGATCATCAGTGCGAGAGCTAAAATTTGCATGTTTAAAGTGATTTTCATGCTTCCAGGGGCTCGGGAAGTTAATTAAATACCATTTGGAGGCATTTAATGTTCGAGCAAAAACGGCTGGTTTTCGACAAAAGAGATAACACCCCCCCATTACGTCATGCTTCAGAAATGTGAAAAATGGTCCGTTTTCAAATGTTTTATTTTTGAACGTCAGTTCACATTTGTAGGTGGATCATCAGTGTTAGAGCTAAAATTAGCATGTTTAAAGTGATTTTCATGCTTCCAGGGGCCCTAATTACAAGATTTATTGAATGGTTAAAAGTGCATGAAAATGGCCAATTACTCACTCTGAGTTCTCAAAAAGGGTTTCTTCACCCCGGGAAGTTAATTAAATACCATTTTGAGGCATTTAATGTTCGAGCAAAAACAGCTGATTTTCGACAAAAGAGATAACACCCCCCCATTACGTCATGCTTCAGAAATGTGGAAAATGGTCCGTTTTCAAATGTTTTATTTTTGAACGTCAGTTCACATTTGTAGGTGGATCATCAGTGTTAGAGCTAAAATTAGCATGTTTAAAGTGATTTTCATGCTTCCGGGGGCTCGGGAAGTGAATTAAATACTATTTGGAGGCATTTAATGTTTGAGCAAAAACGGCTGATTTTCGACAAAAGAGATATTACCCCCCCATTACGTCATGCTTCAGAAATGTGGAAAATGGTCCGTTTTCAATTGTTTTATTTTTGAACGTCAGTTCACATTTGTAGGTGGATCATCAGTGTTAGAGCTAAAATTAGCATGTTTAAAGTGATTTTCATGCTTCCAGGGGCTCGGGAAGTTAATTAAATACCATTTGGAGGCATTTAATGTTCGAGCAAAAATGGCTGGTTTTCGACAAAAGAGATAACACCCCCCCATTACGTCATGCTTCAGAAATGTGGAAAATGGTCCGTTTTCAAATGTTTTATTTTTGAACGTCAGTTCACATTTGTAGGTGGATCATCAGTGTTAGAGCTAAAATTAGCATGTTTAAAGTGATTTTCATGCTTCCAGGGGCCCTAAACACAAGATTTATGGAATGGTTAAAAGTGCATGAAAATGGCCAATTTACTCACTCTGAGTTCTCAAAAAGGGTTTCTTCAACCCGGGAAGTTAATTAAATACCATTTGGAGGCATTTAATGTTCGAGCAAAAACGGCTGATTTTCGACAAAAGAGATAACACCCCCCCATTACGTCATGCTTCAGAAATGTGGAAAATGGTCCGTTTTCAAATGTTTTATTTTGGAACGTCAGTTCACATTTGTAGGTGGATCATCAGTGTTAGAGCTAAAATTAGTATGTTTAAAGTGATTTTTATGCTTCCAGGGGCTTGGGAAGTTAAATAAATACCATTTGGAGGCATTTAATGTTCGAGCAAAAACGGCTGATTTTCGACAAAAGAGATAACACCCCCCCCATTACGTCATGCTTCAGAAATGTGGAAAATGGTCCGTTTTCAAATGTTTTATTTTTGAACGTCAGTTCACATTTGTAGGTGGATCATCAGTGTTAGAGCTAAAATTAGCATGTTTAAAGTGATTTTCATGCTTCCAGGGGACCTAAACACAAGATTTATGGAATGGTTAAAAGTGCATGAAAATGGCCAATTTACTCACTCTGAGTTCTCAAAAAGGGTTTCTTCACCCCAGGAAGTTAATTAAATACCATTTGGAGGCATTTAATGTTCGAGCAAAAACGGCTGATTTTCGACAAAAGAGATAACACCCCCCCATTACGTCATGCTTCAGAAATGTGGAAAATGGTCCGTTTTCAAATGTTTTATTTTTGAACGTCAGTTCACATTTGTAGGTGGATCATCAGTGTTAGAGCTAAAATTAGCATGTTTAAAGTGATTTTCATGCTTCCAGGGGCTCGGGAAGTGAATTAAATACTATTTGGAGGCATTTAATGTTCAAGCAAAAACGGCTGGTTTTCGACAAAAGAGATAACACCCCCCCATTACGTCATGCTTCAGAAATGTGGAAAATGGTCCGTTTTCAAATGTTTTATTTTTGAACGTCAGTTCACATTTGTAGGTGGATCATCAGTGTTAGAGCTAAAATTAGCATGTTTAAAGTGATTTTCATGCTTCCAGGGGCCCTAATTACAAGATTTATTGAATGGTTAAAAGTGCATGAAAATGGCCAATTACTCACTCTGAGTTCTCAAAAAGGGTTTCTTCACCCCGGGAAGTTAATTAAATACCAATTTGAGGCATTTAATGTTCGAGCAAAAACAGCTGATTTTCGACAAAAGAGATAACACCCCCCCATTACGTCATGCTTCAGAAATGTGGAAAATGGTCCGTTTTCAAATGTTTTATTTTTGAACGTCAGTTCACATTTGTAGGTGGATCATCAGTGCGAGAGCTAAAATTAGCATGTTTAAAGTGATTTTCATGCTTCCAGGGGCTCGGGAAGTTAATTAAATACCATTTGGAGGCATTTAATGTTCGAGCAAAAACGGCTGGTTTTAGACAAAAGAGATAACACCCCCCCATTACGTCATGCTTCAGAAATGTGGAAAATGGTCCGTTTTCAAATGTTTTATTTTTGAACGTCAGTTCACATTTGTAGGTGGATCATCAGTGTTAGAGCTAAAATTAGCATGTTTAAAGTGATTTTCATGCTTCCAGGGGCCCTAATTACAAGATTTATTGAATGGTTAAAAGTGCATGAAAATGGCCAATTACTCACTCTGAGTTCTCAAAAAGGGTTTCTTCACCCCGGGAAGTTAATTAAATACCATTTTGAGGCATTTAATGTTCGAGCAAAAACGGCTGATTTTCGACAAAAGAGATAACACCCCCCCCATTACGTCATGCTTCAGAAATGTGGAAAAAGGTCCGTTTTCAAATGTTTTATTTTGGAACGTCAGTTCACATTTGTAGGTGGATCATCAGTGTTAGAGCTAAAATTAGTATGTTTAAAGTGATTTTTATGCTTCCAGGGGCTTGGGAAGTTAAATAAATACCATTTGGAGGCATTTAATGTTCGAGCAAAAACGGCAGATTTTCGACAAAAGAGATATTACCCCCCCCATTACGTCATGCTTCAGAAATGTGGAAAATGGTCCGTTTTCAAATGTTTTATTTTTGAACGTCAGTTCACATTTGTAGGTGGATCATCAGTGTTAGAGCTAAAATTAGCATGTTTAAAGTGATTTTCATGCTTCCAGGGGCCCTAAACACAAGATTTATGGAATGGTTAAAAGTGCATGAAAATGGCCAATTTACTCACTCTGAGTTCTCAAAAAGGGTTTCTTCACCCCAGGAAGTTAATTAAATACCATTTGGAGGCATTTAATGTTCGAGCAAAAACGGCTGATTTTCGACAAAAGAGATAACACCCCCCCATTACGTCATGCTTCAGAAATGTGGAAAATGGTCCGTTTTCAAATGTTTTATTTTTGAACGTCAGTTCACATTTGTAGGTGGATCATCAGTGTTAGAGCTAAAATTAGCATGTTTAAAGTGATTTTCATGCTTCCAGGGGCTCGGGAAGTGAATTAAATACTATTTGGAGGCATTTAATGTTCAAGCAAAAACGGCTGATTTTCGACAAAAGAGATAACACCCCCCCATTACGTCATGCTTCAGAAATGTGGAAAATGGTCCGTTTTCAAATGTTTTATTTTTGAACGTCAGTTCACATTTGTAGGTGGATCATCAGTGTTAGAGCTAACATTGGCATGTTTAAAGTGATTTTCATGCTTCCAGGGGCCCTAAACACAAGATTTATGGAATGGTTAAAAGTGCATGAAAATGGCCAATTTACTCACTCTGAGTTCTCAAAAAGGGTTTCTTCACCCCAGGAAGTTAATTAAATACCATTTGGAGGCATTTAATGTTCGAGCAAAAACGGCTGATTTTCGACAAAAGAGATAACACCCCCCCATTACGTCATGCTTCAGAAATGTGGAAAATGGTCCGTTTTCAAATGTTTTATTTTTGAACGTCAGTTCACATTTGTAGGTGGATCATCAGTGTTAGAGCTAAAATTAGCATGTTTAAAGTGATTTTCATGCTTCCAGGGGCTCGGGAAGTGAATTAAATACTATTTGGAGGCATTTAATGTTCAAGCAAAAACGGCTGGTTTTCGACAAAAGAGATAACACCCCCCCATTACGTCATGCTTCAGAAATGTGGAAAATGGTCCGTTTTCAAATGTTTTATTTTTGAACGTCAGTTCACATTTGTAGGTGGATCATCAGTGTTAGAGCTAAAATTAGCATGTTTAAAGTGATTTTCATGCTTCCAGGGGCCCTAATTACAAGATTTATTGAATGGTTAAAAGTGCATGAAAATGGCCAATTACTCACTCTGAGTTCTCAAAAAGGGTTTCTTCACCCCGGGAAGTTAATTAAATACCATTTTGAGGCATTTAATGTTCGAGCAAAAACAGCTGATTTTCGACAAAAGAGATAACACCCCCCCATTACGTCATGCTTCAGAAATGTGGAAAATGGTCCGTTTTCAAATGTTTTATTTTTGAACGTCAGTTCACATTTGTAGGTGGATCATCAGTGCGAGAGCTAAAATTAGCATGTTTAAAGTGATTTTCATGCTTCCAGGGGCTCGGGAAGTTAATTAAATACCATTTGGAGGCATTTAATGTTCGAGCAAAAACGGCTGGTTTTAGACAAAAGAGATAACACCCCCCCATTACGTCATGCTTCAGAAATGTGGAAAATGGTCCGTTTTCAAATGTTTTATTTTTGAACGTCAGTTCACATTTGTAGGTGGATCATCAGTGTTAGAGCTAAAATTAGCATGTTTAAAGTGATTTTCATGCTTCCAGGGGCCCTAATTACAAGATTTATTGAATGGTTAAAAGTGCATGAAAATGGCCAATTACTCACTCTGAGTTCTCAAAAAGGGTTTCTTCACCCCGGGAAGTTAATTAAATACCATTTTGAGGCATTTAATGTTCGAGCAAAAACGGCTGATTTTCGACAAAAGAGATAACACCCCCCCCATTACGTCATGCTTCAGAAATGTGGAAAAAGGTCCGTTTTCAAATGTTTTATTTTGGAACGTCAGTTCACATTTGTAGGTGGATCATCAGTGTTAGAGCTAAAATTAGTATGTTTAAAGTGATTTTTATGCTTCCAGGGGCTTGGGAAGTTAAATAAATACCATTTGGAGGCATTTAATGTTCGAGCAAAAACGGCAGATTTTCGACAAAAGAGATAACACCCCCCCCATTACTTCATGCTTCAGAAATGTGGAAAATGGTCCGTTTTCAAATGTTTTATTTTTGAACGTCAGTTCACATTTGTAGGTGGATCATCAGTGTTAGAGCTAAAATTAGCATGTTTAAAGTGATTTTCATGCTTCCAGGGGCCCTAAACACAAGATTTATGGAATGGTTAAAAGTGCATGAAAATGGCCAATTTACTCACTCTGAGTTCTCAAAAAGGGTTTCTTCACCCCAGGAAGTTAATTAAATACCATTTGGAGGCATTTAATGTTCGAGCAAAAACGGCTGATTTTCGACAAAAGAGATAACACCCCCCCATTACGTCATGCTTCAGAAATGTGGAAAATGGTCCGTTTTCAAATGTTTTATTTTTGAACGTCAGTTCACATTTGTAGGTGGATCATCAGTGTTAGAGCTAAAATTAGCATGTTTAAAGTGATTTTCATGCTTCCAGGGGCTCGGGAAGTGAATTAAATACTATTTGGAGGCATTTAATGTTCAAGCAAAAACGGCTGATTTTCGACAAAAGAGATAACACCCCCCCATTACGTCATGCTTCAGAAATGTGGAAAATGGTCCGTTTTCAAATGTTTTATTTTTGAACGTCAGTTCACATTTGTAGGTGGATCATCAGTGTTAGAGCTAACATTGGCATGTTTAAAGTGATTTTCATGCTTCCAGGGGCCCTAAACACAAGATTTATGGAATGGTTAAAAGTGCATGAAAATGGCCAATTTACTCACTCTGAGTTCTCAAAAAGGGTTTCTTCACCCCGGGAAGTTAATTAAATACCATTTGGAGGCATTTAATGTTCGAGCAAAAACGGCTGATTTTCGACAAAAGAGATAACACCCCCCCATTACGTCATGCTTCAGAAATGTGGAAAATGGTCCGTTTTCAAATGTTTTATTTTTGAACGTCAGTTCACATTTGTAGGTGGATCATCAGTGTTAGAGCTAAAATTAGTATGTTTAAAGTGATTTTCATGCTTCCAGGGGCTCGGGAAGTTAAATAAATACCATTTGGAGGCATTTAATGTTCGAGCAAAAACGGCTGATTTTCGACAAAAGAGATAACACCCCCCCATTACGTCATGCTTCAGAAATGTGGAAAATGGTCCGTTTTCAAATGTTTTATTTTTGAACGTCAGTTCACATTTGTAGGTGGATCATCCGTGTTAGAGCTAAAATTAGCATGTTTAAAGTGATTTTCATGCTTCCAGGGGCTCGGGAAGTTAAATAAATACCATTTGGAGGCATTTAATGTTCGAGCAAAAACGGCAGATTTTCGACAAAAGAGATAACACCCCCCCATTACGTCATGCTTCAGAAATGTGGAAAATGGTCCGTTTTCAAATGTTTTATTTTTGAACGTCAGTTCACATTTGTAGGTGGATCATCAGTGTTAGAGCTCAAATTAGCATGTTTAAAGTGATTTTCATGCTTCCAGGGGCTCGGGAAGTGAATTAAATACTATTTAGAGGCATTTAATGTTCAAGCAAAAACGGCTGATTTTCGACAAAAGAGATAACACCCCCCCATTACGTCATGCTTCAGAAATGTGGAAAATGGTCCGTTTTCAAATGTTTTATTTTTGAACGTCAGTTCACATTTGTAGGTGGATCATCAGTGTTAGAGCTAAAATTAGCATGTTTAAAGTGATTTTCATGCTTCCAGGGGCCCTAATTACAAGATTTATTGAATGGTTAAAAGTGCATGAAAATGGCCAATTACTCACTCTGAGTTCTCAAAAAGGGTTTCTTCACCCCGGGAAGTTAATTAAATACCATTTTGAGGCATTTAATGTTCGAGCAAAAACGGCTGATTTTCGACAAAAGAGATAACACCCCCCCCATTACGTCATGCTTCAGAAATGTGGAAAATGGTCCGTTTTCAAATGTTTTATTTTGGAACGTCAGTTCACATTTGTAGGTGGATCATCAGTGTTAGAGCTAAAATTAGTATGTTTAAAGTGATTTTTATGCTTCCAGGGGCTTGGGAAGTTAAATAAATACCATTTGGAGGCATTTAATGTTCGAGCAAAAACGGCAGATTTTCGACAAAAGAGATAACACCCCCCCCATTACGTCATGCTTCAGAAATGTGGAAAATGGTCCGTTTTCAAATGTTTTATTTTTTAACGTCAGTTCACATTTGTAGGTGGATCATCAGTGTTAGAGCTAAAATTAGCATGTTTAAAGTGATTTTCATGCTTCCAGGGGCCCTAAACACAAGATTTATGGAATGGTTAAAAGTGCATGAAAATGGCCAATTTACTCACTCTGAGTTCTCAAAAAGGGTTTCTTCACCCCAGGAAGTTAATTAAATACCATTTGGAGGCATTTAATGTTCGAGCAAAAACGGCTGATTTTCGACAAAAGAGATAACACCCCCCCATTACGTCATGCTTCAGAAATCTGGAAAATGGTCCGTTTTCAAATGTTTTATTTTTGAACGTCAGTTCACATTTGTAGGTGGATCATCAGTGTTAGAGATAAAATTAGCATGTTTAAAGTGATTTTCATGCTTCCAGGGGCTCGGGAAGTGAATTAAATACTATTTGGAGGCATTTAATGTTCAAGCAAAAACGGCTGATTTTCGACAAAAGAGATAACACCCCCCCATTACGTCATGCTTCAGAAATGTGGAAAATGGTCCGTTTTCAAATGTTTTATTTTTGAACGTCAGTTCACATTTGTAGGTGGATCATCAGTGTTAGAGCTAACATTGGCATGTTTAAAGTGATTTTCATGCTTCCAGGGGCCCTAAACACAAGATTTATGGAATGGTTAAAAGTGCATGAAAATGGCCAATTTACTCACTCTGAGTTCTCAAAAAGGGTTTCTTCACCCCGGGAAGTTAATTAAATACCATTTGGAGGCATTTAATGTTCGAGCAAAAACGGCTGATTTTCGACAAAAGAGATAACACCCCCCCATTACGTCATGCTTCAGAAATGTGGAAAATGGTCCGTTTTCAAATGTTTTATTTTTGAACGTCAGTTCACATTTGTAGGTGGATCATCAGTGTTAGAGCTCAAATTAGCATGTTTAAAGTGATTTTCATGCTTCCAGGGGCTCGGGAAGTGAATTAAATACTATTTAGAGGCATTTAATGTTCAAGCAAAAACGGCTGATTTTCGACAAAAGAGATAACACCCCCCCATTACGTCATGCTTCAGAAATGTGGAAAATGGTCCGTTTTCAAATGTTTTATTTTTGAACGTCAGTTCACATTTGTAGGTGGATCTTCAGTGTTAGAGCTAAAATTAGCATGTTTAAAGTGATTTTCATGCTTCCAGGAGCTCGGGAAGTTAATTAAATACCATTTGGAGGCATTTAATGTTCGAGCAAAAATGGCTGATTTTCGACAAAAGAGATAACACCCCCCCATTACGTCATGCTTCAGAAATGTGGAAAATGGTCCGTTTTCAAATGTTTTATTTTTGAACGTCAGTTCACATTTGTAGGTGGATCATCAGTGTTAGATCTAACATTGGCATGTTTAAAGTGATTTTCATGCTTCCAGGGGCCCTAAACACAAGATTTATGGAACGGTTAAAAGTGCATGAAAATGGCCAATTTACTCACTCTGAGTTCTCAAAAAGGGTTTCTTCACCCCGGGAAGTTAATTAAATACCATTTGGAGGCATTTAATGTTCGAGCAAAAACGGCTGATTTTCGACAAAAGAGATAACACCCCCCCATTACGTCATGCTTCAGAAATGTGGAAAATGGTCCGTTTTCAAATGTTTTATTTTTGAACGTCAGTTCACATTTGTAGGTGGATCATCAGTGCGAGAGCTAAAATTAGCATGTTTAAAGTGATTTTCATGCTTCCAGGGGCTCGGGAAGTTAATTAAATACCATTTGGAGGCATTTAATGTTCGAGCAAAAACGGCTGGTTTTAGACAAAAGAGATAACACCCCCCCATTACGTCATGCTTCAGAAATGTGAAAAATGGTCCGTTTTCAAATGTTTTATTTTTGAACGTCAGTTCACATTTGTAGGTGGATCATCAGTGTTAGAGCTAAAATTAGCATGTTTAAAGTGATTTTCATGCTTCCAGGGGCCCTAATTACAAGATTTATTGAATGGTTAAAAGTGCATGAAAATGGCCAATTACTCACTCTGAGTTCTCAAAAAGGGTTTCTTCACCCCGGGAAGTTAATTAAATACCATTTTGAGGCATTTAATGTTCGAGCAAAAACAGCTGATTTTCGACAAAAGAGATAACACCCCCCCATTACGTCATGCTTCAGAAATGTGGAAAATGGTCAGTTTTCAAATGTTTAATTTTTGAACGTCAGTTCACATTTGTAGGTGGATCATCAGTGTTAGAGCTAAAATTAGCATGTTTAAAGTGATTTTCATGCTTCCGGGGGCTCGGGAAGTGAATTAAATACTATTTGGAGGCATTTAATGTTTGAGCAAAAACGGCTGATTTTCGACAAAAGAGATATTACCCCCCCATTACGTCATGCTTCAGAAATGTGGAAAATGGTCCGTTTTCAAATGTTTTATTTTTGAACGTCAGTTCACATTTGTAGGTGGATCATCAGTGTTAGAGCTAAAATTAGCATGTTTAAAGTGATTTTCATGCTTCCAGGGGCCCTAAACACAAGATTTATGGAATGGTTAAAAGTGCATGAAAATGGCCAATTTACTCACTCTGAGTTCTCAAAAAGGGTTTCTTCACCCCAGGAAGTTAATTAAATACCATTTGGAGGCATTTAATGTTCGAGCAAAAACGGCTGATTTTTGACAAAAGAGATAACACCCCCCCATTACGTCATGCTTCAGAAATGTGGAAAATGGTCCGTTTTCAAATGTTTTATTTTTGAACGTCAGTTCACATTTGTAGGTGGATCATCAGTGTTAGAGCTAAAATTAGCATGTTTAAAGTGATTTTCATGCTTCCAGGGGCTCGGGAAGTGAATTAAATACTATTTGGAGGCATTTAATGTTCAAGCAAAAACGGCTGATTTTCGACAAAAGAGATAACACCCCCCCATTACGTCATGCTTCAGAAATGTGGAAAATGGTCCGTTTTCAAATGTTTTATTTTTGAACGTCAGTTCACATTTGTAGGTGGATCATCAGTGTTAGAGCTAACATTGGCATGTTTAAAGTGATTTTCATGCTTCCAGGGGCCCTAAACACAAGATTTATGGAATGGTTAAAAGTGCATGAAAATGGCCAATTTACTCACTCTGAGTTCTCAAAAAGGGTTTCTTCACCCCGGGAAGTTAATTAAATACCATTTGGAGGCATTTAATGTTCGAGCAAAAACGGCTGATTTTCGACAAAAGAGATAACACCCCCCCATTACGTCATGCTTCAGAAATGTGGAAAATGGTCCGTTTTCAAATGTTTTATTTTTGAACGTCAGTTCACATTTGTAGGTGGATCATCAGTGTTAGAGCTAAAATTAGTATGTTTAAAGTGATTTTCATGCTTCCAGGGGCTCGGGAAGTTAAATAAATACCATTTGGAGGCATTTAATGTTCGAGCAAAAACGGCTGATTTTCGACAAAAGAGATAACACCCCCCCATTACGTCATGCTTCAGAAATGTGGAAAATGGTCCGTTTTCAAATGTTTTATTTTTGAACGTCAGTTCACATTTGTAGGTGGATCATCCGTGTTAGAGCTAAAATTAGCATGTTTAAAGTGATTTTCATGCTTCCAGGGGCTCGGGAAGTTAAATAAATACCATTTGGAGGCATTTAATGTTCGAGCAAAAACGGCAGATTTTCGACAAAAGAGATAACACCCCCCCATTACGTCATGCTTCAGAAATGTGGAAAATGGTCCGTTTTCAAATGTTTTATTTTTGAACGTCAGTTCACATTTGTAGGTGGATCATCAGTGTTAGAGCTCAAATTAGCATGTTTAAAGTGATTTTCATGCTTCCAGGGGCTCGGGAAGTGAATTAAATACTATTTAGAGGCATTTAATGTTCAAGCAAAAACGGCTGATTTTCGACAAAAGAGATAACACCCCCCCATTACGTCATGCTTCAGAAATGTGGAAAATGGTCCGTTTTCAAATGTTTTATTTTTGAACGTCAGTTCACATTTGTAGGTGGATCTTCAGTGTTAGAGCTAAAATTAGCATGTTTAAAGTGATTTTCATGCTTCCAGGAGCTCGGGAAGTTAATTAAATACCATTTGGAGGCATTTAATGTTCGAGCAAAAATGGCTGATTTTCGACAAAAGAGATAACACCCCCCCATTACGTCATGCTTCAGAAATGTGGAAAATGGTCCGTTTTCAAATGTTTTATTTTTGAACGTCAGTTCACATTTGTAGGTGGATCATCAGTGTTAGAGCTAACATTGGCATGTTTAAAGTGATTTTCATGCTTCCAGGGGCCCTAAACACAAGATTTATGGAACGGTTAAAAGTGCATGAAAATGGCCAATTTACTCACTCTGAGTTCTCAAAAAGGGTTTCTTCACCCCGGGAAGTTAATTAAATACCATTTGGAGGCATTTAATGTTCGAGCAAAAACGGCTGATTTTTGACAAAAGAGATAACACCCCCCCATTACGTCATGCTTCAGAAATGTGGAAAATGGTCCGTTTTCAAATGTTTTATTTTTGAACGTCAGTTCACATTTGTAGGTGGATCATCAGTGCGAGAGCTAAAATTAGCATGTTTAAAGTGATTTTCATGCTTCCAGGGGCTCGGGAAGTTAATTAAATACCATTTGGAGGCATTTAATGTTCGAGCAAAAACGGCTGGTTTTAGACAAAAGAGATAACACCCCCCCATTACGTCATGCTTCAGAAATGTGAAAAATGGTCCGTTTTCAAATGTTTTATTTTTGAACGTCAGTTCACATTTGTAGGTGGATCATCAGTGTTAGAGCTAAAATTAGCATGTTTAAAGTGATTTTCATGCTTCCAGGGGCCCTAATTACAAGATTTATTGAATGGTTAAAAGTGCATGAAAATGGCCAATTACTCACTCTGAGTTCTCAAAAAGGGTTTCTTCACCCCGGGAAGTTAATTAAATACCATTTTGAGGCATTTAATGTTCGAGCAAAAACAGCTGATTTTCGACAAAAGAGATAACACCCCCCCATTACGTCATGCTTCAGAAATGTGGAAAATGGTCCGTTTTCAAATGTTTTATTTTTGAACGTCAGTTCACATTTGTAGGTGGATCATCAGTGTTAGAGCTAAAATTAGCATGTTTAAAGTGATTTTCATGCTTCCGGGGGCTCGGGAAGTGAATTAAATACTATTTGGAGGCATTTAATGTTTGAGCAAAAACGGCTGATTTTCGACAAAAGAGATAACACCCCCCCATTACGTCATGCTTCAGAAATGTGGAAAATGGTCCGTTTTCAAATGTTTTATTTTGGAACGTCAGTTCACATTTGTAGGTGGATCATCAGTGTTAGAGCTAAAATTAGTATGTTTAAAGTGATTTTTATGCTTCCAGGGGCTTGGGAAGTTAAATAAATACCATTTGGAGGCATTTAATGTTCGAGCAAAAACGGCTGATTTTCGACAAAAGAGATAACACCCCCCCATTACGTCATGCTTCAGAAATGTGGAAAATGGTCCGTTTTCAAATGTTTTATTTTTGAACGTCAGTTCACATTTGTAGGTGGATCATCAGTGTTAGAGCTAAAATTAGCATGTTTAAAGTGATTTTCATGCTTCCAGGGGCCCTAAACACAAGATTTATGGAATGGTTAAAAGTGCATGAAAATGGCCAATTTACTCACTCTGAGTTCTCAAAAATGGTTTCTTCACCCCAGGAAGTTAATTAAATACCATTTGGAGGCATTTAATGTTCGAGCAAAAACGGCTGATTTTCGACAAAAGAGATAACACCCCCCCATTACGTCATGCTTCAGAAATGTGGAAAATGGTCCGTTTTCAAATGTTTTATTTTTGAACGTCAGTTCACATTTGTAGGTGGATCATCAGTGTTAGAGCTAAAATTAGTATGTTTAAAGTGATTTTCATGCTTCCAGGGGCTCGGGAAGTTAAATAAATACCATTTGGAGGCATTTAATGTTCGAGCAAAAACGGCTGATTTTCGACAAAAGAGATAACACCCCCCCATTACGTCATGCTTCAGAAATGTGGAAAATGGTCCGTTTTCAAATGTTTTATTTTTGAACGTCAGTTCACATTTGTAGGTGGATCATCAGTGTTAGAGCTAAAATTAGCATGTTTAAAGTGATTTTCACGCTTCCAGGGGCTCGGGAAGTTAAATAAATACCATTTGGAGGCATTTAATGTTCGAGCAAAAACGGCAGATTTTCGACAAAAGAGATAACACCCCCCCATTACGTCATGCTTCAGAAATGTGGAAAATGGTCCGTTTTCAAATGTTTTATTTTTGAACGTCAGTTCACATTTGTAGGTGGATCATCAGTGTTAGAGCTCAAATTAGCATGTTTAAAGTGATTTTCATGCTTCCAGGGGCTCGGGAAGTGAATTAAATACTATTTAGAGGCATTTAATGTTCAAGCAAAAACTGCTGATTTTTGACAAAAGAGATAACACCCCCCCATTACGTCATGCTTCAGAAATGTGGAAAATGGTCCGTTTTCAAATGTTTTATTTTTGAACGTCAGTTCACATTTGTAGGTGGATCTTCAGTGTTAGAGCTAAAATTAGCATGTTTAAAGTGATTTTCATGCTTCCAGGAGCTCGGGAAGTTAATTAAATACCATTTGTAGGCATTTAATGTTCGAGCAAAAATGGCTGATTTTCGACAAAAGAGATAACACCCCCCCATTACGTCATGCTTCAGAAATGTGGAAAATGGTCCGTTTTCAAATGTTTTATTTTTGAACGTCAGTTCACATTTGTAGGTGGATCATCAGTGTTAGAGCTAACATTGGCATGTTTAAAGTGATTTTCATGCT
Organism: Lissotriton vulgaris; assembly: GCF_964263255.1. Classification (NCBI taxonomy): domain Eukaryota; kingdom Metazoa; phylum Chordata; class Amphibia; order Caudata; family Salamandridae; genus Lissotriton; species Lissotriton vulgaris. The sequence continues at coordinate 101,472 of NW_028243393.1, forward strand.
TCCAGGGGCCCTAAACACAAGATTTATGGAACGGTTAAAAGTGCATGAAAATGGCCAATTTACTCACTCTGAGTTCTCAAAAAGGGTTTCTTCACCCCGGGAAGTTAATTAAATACCATTTGGAGGCATTTAATGTTCGAGCAAAAACGGCTGATTTTCGACAAAAGAGATAACACCCCCCCATTACGTCATGCTTCAGAAATGTGGAAAATGGTCCGTTTTCAAATGTTTTATTTTTGAACGTCAGTTCACATTTGTAGGTGGATCATCAGTGCGAGAGCTAAAATTAGCATGTTTAAAGTGATTTTCATGCTTCCAGGGGCTCGGGAAGTTAATTAAATACCATTTGGAGGCATTTAATGTTCGAGCAAAAACGGCTGGTTTTAGACAAAAGAGATAACACCCCCCCATTACGTCATGCTTCAGAAATGTGGAAAATGGTCCGTTTTCAAATGTTTTATTTTTGAACGTCAGTTCACATTTGTAGGTGGATCATCAGTGTTAGAGCTAAAATTAGCATGTTTAAAGTGATTTTCATGCTTCCAGGGGCCCTAATTACAAGATTTATTGAATGGTTAAAAGTGCATGAAAATGGCCAATTACTCACTCTGAGTTCTCAAAAAGGGTTTCTTCACCCCGGGAAGTTAATTAAATACCATTTTGAGGCATTTAATGTTCGAGCAAAAACGGCTGATTTTCGACAAAAGAGATAACACCCCCCCCATTACGTCATGCTTCAGAAATGTGGAAAAAGGTCCGTTTTCAAATGTTTTATTTTGGAACGTCAGTTCACATTTGTAGGTGGATCATCAGTGTTAGAGCTAAAATTAGTATGTTTAAAGTGATTTTTATGCTTCCAGGGGCTTGGGAAGTTAAATAAATACCATTTGGAGGCATTTAATGTTCGAGCAAAAACGGCAGATTTTCGACAAAAGAGATATTACCCCCCCCATTACGTCATGCTTCAGAAATGTGGAAAATGGTCCGTTTTCAAATGTTTTATTTTTGAACGTCAGTTCACATTTGTAGGTGGATCATCAGTGTTAGAGCTAAAATTAGCATGTTTAAAGTGATTTTCATGCTTCCAGGGGCCCTAAACACAAGATTTATGGAATGGTTAAAAGTGCATGAAAATGGCCAATTTACTCACTCTGAGTTCTCAAAAAGGGTTTCTTCACCCCAGGAAGTTAATTAAATACCATTTGGAGGCATTTAATGTTCGAGCAAAAACGGCTGATTTTCGACAAAAGAGATAACACCCCCCCATTACGTCATGCTTCAGAAATGTGGAAAATGGTCCGTTTTCAAATGTTTTATTTTTGAACGTCAGTTCACATTTGTAGGTGGATCATCAGTGTTAGAGCTAAAATTAGCATGTTTAAAGTGATTTTCATGCTTCCAGGGGCTCGGGAAGTGAATTAAATACTATTTGGAGGCATTTAATGTTCAAGCAAAAACGGCTGATTTTCGACAAAAGAGATAACACCCCCCCATTACGTCATGCTTCAGAAATGTGGAAAATGGTCCGTTTTCAAATGTTTTATTTTTGAACGTCAGTTCACATTTGTAGGTGGATCATCAGTGTTAGAGCTAACATTGGCATGTTTAAAGTGATTTTCATGCTTCCAGGGGCCCTAAACACAAGATTTATGGAATGGTTAAAAGTGCATGAAAATGGCCAATTTACTCACTCTGAGTTCTCAAAAAGGGTTTCTTCACCCCAGGAAGTTAATTAAATACCATTTGGAGGCATTTAATGTTCGAGCAAAAACGGCTGATTTTCGACAAAAGAGATAACACCCCCCCATTACGTCATGCTTCAGAAATGTGGAAAATGGTCCGTTTTCAAATGTTTTATTTTTGAACGTCAGTTCACATTTGTAGGTGGATCATCAGTGTTAGAGCTAAAATTAGCATGTTTAAAGTGATTTTCATGCTTCCAGGGGCTCGGGAAGTGAATTAAATACTATTTGGAGGCATTTAATGTTCAAGCAAAAACGGCTGGTTTTCGACAAAAGAGATAACACCCCCCCATTACGTCATGCTTCAGAAATGTGGAAAATGGTCCGTTTTCAAATGTTTTATTTTTGAACGTCAGTTCACATTTGTAGGTGGATCATCAGTGTTAGAGCTAAAATTAGCATGTTTAAAGTGATTTTCATGCTTCCAGGGGCCCTAATTACAAGATTTATTGAATGGTTAAAAGTGCATGAAAATGGCCAATTACTCACTCTGAGTTCTCAAAAAGGGTTTCTTCACCCCGGGAAGTTAATTAAATACCATTTTGAGGCATTTAATGTTCGAGCAAAAACAGCTGATTTTCGACAAAAGAGATAACACCCCCCCATTACGTCATGCTTCAGAAATGTGGAAAATGGTCCGTTTTCAAATGTTTTATTTTTGAACGTCAGTTCACATTTGTAGGTGGATCATCAGTGCGAGAGCTAAAATTAGCATGTTTAAAGTGATTTTCATGCTTCCAGGGGCTCGGGAAGTTAATTAAATACCATTTGGAGGCATTTAATGTTCGAGCAAAAACGGCTGGTTTTAGACAAAAGAGATAACACCCCCCCATTACGTCATGCTTCAGAAATGTGGAAAATGGTCCGTTTTCAAATGTTTTATTTTTGAACGTCAGTTCACATTTGTAGGTGGATCATCAGTGTTAGAGCTAAAATTAGCATGTTTAAAGTGATTTTCATGCTTCCAGGGGCCCTAATTACAAGATTTATTGAATGGTTAAAAGTGCATGAAAATGGCCAATTACTCACTCTGAGTTCTCAAAAAGGGTTTCTTCACCCCGGGAAGTTAATTAAATACCATTTTGAGGCATTTAATGTTCGAGCAAAAACGGCTGATTTTCGACAAAAGAGATAACACCCCCCCCATTACGTCATGCTTCAGAAATGTGGAAAAAGGTCCGTTTTCAAATGTTTTATTTTGGAACGTCAGTTCACATTTGTAGGTGGATCATCAGTGTTAGAGCTAAAATTAGTATGTTTAAAGTGATTTTTATGCTTCCAGGGGCTTGGGAAGTTAAATAAATACCATTTGGAGGCATTTAATGTTCGAGCAAAAACGGCAGATTTTCGACAAAAGAGATAACACCCCCCCCATTACTTCATGCTTCAGAAATGTGGAAAATGGTCCGTTTTCAAATGTTTTATTTTTGAACGTCAGTTCACATTTGTAGGTGGATCATCAGTGTTAGAGCTAAAATTAGCATGTTTAAAGTGATTTTCATGCTTCCAGGGGCCCTAAACACAAGATTTATGGAATGGTTAAAAGTGCATGAAAATGGCCAATTTACTCACTCTGAGTTCTCAAAAAGGGTTTCTTCACCCCAGGAAGTTAATTAAATACCATTTGGAGGCATTTAATGTTCGAGCAAAAACGGCTGATTTTCGACAAAAGAGATAACACCCCCCCATTACGTCATGCTTCAGAAATGTGGAAAATGGTCCGTTTTCAAATGTTTTATTTTTGAACGTCAGTTCACATTTGTAGGTGGATCATCAGTGTTAGAGCTAAAATTAGCATGTTTAAAGTGATTTTCATGCTTCCAGGGGCTCGGGAAGTGAATTAAATACTATTTGGAGGCATTTAATGTTCAAGCAAAAACGGCTGATTTTCGACAAAAGAGATAACACCCCCCCATTACGTCATGCTTCAGAAATGTGGAAAATGGTCCGTTTTCAAATGTTTTATTTTTGAACGTCAGTTCACATTTGTAGGTGGATCATCAGTGTTAGAGCTAACATTGGCATGTTTAAAGTGATTTTCATGCTTCCAGGGGCCCTAAACACAAGATTTATGGAATGGTTAAAAGTGCATGAAAATGGCCAATTTACTCACTCTGAGTTCTCAAAAAGGGTTTCTTCACCCCGGGAAGTTAATTAAATACCATTTGGAGGCATTTAATGTTCGAGCAAAAACGGCTGATTTTCGACAAAAGAGATAACACCCCCCCATTACGTCATGCTTCAGAAATGTGGAAAATGGTCCGTTTTCAAATGTTTTATTTTTGAACGTCAGTTCACATTTGTAGGTGGATCATCAGTGTTAGAGCTAAAATTAGTATGTTTAAAGTGATTTTCATGCTTCCAGGGGCTCGGGAAGTTAAATAAATACCATTTGGAGGCATTTAATGTTCGAGCAAAAACGGCTGATTTTCGACAAAAGAGATAACACCCCCCCATTACGTCATGCTTCAGAAATGTGGAAAATGGTCCGTTTTCAAATGTTTTATTTTTGAACGTCAGTTCACATTTGTAGGTGGATCATCCGTGTTAGAGCTAAAATTAGCATGTTTAAAGTGATTTTCATGCTTCCAGGGGCTCGGGAAGTTAAATAAATACCATTTGGAGGCATTTAATGTTCGAGCAAAAACGGCAGATTTTCGACAAAAGAGATAACACCCCCCCATTACGTCATGCTTCAGAAATGTGGAAAATGGTCCGTTTTCAAATGTTTTATTTTTGAACGTCAGTTCACATTTGTAGGTGGATCATCAGTGTTAGAGCTCAAATTAGCATGTTTAAAGTGATTTTCATGCTTCCAGGGGCTCGGGAAGTGAATTAAATACTATTTAGAGGCATTTAATGTTCAAGCAAAAACGGCTGATTTTCGACAAAAGAGATAACACCCCCCCATTACGTCATGCTTCAGAAATGTGGAAAATGGTCCGTTTTCAAATGTTTTATTTTTGAACGTCAGTTCACATTTGTAGGTGGATCATCAGTGTTAGAGCTAAAATTAGCATGTTTAAAGTGATTTTCATGCTTCCAGGGGCCCTAATTACAAGATTTATTGAATGGTTAAAAGTGCATGAAAATGGCCAATTACTCACTCTGAGTTCTCAAAAAGGGTTTCTTCACCCCGGGAAGTTAATTAAATACCATTTTGAGGCATTTAATGTTCGAGCAAAAACGGCTGATTTTCGACAAAAGAGATAACACCCCCCCATTACGTCATGCTTCAGAAATGTGGAAAATGGTCCGTTTTCAAATGTTTTATTTTGGAACGTCAGTTCACATTTGTAGGTGGATCATCAGTGTTAGAGCTAAAATTAGTATGTTTAAAGTGATTTTTATGCTTCCAGGGGCTTGGGAAGTTAAATAAATACCATTTGGAGGCATTTAATGTTCGAGCAAAAACGGCAGATTTTCGACAAAAGAGATAACACCCCCCCCATTACGTCATGCTTCAGAAATGTGGAAAATGGTCCGTTTTCAAATGTTTTATTTTTTAACGTCAGTTCACATTTGTAGGTGGATCATCAGTGTTAGAGCTAAAATTAGCATGTTTAAAGTGATTTTCATGCTTCCAGGGGCCCTAAACACAAGATTTATGGAATGGTTAAAAGTGCATGAAAATGGCCAATTTACTCACTCTGAGTTCTCAAAAAGGGTTTCTTCACCCCAGGAAGTTAATTAAATACCATTTGGAGGCATTTAATGTTCGAGCAAAAACGGCTGATTTTCGACAAAAGAGATAACACCCCCCCATTACGTCATGCTTCAGAAATCTGGAAAATGGTCCGTTTTCAAATGTTTTATTTTTGAACGTCAGTTCACATTTGTAGGTGGATCATCAGTGTTAGAGATAAAATTAGCATGTTTAAAGTGATTTTCATGCTTCCAGGGGCTCGGGAAGTTAAATAAATACCATTTGGAGGCATTTAATGTTCGAGCAAAAACGGCAGATTTTCGACAAAAGAGATAACACCCCCCCATTACGTCATGCTTCAGGAATGTGGAAAATGGTCCGTTTTCAAATGTTTTATTTTTGAACGTCAGTTCACATTTGTAGGTGGATCATCAGTGTTAGAGCTCAAATTAGCATGTTTAAAGTGATTTTCATGCTTCCAGGGGCTCGGGAAGTGAATTAAATACTATTTAGAGGCATTTAATGTTCAAGCAAAAACTGCTGATTTTCGACAAAAGAGATAACACCCCCCCATTACGTCATGCTTCAGAAATGTGGAAAATGGTCCGTTTTCAAATGTTTTATTTTTGAACGTCAGTTCACATTTGTAGGTGGATCTTCAGTGTTAGAGCTAAAATTAGCATGTTTAAAGTGATTTTCATGCTTCCAGGAGCTCGGGAAGTTAATTAAATACCATTTGTAGGCATTTAATGTTCGAGCAAAAATGGCTGATTTTCGACAAAAGAGATAACACCCCCCCATTACGTCATGCTTCAGAAATGTGGAAAATGGTCCGTTTTCAAATGTTTTATTTTTGAACGTCAGTTCACATTTGTAGGTGGATCATCAGTGTTAGAGCTAACATTGGCATGTTTAAAGTGATTTTCATGCTTCCAGGGGCCCTAAACACAAGATTTATGGAACGGTTAAAAGTGCATGAAAATGGCCAATTTACTCACTCTGAGTTCTCAAAAAGGGTTTCTTCACCCCGGGAAGTTAATTAAATACCATTTGGAGGCATTTAATGTTCGAGCAAAAACGGCTGATTTTCGACAAAAGAGATAACACCCCCCCATTACGTCATGCTTCAGAAATGTGGAAAATGGTCCGTTTTCAAATGTTTTATTTTTGAACGTCAGTTCACATTTGTAGGTGGATCATCAGTGCGAGAGCTAAAATTTGCATGTTTAAAGTGATTTTCATGCTTCCAGGGGCTCGGGAAGTTAATTAAATACCATTTGGAGGCATTTAATGTTCGAGCAAAAACGGCTGGTTTTCGACAAAAGAGATAACACCCCCCCATTACGTCATGCTTCAGAAATGTGAAAAATGGTCCGTTTTCAAATGTTTTATTTTTGAACGTCAGTTCACATTTGTAGGTGGATCATCAGTGTTAGAGCTAAAATTAGCATGTTTAAAGTGATTTTCATGCTTCCAGGGGCCCTAATTACAAGATTTATTGAATGGTTAAAAGTGCATGAAAATGGCCAATTACTCACTCTGAGTTCTCAAAAAGGGTTTCTTCACCCCGGGAAGTTAATTAAATACCATTTTGAGGCATTTAATGTTCGAGCAAAAACAGCTGATTTTCGACAAAAGAGATAACACCCCCCCATTACGTCATGCTTCAGAAATGTGGAAAATGGTCCGTTTTCAAATGTTTTATTTTTGAACGTCAGTTCACATTTGTAGGTGGATCATCAGTGTTAGAGCTAAAATTAGCATGTTTAAAGTGATTTTCATGCTTCCGGGGGCTCGGGAAGTGAATTAAATACTATTTGGAGGCATTTAATGTTTGAGCAAAAACGGCTGATTTTCGACAAAAGAGATATTACCCCCCCATTACGTCATGCTTCAGAAATGTGGAAAATGGTCCGTTTTCAATTGTTTTATTTTTGAACGTCAGTTCACATTTGTAGGTGGATCATCAGTGTTAGAGCTAAAATTAGCATGTTTAAAGTGATTTTCATGCTTCCAGGGGCTCGGGAAGTTAATTAAATACCATTTGGAGGCATTTAATGTTCGAGCAAAAATGGCTGGTTTTCGACAAAAGAGATAACACCCCCCCATTACGTCATGCTTCAGAAATGTGGAAAATGGTCCGTTTTCAAATGTTTTATTTTTGAACGTCAGTTCACATTTGTAGGTGGATCATCAGTGTTAGAGCTAAAATTAGCATGTTTAAAGTGATTTTCATGCTTCCAGGGGCCCTAAACACAAGATTTATGGAATGGTTAAAAGTGCATGAAAATGGCCAATTTACTCACTCTGAGTTCTCAAAAAGGGTTTCTTCAACCCGGGAAGTTAATTAAATACCATTTGGAGGCATTTAATGTTCGAGCAAAAACGGCTGATTTTCGACAAAAGAGATAACACCCCCCCATTACGTCATGCTTCAGAAATGTGGAAAATGGTCCGTTTTCAAATGTTTTATTTTGGAACGTCAGTTCACATTTGTAGGTGGATCATCAGTGTTAGAGCTAAAATTAGTATGTTTAAAGTGATTTTTATGCTTCCAGGGGCTTGGGAAGTTAAATAAATACCATTTGGAGGCATTTAATGTTCGAGCAAAAACGGCTGATTTTCGACAAAAGAGATAACACCCCCCCCATTACGTCATGCTTCAGAAATGTGGAAAATGGTCCGTTTTCAAATGTTTTATTTTTGAACGTCAGTTCACATTTGTAGGTGGATCATCAGTGTTAGAGCTAAAATTAGCATGTTTAAAGTGATTTTCATGCTTCCAGGGGACCTAAACACAAGATTTATGGAATGGTTAAAAGTGCATGAAAATGGCCAATTTACTCACTCTGAGTTCTCAAAAAGGGTTTCTTCACCCCAGGAAGTTAATTAAATACCATTTGGAGGCATTTAATGTTCGAGCAAAAACGGCTGATTTTCGACAAAAGAGATAACACCCCCCCATTACGTCATGCTTCAGAAATGTGGAAAATGGTCCGTTTTCAAATGTTTTATTTTTGAACGTCAGTTCACATTTGTAGGTGGATCATCAGTGTTAGAGCTAAAATTAGCATGTTTAAAGTGATTTTCATGCTTCCAGGGGCTCGGGAAGTGAATTAAATACTATTTGGAGGCATTTAATGTTCAAGCAAAAACGGCTGGTTTTCGACAAAAGAGATAACACCCCCCCATTACGTCATGCTTCAGAAATGTGGAAAATGGTCCGTTTTCAAATGTTTTATTTTTGAACGTCAGTTCACATTTGTAGGTGGATCATCAGTGTTAGAGCTAAAATTAGCATGTTTAAAGTGATTTTCATGCTTCCAGGGGCCCTAATTACAAGATTTATTGAATGGTTAAAAGTGCATGAAAATGGCCAATTACTCACTCTGAGTTCTCAAAAAGGGTTTCTTCACCCCGGGAAGTTAATTAAATACCAATTTGAGGCATTTAATGTTCGAGCAAAAACAGCTGATTTTCGACAAAAGAGATAACACCCCCCCATTACGTCATGCTTCAGAAATGTGGAAAATGGTCCGTTTTCAAATGTTTTATTTTTGAACGTCAGTTCACATTTGTAGGTGGATCATCAGTGCGAGAGCTAAAATTAGCATGTTTAAAGTGATTTTCATGCTTCCAGGGGCTCGGGAAGTTAATTAAATACCATTTGGAGGCATTTAATGTTCGAGCAAAAACGGCTGGTTTTAGACAAAAGAGATAACACCCCCCCATTACGTCATGCTTCAGAAATGTGGAAAATGGTCCGTTTTCAAATGTTTTATTTTTGAACGTCAGTTCACATTTGTAGGTGGATCATCAGTGTTAGAGCTAAAATTAGCATGTTTAAAGTGATTTTCATGCTTCCAGGGGCCCTAATTACAAGATTTATTGAATGGTTAAAAGTGCATGAAAATGGCCAATTACTCACTCTGAGTTCTCAAAAAGGGTTTCTTCACCCCGGGAAGTTAATTAAATACCATTTTGAGGCATTTAATGTTCGAGCAAAAACGGCTGATTTTCGACAAAAGAGATAACACCCCCCCCATTACGTCATGCTTCAGAAATGTGGAAAAAGGTCCGTTTTCAAATGTTTTATTTTGGAACGTCAGTTCACATTTGTAGGTGGATCATCAGTGTTAGAGCTAAAATTAGTATGTTTAAAGTGATTTTTATGCTTCCAGGGGCTTGGGAAGTTAAATAAATACCATTTGGAGGCATTTAATGTTCGAGCAAAAACGGCAGATTTTCGACAAAAGAGATATTACCCCCCCCATTACGTCATGCTTCAGAAATGTGGAAAATGGTCCGTTTTCAAATGTTTTATTTTTGAACGTCAGTTCACATTTGTAGGTGGATCATCAGTGTTAGAGCTAAAATTAGCATGTTTAAAGTGATTTTCATGCTTCCAGGGGCCCTAAACACAAGATTTATGGAATGGTTAAAAGTGCATGAAAATGGCCAATTTACTCACTCTGAGTTCTCAAAAAGGGTTTCTTCACCCCAGGAAGTTAATTAAATACCATTTGGAGGCATTTAATGTTCGAGCAAAAACGGCTGATTTTCGACAAAAGAGATAACACCCCCCCATTACGTCATGCTTCAGAAATGTGGAAAATGGTCCGTTTTCAAATGTTTTATTTTTGAACGTCAGTTCACATTTGTAGGTGGATCATCAGTGTTAGAGCTAAAATTAGCATGTTTAAAGTGATTTTCATGCTTCCAGGGGCTCGGGAAGTGAATTAAATACTATTTGGAGGCATTTAATGTTCAAGCAAAAACGGCTGATTTTCGACAAAAGAGATAACACCCCCCCATTACGTCATGCTTCAGAAATGTGGAAAATGGTCCGTTTTCAAATGTTTTATTTTTGAACGTCAGTTCACATTTGTAGGTGGATCATCAGTGTTAGAGCTAACATTGGCATGTTTAAAGTGATTTTCATGCTTCCAGGGGCCCTAAACACAAGATTTATGGAATGGTTAAAAGTGCATGAAAATGGCCAATTTACTCACTCTGAGTTCTCAAAAAGGGTTTCTTCACCCCAGGAAGTTAATTAAATACCATTTGGAGGCATTTAATGTTCGAGCAAAAACGGCTGATTTTCGACAAAAGAGATAACACCCCCCCATTACGTCATGCTTCAGAAATGTGGAAAATGGTCCGTTTTCAAATGTTTTATTTTTGAACGTCAGTTCACATTTGTAGGTGGATCATCAGTGTTAGAGCTAAAATTAGCATGTTTAAAGTGATTTTCATGCTTCCAGGGGCTCGGGAAGTGAATTAAATACTATTTGGAGGCATTTAATGTTCAAGCAAAAACGGCTGGTTTTCGACAAAAGAGATAACACCCCCCCATTACGTCATGCTTCAGAAATGTGGAAAATGGTCCGTTTTCAAATGTTTTATTTTTGAACGTCAGTTCACATTTGTAGGTGGATCATCAGTGTTAGAGCTAAAATTAGCATGTTTAAAGTGATTTTCATGCTTCCAGGGGCCCTAATTACAAGATTTATTGAATGGTTAAAAGTGCATGAAAATGGCCAATTACTCACTCTGAGTTCTCAAAAAGGGTTTCTTCACCCCGGGAAGTTAATTAAATACCATTTTGAGGCATTTAATGTTCGAGCAAAAACAGCTGATTTTCGACAAAAGAGATAACACCCCCCCATTACGTCATGCTTCAGAAATGTGGAAAATGGTCCGTTTTCAAATGTTTTATTTTTGAACGTCAGTTCACATTTGTAGGTGGATCATCAGTGCGAGAGCTAAAATTAGCATGTTTAAAGTGATTTTCATGCTTCCAGGGGCTCGGGAAGTTAATTAAATACCATTTGGAGGCATTTAATGTTCGAGCAAAAACGGCTGGTTTTAGACAAAAGAGATAACACCCCCCCATTACGTCATGCTTCAGAAATGTGGAAAATGGTCCGTTTTCAAATGTTTTATTTTTGAACGTCAGTTCACATTTGTAGGTGGATCATCAGTGTTAGAGCTAAAATTAGCATGTTTAAAGTGATTTTCATGCTTCCAGGGGCCCTAATTACAAGATTTATTGAATGGTTAAAAGTGCATGAAAATGGCCAATTACTCACTCTGAGTTCTCAAAAAGGGTTTCTTCACCCCGGGAAGTTAATTAAATACCATTTTGAGGCATTTAATGTTCGAGCAAAAACGGCTGATTTTCGACAAAAGAGATAACACCCCCCCCATTACGTCATGCTTCAGAAATGTGGAAAAAGGTCCGTTTTCAAATGTTTTATTTTGGAACGTCAGTTCACATTTGTAGGTGGATCATCAGTGTTAGAGCTAAAATTAGTATGTTTAAAGTGATTTTTATGCTTCCAGGGGCTTGGGAAGTTAAATAAATACCATTTGGAGGCATTTAATGTTCGAGCAAAAACGGCAGATTTTCGACAAAAGAGATAACACCCCCCCCATTACTTCATGCTTCAGAAATGTGGAAAATGGTCCGTTTTCAAATGTTTTATTTTTGAACGTCAGTTCACATTTGTAGGTGGATCATCAGTGTTAGAGCTAAAATTAGCATGTTTAAAGTGATTTTCATGCTTCCAGGGGCCCTAAACACAAGATTTATGGAATGGTTAAAAGTGCATGAAAATGGCCAATTTACTCACTCTGAGTTCTCAAAAAGGGTTTCTTCACCCCAGGAAGTTAATTAAATACCATTTGGAGGCATTTAATGTTCGAGCAAAAACGGCTGATTTTCGACAAAAGAGATAACACCCCCCCATTACGTCATGCTTCAGAAATGTGGAAAATGGTCCGTTTTCAAATGTTTTATTTTTGAACGTCAGTTCACATTTGTAGGTGGATCATCAGTGTTAGAGCTAAAATTAGCATGTTTAAAGTGATTTTCATGCTTCCAGGGGCTCGGGAAGTGAATTAAATACTATTTGGAGGCATTTAATGTTCAAGCAAAAACGGCTGATTTTCGACAAAAGAGATAACACCCCCCCATTACGTCATGCTTCAGAAATGTGGAAAATGGTCCGTTTTCAAATGTTTTATTTTTGAACGTCAGTTCACATTTGTAGGTGGATCATCAGTGTTAGAGCTAACATTGGCATGTTTAAAGTGATTTTCATGCTTCCAGGGGCCCTAAACACAAGATTTATGGAATGGTTAAAAGTGCATGAAAATGGCCAATTTACTCACTCTGAGTTCTCAAAAAGGGTTTCTTCACCCCGGGAAGTTAATTAAATACCATTTGGAGGCATTTAATGTTCGAGCAAAAACGGCTGATTTTCGACAAAAGAGATAACACCCCCCCATTACGTCATGCTTCAGAAATGTGGAAAATGGTCCGTTTTCAAATGTTTTATTTTTGAACGTCAGTTCACATTTGTAGGTGGATCATCAGTGTTAGAGCTAAAATTAGTATGTTTAAAGTGATTTTCATGCTTCCAGGGGCTCGGGAAGTTAAATAAATACCATTTGGAGGCATTTAATGTTCGAGCAAAAACGGCTGATTTTCGACAAAAGAGATAACACCCCCCCATTACGTCATGCTTCAGAAATGTGGAAAATGGTCCGTTTTCAAATGTTTTATTTTTGAACGTCAGTTCACATTTGTAGGTGGATCATCCGTGTTAGAGCTAAAATTAGCATGTTTAAAGTGATTTTCATGCTTCCAGGGGCTCGGGAAGTTAAATAAATACCATTTGGAGGCATTTAATGTTCGAGCAAAAACGGCAGATTTTCGACAAAAGAGATAACACCCCCCCATTACGTCATGCTTCAGAAATGTGGAAAATGGTCCGTTTTCAAATGTTTTATTTTTGAACGTCAGTTCACATTTGTAGGTGGATCATCAGTGTTAGAGCTCAAATTAGCATGTTTAAAGTGATTTTCATGCTTCCAGGGGCTCGGGAAGTGAATTAAATACTATTTAGAGGCATTTAATGTTCAAGCAAAAACGGCTGATTTTCGACAAAAGAGATAACACCCCCCCATTACGTCATGCTTCAGAAATGTGGAAAATGGTCCGTTTTCAAATGTTTTATTTTTGAACGTCAGTTCACATTTGTAGGTGGATCATCAGTGTTAGAGCTAAAATTAGCATGTTTAAAGTGATTTTCATGCTTCCAGGGGCCCTAATTACAAGATTTATTGAATGGTTAAAAGTGCATGAAAATGGCCAATTACTCACTCTGAGTTCTCAAAAAGGGTTTCTTCACCCCGGGAAGTTAATTAAATACCATTTTGAGGCATTTAATGTTCGAGCAAAAACGGCTGATTTTCGACAAAAGAGATAACACCCCCCCCATTACGTCATGCTTCAGAAATGTGGAAAATGGTCCGTTTTCAAATGTTTTATTTTGGAACGTCAGTTCACATTTGTAGGTGGATCATCAGTGTTAGAGCTAAAATTAGTATGTTTAAAGTGATTTTTATGCTTCCAGGGGCTTGGGAAGTTAAATAAATACCATTTGGAGGCATTTAATGTTCGAGCAAAAACGGCAGATTTTCGACAAAAGAGATAACACCCCCCCCATTACGTCATGCTTCAGAAATGTGGAAAATGGTCCGTTTTCAAATGTTTTATTTTTTAACGTCAGTTCACATTTGTAGGTGGATCATCAGTGTTAGAGCTAAAATTAGCATGTTTAAAGTGATTTTCATGCTTCCAGGGGCCCTAAACACAAGATTTATGGAATGGTTAAAAGTGCATGAAAATGGCCAATTTACTCACTCTGAGTTCTCAAAAAGGGTTTCTTCACCCCAGGAAGTTAATTAAATACCATTTGGAGGCATTTAATGTTCGAGCAAAAACGGCTGATTTTCGACAAAAGAGATAACACCCCCCCATTACGTCATGCTTCAGAAATCTGGAAAATGGTCCGTTTTCAAATGTTTTATTTTTGAACGTCAGTTCACATTTGTAGGTGGATCATCAGTGTTAGAGATAAAATTAGCATGTTTAAAGTGATTTTCATGCTTCCAGGGGCTCGGGAAGTGAATTAAATACTATTTGGAGGCATTTAATGTTCAAGCAAAAACGGCTGATTTTCGACAAAAGAGATAACACCCCCCCATTACGTCATGCTTCAGAAATGTGGAAAATGGTCCGTTTTCAAATGTTTTATTTTTGAACGTCAGTTCACATTTGTAGGTGGATCATCAGTGTTAGAGCTAACATTGGCATGTTTAAAGTGATTTTCATGCTTCCAGGGGCCCTAAACACAAGATTTATGGAATGGTTAAAAGTGCATGAAAATGGCCAATTTACTCACTCTGAGTTCTCAAAAAGGGTTTCTTCACCCCGGGAAGTTAATTAAATACCATTTGGAGGCATTTAATGTTCGAGCAAAAACGGCTGATTTTCGACAAAAGAGATAACACCCCCCCATTACGTCATGCTTCAGAAATGTGGAAAATGGTCCGTTTTCAAATGTTTTATTTTTGAACGTCAGTTCACATTTGTAGGTGGATCATCAGTGTTAGAGCTCAAATTAGCATGTTTAAAGTGATTTTCATGCTTCCAGGGGCTCGGGAAGTGAATTAAATACTATTTAGAGGCATTTAATGTTCAAGCAAAAACGGCTGATTTTCGACAAAAGAGATAACACCCCCCCATTACGTCATGCTTCAGAAATGTGGAAAATGGTCCGTTTTCAAATGTTTTATTTTTGAACGTCAGTTCACATTTGTAGGTGGATCTTCAGTGTTAGAGCTAAAATTAGCATGTTTAAAGTGATTTTCATGCTTCCAGGAGCTCGGGAAGTTAATTAAATACCATTTGGAGGCATTTAATGTTCGAGCAAAAATGGCTGATTTTCGACAAAAGAGATAACACCCCCCCATTACGTCATGCTTCAGAAATGTGGAAAATGGTCCGTTTTCAAATGTTTTATTTTTGAACGTCAGTTCACATTTGTAGGTGGATCATCAGTGTTAGATCTAACATTGGCATGTTTAAAGTGATTTTCATGCTTCCAGGGGCCCTAAACACAAGATTTATGGAACGGTTAAAAGTGCATGAAAATGGCCAATTTACTCACTCTGAGTTCTCAAAAAGGGTTTCTTCACCCCGGGAAGTTAATTAAATACCATTTGGAGGCATTTAATGTTCGAGCAAAAACGGCTGATTTTCGACAAAAGAGATAACACCCCCCCATTACGTCATGCTTCAGAAATGTGGAAAATGGTCCGTTTTCAAATGTTTTATTTTTGAACGTCAGTTCACATTTGTAGGTGGATCATCAGTGCGAGAGCTAAAATTAGCATGTTTAAAGTGATTTTCATGCTTCCAGGGGCTCGGGAAGTTAATTAAATACCATTTGGAGGCATTTAATGTTCGAGCAAAAACGGCTGGTTTTAGACAAAAGAGATAACACCCCCCCATTACGTCATGCTTCAGAAATGTGAAAAATGGTCCGTTTTCAAATGTTTTATTTTTGAACGTCAGTTCACATTTGTAGGTGGATCATCAGTGTTAGAGCTAAAATTAGCATGTTTAAAGTGATTTTCATGCTTCCAGGGGCCCTAATTACAAGATTTATTGAATGGTTAAAAGTGCATGAAAATGGCCAATTACTCACTCTGAGTTCTCAAAAAGGGTTTCTTCACCCCGGGAAGTTAATTAAATACCATTTTGAGGCATTTAATGTTCGAGCAAAAACAGCTGATTTTCGACAAAAGAGATAACACCCCCCCATTACGTCATGCTTCAGAAATGTGGAAAATGGTCAGTTTTCAAATGTTTAATTTTTGAACGTCAGTTCACATTTGTAGGTGGATCATCAGTGTTAGAGCTAAAATTAGCATGTTTAAAGTGATTTTCATGCTTCCGGGGGCTCGGGAAGTGAATTAAATACTATTTGGAGGCATTTAATGTTTGAGCAAAAACGGCTGATTTTCGACAAAAGAGATATTACCCCCCCATTACGTCATGCTTCAGAAATGTGGAAAATGGTCCGTTTTCAAATGTTTTATTTTTGAACGTCAGTTCACATTTGTAGGTGGATCATCAGTGTTAGAGCTAAAATTAGCATGTTTAAAGTGATTTTCATGCTTCCAGGGGCCCTAAACACAAGATTTATGGAATGGTTAAAAGTGCATGAAAATGGCCAATTTACTCACTCTGAGTTCTCAAAAAGGGTTTCTTCACCCCAGGAAGTTAATTAAATACCATTTGGAGGCATTTAATGTTCGAGCAAAAACGGCTGATTTTTGACAAAAGAGATAACACCCCCCCATTACGTCATGCTTCAGAAATGTGGAAAATGGTCCGTTTTCAAATGTTTTATTTTTGAACGTCAGTTCACATTTGTAGGTGGATCATCAGTGTTAGAGCTAAAATTAGCATGTTTAAAGTGATTTTCATGCTTCCAGGGGCTCGGGAAGTGAATTAAATACTATTTGGAGGCATTTAATGTTCAAGCAAAAACGGCTGATTTTCGACAAAAGAGATAACACCCCCCCATTACGTCATGCTTCAGAAATGTGGAAAATGGTCCGTTTTCAAATGTTTTATTTTTGAACGTCAGTTCACATTTGTAGGTGGATCATCAGTGTTAGAGCTAACATTGGCATGTTTAAAGTGATTTTCATGCTTCCAGGGGCCCTAAACACAAGATTTATGGAATGGTTAAAAGTGCATGAAAATGGCCAATTTACTCACTCTGAGTTCTCAAAAAGGGTTTCTTCACCCCGGGAAGTTAATTAAATACCATTTGGAGGCATTTAATGTTCGAGCAAAAACGGCTGATTTTCGACAAAAGAGATAACACCCCCCCATTACGTCATGCTTCAGAAATGTGGAAAATGGTCCGTTTTCAAATGTTTTATTTTTGAACGTCAGTTCACATTTGTAGGTGGATCATCAGTGTTAGAGCTAAAATTAGTATGTTTAAAGTGATTTTCATGCTTCCAGGGGCTCGGGAAGTTAAATAAATACCATTTGGAGGCATTTAATGTTCGAGCAAAAACGGCTGATTTTCGACAAAAGAGATAACACCCCCCCATTACGTCATGCTTCAGAAATGTGGAAAATGGTCCGTTTTCAAATGTTTTATTTTTGAACGTCAGTTCACATTTGTAGGTGGATCATCCGTGTTAGAGCTAAAATTAGCATGTTTAAAGTGATTTTCATGCTTCCAGGGGCTCGGGAAGTTAAATAAATACCATTTGGAGGCATTTAATGTTCGAGCAAAAACGGCAGATTTTCGACAAAAGAGATAACACCCCCCCATTACGTCATGCTTCAGAAATGTGGAAAATGGTCCGTTTTCAAATGTTTTATTTTTGAACGTCAGTTCACATTTGTAGGTGGATCATCAGTGTTAGAGCTCAAATTAGCATGTTTAAAGTGATTTTCATGCTTCCAGGGGCTCGGGAAGTGAATTAAATACTATTTAGAGGCATTTAATGTTCAAGCAAAAACGGCTGATTTTCGACAAAAGAGATAACACCCCCCCATTACGTCATGCTTCAGAAATGTGGAAAATGGTCCGTTTTCAAATGTTTTATTTTTGAACGTCAGTTCACATTTGTAGGTGGATCTTCAGTGTTAGAGCTAAAATTAGCATGTTTAAAGTGATTTTCATGCTTCCAGGAGCTCGGGAAGTTAATTAAATACCATTTGGAGGCATTTAATGTTCGAGCAAAAATGGCTGATTTTCGACAAAAGAGATAACACCCCCCCATTACGTCATGCTTCAGAAATGTGGAAAATGGTCCGTTTTCAAATGTTTTATTTTTGAACGTCAGTTCACATTTGTAGGTGGATCATCAGTGTTAGAGCTAACATTGGCATGTTTAAAGTGATTTTCATGCTTCCAGGGGCCCTAAACACAAGATTTATGGAACGGTTAAAAGTGCATGAAAATGGCCAATTTACTCACTCTGAGTTCTCAAAAAGGGTTTCTTCACCCCGGGAAGTTAATTAAATACCATTTGGAGGCATTTAATGTTCGAGCAAAAACGGCTGATTTTTGACAAAAGAGATAACACCCCCCCATTACGTCATGCTTCAGAAATGTGGAAAATGGTCCGTTTTCAAATGTTTTATTTTTGAACGTCAGTTCACATTTGTAGGTGGATCATCAGTGCGAGAGCTAAAATTAGCATGTTTAAAGTGATTTTCATGCTTCCAGGGGCTCGGGAAGTTAATTAAATACCATTTGGAGGCATTTAATGTTCGAGCAAAAACGGCTGGTTTTAGACAAAAGAGATAACACCCCCCCATTACGTCATGCTTCAGAAATGTGAAAAATGGTCCGTTTTCAAATGTTTTATTTTTGAACGTCAGTTCACATTTGTAGGTGGATCATCAGTGTTAGAGCTAAAATTAGCATGTTTAAAGTGATTTTCATGCTTCCAGGGGCCCTAATTACAAGATTTATTGAATGGTTAAAAGTGCATGAAAATGGCCAATTACTCACTCTGAGTTCTCAAAAAGGGTTTCTTCACCCCGGGAAGTTAATTAAATACCATTTTGAGGCATTTAATGTTCGAGCAAAAACAGCTGATTTTCGACAAAAGAGATAACACCCCCCCATTACGTCATGCTTCAGAAATGTGGAAAATGGTCCGTTTTCAAATGTTTTATTTTTGAACGTCAGTTCACATTTGTAGGTGGATCATCAGTGTTAGAGCTAAAATTAGCATGTTTAAAGTGATTTTCATGCTTCCGGGGGCTCGGGAAGTGAATTAAATACTATTTGGAGGCATTTAATGTTTGAGCAAAAACGGCTGATTTTCGACAAAAGAGATAACACCCCCCCATTACGTCATGCTTCAGAAATGTGGAAAATGGTCCGTTTTCAAATGTTTTATTTTGGAACGTCAGTTCACATTTGTAGGTGGATCATCAGTGTTAGAGCTAAAATTAGTATGTTTAAAGTGATTTTTATGCTTCCAGGGGCTTGGGAAGTTAAATAAATACCATTTGGAGGCATTTAATGTTCGAGCAAAAACGGCTGATTTTCGACAAAAGAGATAACACCCCCCCATTACGTCATGCTTCAGAAATGTGGAAAATGGTCCGTTTTCAAATGTTTTATTTTTGAACGTCAGTTCACATTTGTAGGTGGATCATCAGTGTTAGAGCTAAAATTAGCATGTTTAAAGTGATTTTCATGCTTCCAGGGGCCCTAAACACAAGATTTATGGAATGGTTAAAAGTGCATGAAAATGGCCAATTTACTCACTCTGAGTTCTCAAAAATGGTTTCTTCACCCCAGGAAGTTAATTAAATACCATTTGGAGGCATTTAATGTTCGAGCAAAAACGGCTGATTTTCGACAAAAGAGATAACACCCCCCCATTACGTCATGCTTCAGAAATGTGGAAAATGGTCCGTTTTCAAATGTTTTATTTTTGAACGTCAGTTCACATTTGTAGGTGGATCATCAGTGTTAGAGCTAAAATTAGTATGTTTAAAGTGATTTTCATGCTTCCAGGGGCTCGGGAAGTTAAATAAATACCATTTGGAGGCATTTAATGTTCGAGCAAAAACGGCTGATTTTCGACAAAAGAGATAACACCCCCCCATTACGTCATGCTTCAGAAATGTGGAAAATGGTCCGTTTTCAAATGTTTTATTTTTGAACGTCAGTTCACATTTGTAGGTGGATCATCAGTGTTAGAGCTAAAATTAGCATGTTTAAAGTGATTTTCACGCTTCCAGGGGCTCGGGAAGTTAAATAAATACCATTTGGAGGCATTTAATGTTCGAGCAAAAACGGCAGATTTTCGACAAAAGAGATAACACCCCCCCATTACGTCATGCTTCAGAAATGTGGAAAATGGTCCGTTTTCAAATGTTTTATTTTTGAACGTCAGTTCACATTTGTAGGTGGATCATCAGTGTTAGAGCTCAAATTAGCATGTTTAAAGTGATTTTCATGCTTCCAGGGGCTCGGGAAGTGAATTAAATACTATTTAGAGGCATTTAATGTTCAAGCAAAAACTGCTGATTTTTGACAAAAGAGATAACACCCCCCCATTACGTCATGCTTCAGAAATGTGGAAAATGGTCCGTTTTCAAATGTTTTATTTTTGAACGTCAGTTCACATTTGTAGGTGGATCTTCAGTGTTAGAGCTAAAATTAGCATGTTTAAAGTGATTTTCATGCTTCCAGGAGCTCGGGAAGTTAATTAAATACCATTTGTAGGCATTTAATGTTCGAGCAAAAATGGCTGATTTTCGACAAAAGAGATAACACCCCCCCATTACGTCATGCTTCAGAAATGTGGAAAATGGTCCGTTTTCAAATGTTTTATTTTTGAACGTCAGTTCACATTTGTAGGTGGATCATCAGTGTTAGAGCTAACATTGGCATGTTTAAAGTGATTTTCATGCTTCCAGGGGCCCTAAACACAAGATTTATGGAACGGTTAAAAGTGCATGAAAATGGCCAATTTACTCACTCTGAGTTCTCAAAAAGGGTTTCTTCACCCCGGGAAGTTAATTAAATACCATTTGGAGGCATTTAATGTTCGAGCAAAAACGGCTGATTTTCGACAAAAGAGATAACACCCCCCCATTACGTCATGCTTCAGAAATGTGGAAAATGGTCCGTTTTCAAATGTTTTATTTTTGAACGTCA
Source organism: Lissotriton vulgaris (assembly GCF_964263255.1). Taxonomy (NCBI): domain Eukaryota; kingdom Metazoa; phylum Chordata; class Amphibia; order Caudata; family Salamandridae; genus Lissotriton; species Lissotriton vulgaris. The sequence continues at coordinate 122,435 of NW_028243393.1, forward strand.
GTTCACATTTGTAGGTGGATCATCAGTGCGAGAGCTAAAATTAGCATGTTTAAAGTGATTTTCATGCTTCCAGGGGCTCGGGAAGTTAATTAAATACCATTTGGAGGCATTTAATGTTCGAGCAAAAACGGCTGGTTTTCGACAAAAGAGATAACACCCCCCCATTACGTCATGCTTCAGAAATGTGAAAAATTGTCAGTTTTCAAATGTTTTATTTTTGAACGTCAGTTCACATTTGTAGGTGGATCATCAGTGTTAGAGCTAAAATTAGCATGTTTAAAGTGATTTTCATGCTTCCAGGGGCCCTAATTACAAGATTTATTGAATGGTTAAAAGTGCATGAAAATGGCCAATTACTCACTCTGAGTTCTCAAAAAGGGTTTCTTCACCCCGGGAAGTTAATTAAATACCATTTTGAGGCATTTAATGTTCGAGCAAAAACAGCTGATTTTCGACAAAAGAGATAACACCCCCCATTACGTCATGCTTCAGAAATGTGGAAAATGGTCCGTTTTCAAATGTTTTATTTTTGAACGTCAGTTCACATTTGTAGGTGGATCATCAGTGTTAGAGCTAAAATTAGCATGTTTAAAGTGATTTTCATGCTTCCGGGGGCTCGGGAAGTGAATTAAATACTATTTGGAGGCATTTAATGTTTGAGCAAAAACGGCTGATTTTCGACAAAAGAGATATTACCCCCCCATTACGTCATGCTTCAGAAATGTGGAAAATGGTCCGTTTTCAAATGTTTTATTTTTGAACGTCAGTTCACATTTGTAGGTGGATCATCAGTGTTAGAGCTAAAATTAGCATGTTTAAAGTGATTTTCATGCTTCCAGGGGCTCGGGAAGTTAATTAAATACCATTTGGAGACATTTAATGTTCGAGCAAAAACGGCTGGTTTTCGACAAAAGAGATAACACCCCCCCATTACGTCATGCTTCAGAAATGTGGAAAATGGTCCGTTTTCAAATGTTTTATTTTTGAACGTCAGTTCACATTTGTAGGTGGATCATCAGTGTTAGAGCTAAAATTAGCATGTTTAAAGTGATTTTCATGCTTCCAGGGGCCCTAAACACAAGATTTATGGAATGGTTAAAAGTGCATGAAAATGGCCAATTTACTCACTCTGAGTTCTCAAAAAGGGTTTCTTCACCCCGGGAAGTTAATTAAATACCATTTGGAGGCATTTAATGTTCGAGCAAAAACGGCTGATTTTCGACAAAAGAGATAACACCCCCCCATTACGTCATGCTTCAGAAATGTGGAAAATGGTCCGTTTTCAAATGTTTTATTTTTGAACGTCAGTTCACATTTGTAGGTGGATCATCAGTGTTAGAGCTAAAATTAACATGTTTAAAGTGATTTTCATGCTTCCAGGGGCTCGGGAAGTTAATTAAATACCATTTGGAGGCATTTAATGTTCGAGCAAAAACGGCTGGTTTTCGACAAAAGAGATAACACCCCCCCATTACGTCATGCTTCAGAAATGTGGAAAATGGTCCGTTTTCAAATGTTTTATTTTTGAACGTCAGTTCACATTTGTAGCTGGATCATCAGTGTTAGAGCTAAAATTAGCATGTTTAAAGTGATTTTCATGCTTCCAGGGGCCCTAAACACAAGATTTATGGAATGGTTAAAAGTGCATGAAAATGGCCAATTTACTCACTCTGAGTTCTCAAAAAGGGTTTCTTCAACCCGGGAAGTTAATTAAATACCATTTGGAGGCATTTAATGTTCGAGCAAAAATGGCTGATTTTCGACAAAAGAGATAACACCCCCCCATTACGTCATGCTTCAGAAATGTGGAAAATGGTCCGTTTTCAAATGTTTTATTTTGGAACGTCAGTTCACATTTGTAGGTGGATCATCAGTGTTAGAGCTAAAATTAGTATGTTTAAAGTGATTTTTATGCTTCCAGGGGCTTGGGAAGTTAAATAAATACCATTTGGAGGCATTTAATGTTCGAGCAAAAACGGCTGATTTTCGACAAAAGAGATAACACCCCCCCCCATTACGTCATGCTTCAGAAATGTGGAAAATGGTCCGTTTTCAAATGTTTTATTTTTGAACGTCAGTTCACATTTGTAGGTGGATCATCAGTGTTAGAGCTAAAATTAGCATGTTTAAAGTGATTTTCATGCTTCCAGGGGCCCTAAACACAAGATTTATGGAATGGTTAAAAGTGCATGAAAATGGCCAATTTACTCACTCTGAGTTCTCAAAAAGGGTTTCTTCACCCCAGGAAGTTAATTAAATACCATTTGGAGGCATTTAATGTTCGAGCAAAAACGGCTGATTTTCGACAAAAGAGATAACACCCCCCCATTACGTCATGCTTCAGAAATGTGGAAAATGGTCCGTTTTCAAATGTTTTATTTTTGAACGTCAGTTCACATTTGTAGGTGGATCATCAGTGTTAGAGCTAAAATTAGCATGTTTAAAGTGATTTTCATGCTTCCAGGGGCTCGGGAAGTGAATTAAATACTATTTGGAGGCATTTAATGTTCAAGCAAAAACGGCTGATTTTCGACAAAAGAGATAACACCCCCCCATTACGTCATGCTTCAGAAATGTGGAAAATGGTCCGTTTTCAAATGTTTTATTTTTGAACGTCAGTTCACATTTGTAGGTGGATCATCAGTGTTAGAGCTAACATTGGCATGTTTAAAGTGATTTTCATGCTTCCAGGGGCCCTAAACACAAGATTTATGGAATGGTTAAAAGTGCATGAAAATGGCCAATTTACTCACTCTGAGTTCTCAAAAAGGGTTTCTTCACCCCGGGAAGTTAATTAAATACCATTTGGAGGCATTTAATGTTCGAGCAAAAACGGCTGATTTTCGACAAAAGAGATAACACCCCCCCATTACGTCATGCTTCAGAAATGTGGAAAATGGTCCGTTTTCAAATGTTTTATTTTTGAACGTCAGTTCACATTTGTAGGTGGATCATCAGTGTTAGAGCTAAAATTAGTATGTTTAAAGTGATTTTCATGCTTCCAGGGGCTCGGGAAGTTAAATAAATACCATTTGGAGACATTTAATGTTCGAGCAAAAACGGCTGATTTTCGACAAAAGAGATAACACCCCCCCATTACGTCATGCTTCAGAAATGTGGAAAATGGTCCGTTTTCAAATGTTTTATTTTTGAACGTCAATTCACATTTGTAGGTGGATCATCAGTGTTAGAGCTAAAATTAGCATGTTTAAAGTGATTTTCATGCTTCCAGGGGCTCGGGAAGTTAAATAAATACCATTTGGAGGCATTTAATGTTCGAGCAAAAACGGCAGATTTTCGACAAAAGAGATAACACCCCCCCATTACGTCATGCTTCAGAAATGTGGAAAATGGTCCGTTTTCAAATGTTTTATTTTTGAACGTCAGTTCACATTTGTAGGTGGATCATCAGTGTTAGAGCTCAAATTAGCATGTTTAAAGTGATTTTCATGCTTCCAGGAGCTCGGGAAGTTAATTAAATACCATTTGGAGGCATTTAATGTTCGAGCAAAAATGGCTGATTTTCGACAAAAGAGATAACACCCCCCCATTACGTCATGCTTCAGAAATGTGGAAAATGGTCCGTTTTCAAATGTTTTATTTTTGAACGTCAGTTCACATTTGTAGGTGGATCATCAGTGTTAGAGCTAACATTGGCATGTTTAAAGTGATTTTCATGCTTCCAGGTGCCCTAAACACAAGATTTATGGAACGGTTAAAAGTGCATGAAAATGGCCAATTTACTCACTCTGAGTTCTCAAAAAGGGTTTCTTCACCCCGGGAAGTTAATTAAATACCATTTGGAGGCATTTAATGTTCGAGCAAAAACGGCTGATTTTCGACAAAAGAGATTACACCCCCCCATTACGTCATGCTTCAGAAATGTGGAAAATGATCCGTTTTCAAATGTTTTATTTTTGAACGTCAGTTCACATTTGTAGGTGGATCATCAGTGCGAGAGCTAAAATTAGCATGTTTAAAGTGATTTTCATGCTTCCAGGGGCTCGGGAAGTTAATTAAATACCATTTGGAGGCATTTAATGTTCGAGCAAAAACGGCTGGTTTTCGACAAAAGAGATAACACCCCCCCATTACGTCATGCTTCAGAAATGTGAAAAATGGTCCGTTTTCAAATGTTTTATTTTTGAACGTCAGTTCACATTTGTAGGTGGATCATCAGTGTTAGAGCTAAAATTAGCATGTTTAAAGTGATTTTCATGCTTCCAGGGGCCCTAATTACAAGATTTATTGAATGGTTAAAAGTGCATGAAAATGGCCAATTACTCACTCTGAGTTCTCAAAAAGGGTTTCTTCACCCCGGGAAGTTAATTAAATACCATTTTGAGGCATTTAATGTTCGAGCAAAAACAGCTGATTTTCGACAAAAGAGATAACACCCCCCCATTACGTCATGCTTCAGAAATGTGGAAAATGGTCCATTTTCAAATGTTTTATTTTTGAACGTCAGTTCACATTTGTAGGTGGATCATCAGTGTTAGAGCTAAAATTAGCATGTTTAAAGTGATTTTCATGCTTCCGGGGGCTCGGGAAGTGAATTAAATACTATTTGGAGGCATTTAATGTTTGAGCAAAAACGGCTGATTTTCGACAAAAGAGATATTACCCCCCCATTACGTCATGCTTCAGAAATGTGGAAAATGGTCCGTTTTCAAATGTTTTATTTTTGAACGTCAGTTCACATTTGTAGGTGGATCATCAGTGTTAGAGCTAAAATTAGCATGTTTAAAGTGATTTTCATGCTTCCAGGGGCTCGGGAAGTTAATTAAATACCATTTGGAGGCATTTAATGTTCGAGCAAAAACGGCTGGTTTTCGACAAAAGAGATAACACCCCCCCATTACGTCATGCTTCAGAAATGTGGAAAATGGTCCGTTTTCAAATGTTTTATTTTTGAACGTCAGTTCACATTTGTAGGTGGATCATCAGTGTTAGAGCTAAAATTAGCATGTTTAAAGTGATTTTCATGCTTCCAGGGGCTCGGGAAGTTAATTAAATACCATTTGGAGGCATTTAATGTTCGAGCAAAAACGGCTGATTTTCGACAAAAGAGATAACACCCCCCCATTACGTCATGCTTCAGAAATGTGGAAAATGGTCCGTTTTCAAATGTTTTATTTTGGAACGTCAGTTCACATTTGTAGGTGGATCATCAGTGTTAGAGCTAAAATTAGTATGTTTAAAGTGATTTTTATGCTTCCAGGGGCTTGGGAAGTTAAATAAATACCATTTGGAGGCATTTAATGTTCGAGCAAAAACGGCTGATTTTCGACAAAAGAGATAACACCCCCCCCATTACGTCATGCTTCAGAAATGTGGAAAATGGTCCGTTTTCAAATGTTTTATTTTTGAACGTCAGTTCACATTTGTAGGTGGATCATCAGTGTTAGAGCTAAAATTAGCATGTTTAAAGTGATTTTCATGCTTCCAGGGGCCCTAAACACAAGATTTATGGAATGGTTAAAAGTGCATGAAAATGGCCAATTTACTCACTCTGAGTTCTCAAAAAGGGTTTCTTCACCCCAGGAAGTTAATTAAATACCATTTGGAGGCATTTAATGTTCGAGCAAAAACGGCTGATTTTCGACAAAAGAGATAACACCCCCCCATTACGTCATGCTTCAGAAATGTGGAAAATGGTCCGTTTTCAAATGTTTTATTTTTGAACGTCAGTTCACATTTGTAGGTGGATCATCAGTGTTAGAGCTAAAATTAGCATGTTTAAAGTGATTTTCATGCTTCCAGGGGCTCGGGAAGTGAATTAAATACTATTTGGAGGCATTTAATGTTCAAGCAAAAACGGCTGATTTTCGACAAAAGAGATAACACCCCCCCATTACGTCATGCTTCAGAAATGTGGAAAATGGTCCGTTTTCAAATGTTTTATTTTTGAACGTCAGTTCACATTTGTAGGTGGATCATCAGTGTTAGAGCTAACATTGGCATGTTTAAAGTGATTTTCATGCTTCCAGGGGCCCTAAACACAAGATTTATGGAATGGTTAAAAGTGCATGAAAATGGCCAATTTACTCACTCTGAGTTCTCAAAAAGGGTTTCTTCACCCCGGGAAGTTAATTAAATACCATTTGGAGGCATTTAATGTTCGAGCAAAAACGGCTGATTTTCGACAAAAGAGATAACACCCCCTCATTACGTCATGCTTCAGAAATGTGGAAAATGGTCCGTTTTCAAATGTTTTATTTTTGAACGTCAGTTCACGTTTGTAGGTGGATCATCAGTGTTAGAGCTAAAATTAGTATGTTTAAAGTGATTTTCATGCTTCCAGGGGCTCGGGAAGTTAAATAAATACCATTTGGAGGCATTTAATGTTCGAGCAAAAACGGCTGATTTTCGACAAAAGAGATAACACCCCCCCCATTACGTCATGCTTCAGAAATGTGTAAAATGGTCCGTTTTCAAATGTTTTATTTTTGAACGTCAGTTCACATTTGTAGGTGGATCATCAGTGTTAGAGCTAAAATTAGCATGTTTAAAGTGATTTTCATGCTTCCAGGGGCTCGGGAAGTTAAATAAATACCATTTGGAGGCATTTAATGTTCGAGCAAAAACGGCAGATTTTCGACAAAAGAGATAACACCCCCCCATTACGTCATGCTTCAGAAATGTGGAAAATGGTCCGTTTTCAAATGTTTTATTTTTGAACGTCAGTTCACATTTGTAGGTGGATCATCAGTGTTAGAGCTCAAATTAGCATGTTTAAAGTGATTTTCATGCTTCCAGGGGCTCGGGAAGTGAATTAAATACTATTTAGAGGCATTTAATGTTCAAGCAAAAACGGCTGATTTTCGACAAAAGAGATAACACCCCCCATTACGTCATGCTTCAGAAATGTGGAAAATGGTCCGTTTTCAAATGTTTTATTTTTGAACGTCAGTTCACATTTGTAGGTGGATCTTCAGTGTTAGAGCTAAAATTAGCATGTTTAAAGTGATTTTCATGCTTCCAGGAGCTCGGGAAGTTAATTAAATACCATTTGGAGGCATTTAATGTTCGAGCAAAAATGGCTGATTTTCGACAAAAGAGATAACACCCCCCCATTACGTCATGCTTCAGAAATGTGGAAAATGGTCCGTTTTCAAATGTTTTATTTTTGAACGTCAGTTCACATTTGTAGGTGGATCATCAGTGTTAGAGCTAACATTGGCATGTTTAAAGTGATTTTCATGCTTCCAGGGGCCCTAAACACAAGATTTATGGAACGGTTAAAAGTGCATGAAAATGGCCAATTTACTCACTCTGAGTTCTCAAAAAGGGTTTCTTCACCCCGGGAAGTTAATTAAATACCATTTGGAGGCATTTAATGTTCGAGCAAAAACGGCTGATTTTCGACAAAAGAGATAACACCCCCCATTACGTCATGCTTCAGAAATGTGGAAAATGGTCCGTTTTCAAATGTTTTATTTTTGAACGTCAGTTCACATTTGTAGGTGGATCATCAGTGCGAGAGCTAAAATTAGCATGTTTAAAGTGATTTTCATGCTTCCAGGGGCTCGGGAAGTTAATTAAATACCATTTGGAGGCATTTAATGTTCGAGCAAAAACGGCTGATTTTCGACAAAAGAGATAACACCCCCCCATTACGTCATGCTTCAGAAATGTGAAAAATGGTCCGTTTTCAAATGTTTTATTTTTGAACGTCAGTTCACATTTGTAGGTGGATCATCAGTGTTAGAGCTAAAATTAGCATGTTTAAAGTGATTTTCATGCTTCCAGGGGCCCTAATTACAAGATTTATTGAACAGTTAAAAGTGCATGAAAATGGCCAATTACTCACTCTGAGTTCTCAAAAAGGGTTTCTTCACCCCGGGAAGTTAATTAAATACCATTTTGAGGCATTTAATGTTCAAGCAAAAACAGCTGATTTTCGACAAAAGAGATAACACCCCCCCATTACGTCATGCTTCAGAAATGTGGAAAATGGTCCGTTTTCAAATGTTTTATTTTTGAACGTCAGTTCACATTTGTAGGTGGATCATCAGTGTTAGAGCTAAAATTAGCATGTTTAAAGTGATTTTCATGCTTCCGGGGGCTCGGGAAGTGAATTAAATACTATTTGGAGGCATTTAATGTTTGAGCAAAAACGGCTGATTTTCGACAAAAGAGATATTACCCCCCCATTACGTCATGCTTCAGAAATGTGGAAAATGGTCCGTTTTCAAATGTTTTATTTTTGAACGTCAGTTCACATTTGTAGGTGGATCATCAGTGTTAGAGCTAAAATTAGCATGTTTAAAGTGATTTTCATGCTTCCAGGGGCTCGGGAAGTTAATTAAATACCATTTGGAGGCATTTAATGTTCGAGCAAAAACGGCTGGTTTTCGACAAAAGAGATAACACCCCCCCATTACGTCATGCTTCAGAAATGTGGAAAATGGTCCGTTTTCAAATGTTTTATTTTTGAACGTCAGTTCACATTTGTAGGTGGATCATCAGTGTTAGAGCTAAAATTAGCATGTTTAAAGTGATTTTCATGCTTCCAGGGGCCCTAAACACAAGATTTATGGAATGGTTAAAATTGCATGAAAATGGCCAATTTACTCACTCTGAGTTCTCAAAAAGGGTTTCTTCACCCCGGGAAGTTAATTAAATACCATTTGGAGGCATTTAATGTTCGAGCAAAAACGGCTGATTTTCGACAAAAGAGATAACACCCCCCCATTACGTCATGCTTCAGAAATGTGGAAAATGGTCCGTTTTCGAATGTTTTATTTTGGAACGTCAGTTCACATTTGTAGGTGGATCATCAGTGTTAGAGCTAAAATTAGTATGTTTAAAGTGATTTTTATGCTTCCAGGGGCTTGGGAAGTTAAATAAATACAATTTGGAGGCATTTAATGTTCGAGCAAAAATGGCTGATTTTCGACAAAAGAGATAACACCCCCCCCATTACGTCATGCTTCAGAAATGTGGAAAATGGTCCGTTTTCAAATGTTTTATTTTTGAACGTCAGTTCACATTTGTAGGTGGATCATCAGTGTTAGAGCTAAAATTAGCATGTTTAAAGTGATTTTCATGCTTCCAGGGGCCCTAAACACAAGATTTATGGAATGGTTAAAAGTGCATGAAAATGGCCAATTTACTCACTCTGAGTTCTCAAAAAGGGTTTCTTCACCCCAGTAAGTTAATTAAATACCATTTGGAGGCATTTAATGTTCGAGCAAAAACGGCAGATTTTCGACAAAAGAGATAACACCCCCCCATTACGTCATGCTTCAGAAATGTGGAAAATGGTCCGTTTTCAAATGTTTTATTTTTGAACGTCAGTTCACATTTGTAGGTGGATCATCAGTGTTAGAGCTAAAATTAGCATGTTTAAAGTGATTTTCATGCTTCCAGGGGCTCGGGAAGTGAATTAAATACTATTTGGAGGCATTTAATGTTCAAGCAAAAACGGCTGATTTTCGACAAAAGAGCTAACACCCCCCCCATTACGTCATGCTTCAGAAATGTGGAAAATGGTCCGTTTTCAAATGTTTTATTTTTGAACGTCAGTTCACATTTGTAGGTGGATCATCAGTGTTAGAGCTAAAATTAGCATGTTTAAAGTGATTTTCATGCTTCCAGGGGCCCTAAACACAAGATTTATGGAATGGTTAAAAGTGCATGAAAATGGCCAATTTACTCACTCTGAGTTCTCAAAAAGGGTTTCTTCACCCCGGGAAGTTAATTAAATACCATTTGGAGGCATTTAATGTTCGAGCAAAAACGGCTGATTTTCGACAAAAGAGATAACACCCCCCCATTACGTCATGCTTCAGAAATGTGGAAAATGGTCCGTTTTCAAATGTTTTATTTTGGAACGTCAGTTCACATTTGTAGGTGGATCATCAGTGTTAGAGCTAAAATTAGTATGTTTAAAGTGATTTTTATGCTTCCAGGGGCTTGGGAAGTTAAATAAATACCATTTGGAGGCATTTAATGTTCGAGCAAAAACGGCTGATTTTCGACAAAAGAGATAACACCCCCCCCATTACGTCATGCTTCAGAAATGTGGAAAATGGTCCGTTTTCAAATGTTTTATTTTTGAACGTCAGTTCACATTTGTAGGTGGATCATCAGTGTTAGAGCTAAAATTAGCATGTTTAAAGTGATTTTCATGCTTCCAGGGGCCCTAAACACAAGATTTATGGAATGGTTAAAAGTGCATGAAAATGGCCAATTTACTCACTCTGAGTTCTCAAAAAGGGTTTCTTCACCCCAGGAAGTTAATTAAATACCATTTGGAGGCATTTAATGTTCGAGCAAAAACGGATGATTTTCGACAAAAGAGATAACACCCCCCCATTACGTCATGCTTCAGAAATGTGGAAAATGGTCCGTTTTCAAATGTTTTATTTTTGAACGTCAGTTCACATTTGTAGGTGGATCATCAGTGTTAGAGCTAACATTGGCATGTTTAAAGTGATTTTCATGCTTCCAGGGGCCCTAAACACAAGATTTATGGAATGGTTAAAAGTGCATGAAAATGGCCAATTTACTCACTCTGAGTTCTCAAAAAGGGTTTCTTCACCCCGGGAAGTTAATTAAATACCATTTGGAGGCATTTAATGTTCGAGCAAAAACGGCTGATTTTCGACAAAAGAGATAACACCCCCTCATTACGTCAAGCTTCAGAAATGTGGAAAATGGTCCGTTTTCAAATGTTTTATTTTTGAACGTCAGTTCACGTTTGTAGGTGGATCATCAGTGTTAGAGCTAAAATTAGTATGTTTAAAGTGATTTTCATGCTTCCAGGGGCTCGGGAAGTTAAATAAATACCATTTGGAGGCATTTAATGTTCGAGCAAAAACGGCTGATTTTCGACAAAAGAGATAACACCCCCCCCATTACGTCATGCTTCAGAAATGTGGAAAATGGTCCGTTTTCAAATGTTTTATTTTTGAACGTCAGTTCACATTTGTAGGTGGATCATCAGTGTTAGAGCTAAAATTAGCATGTTTAAAGTGATTTTCATGCTTCCAGGGGCTCGGGAAGTTAAATAAATACCATTTGGAGGCATTTAATGTTCGAGCAAAAACGGCAGATTTTCGACAAAAGAGATAACACCCCCCCATTACGTCATGCTTCAGAAATGTGGAAAATGGTCCGTTTTCAAATGTTTTATTTTTGAACGTCAGTTCACATTTGTAGGTGGATCATCAGTGTTAGAGCTCAAATTAGCATGTTTAAAGTGATTTTCATGCTTCCAGGGGCTCGGGAAGTGAATTAAATACTATTTAGAGGCATTTAATGTTCAAGCAAAAACGGCTGATTTTCGACAAAAGAGATAACACTCCCCATTACGTCATGCTTCAGAAATGTGGAAAATGGTCCGTTTTCAAATGTTTTATTTTTGAACGTCAGTTCACATTTGTAGGTGGATCTTCAGTGTTAGAGCTAAAATTAGCATGTTTAAAGTGATTTTCATGCTTCCAGGAGCTCGGGAAGTTAATTAAATACCATTTGGAGGCATTTAATGTTCGAGCAAAAATGGCTGATTTTCGACAAAAGAGATAACACCCCCCCATTACGTCATGCTTCAGAAATGTGGAAAATGGTCCGTTTTCAAATGTTTTATTTTTGAACGTCAGTTCACATTTGTAGGTGGATCATCAGTGTTAGAGCTAACATTGGCATGTTTAAAGTGATTTTCATGCTTCCAGGGGCCCTAAACACAAGATTTATGGAACGGTTAAAAGTGCATGAAAATGGCCAATTTACTCACTCTGACTTCTCAAAAAGGGTTTCTTCACCCCGGGAAGTTAATTAAATACCATTTGGAGGCATTTAATGTTCGAGCAAAAACGGCTGATTTTCGACAAAAGAGATAACACCCCCATTACGTCATGCTTCAGAAATGTGGAAAATGGTCCGTTTTCAAATGTTTTATTTTTGAACGTCAGTTCACATTTGTAGGTGGATCATCAGTGCGAGAGCTAAAATTAGCATGTTTAAAGTGATTTTCATGCTTCCAGGGGCTCGGGAAGTTAATTAAATACCATTTGGAGGCATTTAATGTTCGAGCAAAAACGGCTGATTTTCGACAAAAGAGATAACACCCCCCATTACGTCATGCTTCAGAAATGTGAAAAATGGTCCGTTTTCAAATGTTTTATTTTTGAACGTCAGTTCACATTTGTAGGTGGATCATCAGTGTTAGAGCTAAAATTAGCATGTTTAAAGTGATTTTCATGCTTCCAGGGGCCCTAATTACAAGATTTATTGAACGGTTAAAAGTGCATGAAAATGGCCAATTACTCACTCTGAGTTCTCAAAAAGGGTTTCTTCACCCCGGGAAGTTAATTAAATACCATTTTGAGGCATTTAATGTTCGAGCAAAAACAGCTGATTTTCGACAAAAGAGATAACACCCCCCCATTACGTCATGCTTCAGAAATGTGGAAAATGGTCCGTTTTCAAATGTTTTATTTTTGAACGTCAGTTCACATTTGTAGGTGGATCATCAGTGTTAGAGCTAAAATTAGCATGTTTAAAGTGATTTTCATGCTTCCGGGGGCTCGGGAAGTGAATTAAATACTATTTGGAGGCATTTAATGTTTGAGCAAAAACGGCTGATTTTCGACAAAAGAGATATTACCCCCCCATTATGTCATGCTTCAGAAATGTGGAAAATGGTCCGTTTTCAAATGTTTTATTTTTGAACGTCAGTTCACATTTGTAGGTGGATCATCAGTGTTAGAGCTAAAATTAGCATGTTTAAAGTGATTTTCATGCTTCCAGGGGCTCGGGAAGTTAATTAAATACCATTTGGAGGCATTTAATGTTCGAGCAAAAACTGCTGGTTTTCGACAAAAGAGATAACACCCCCCCATTACGTCATGCTTCAGAAATGTGGAAAATGGTCCGTTTTCAAATGTTTTATTTTTGAACGTCAGTTCACATTTGTAGGTGGATCATCAGTGTTAGAGCTAAAATTAGCATGTTTAAAGTGATTTTCATGCTTCCAGGGGCCCTAAACACAAGATTTATGGAATGGTTAAAATTGCATGAAAATGGCCAATTTACTCACTCTGAGTTCTCAAAAAGGGTTTCTTCACCCCGGGAAGTTAATTAAATACCATTTGGAGGCATTTAATGTTCGAGCAAAAACGGCTGATTTTCGACAAAAGAGATAACACCCCCCCATTACGTCATGCTTCAGAAATGTGGAAAATGGTCCGTTTTCAAATGTTTTATTTTGGAACGTCAGTTCACATTTGTAGGTGGATCATCAGTGTTAGAGCTAAAATTAGTATGTTTAAAGTGATTTTTATGCTTCCAGGGGCTTGGGAAGTTAAATAAATACAATTTGGAGGCATTTAATGTTCGAGCAAAAATGGCTGATTTTCGACAAAAGAGATAACACCCCCCCCATTACGTCATGCTTCAGAAATGTGGAAAATGGTCCGTTTTCAAATGTTTTATTTTTGAACGTCAGTTCACATTTGTAGGTGGATCATCAGTGTTAGAGCTAACATTGGCATGTTTAAAGTGATTTTCATGCTTCCAGGGGCCCTAAACACAAGATTTATGGAATTGTTAAAAGTGCATGAAAATGGCCAATTTACTCACTCTGAGTTCCCAAAAAGGGTTTCTTCACCCCGGGAAGTTAATTAAATACCATTTGGAGGCATTTAATGTTCGAGTAAAAACGGCTGATTTTCGACAAAAGAGATAACACCCCCCCATTACGTCATGCTTCAGAAATGTGGAAAATGGTCCGTTTTCAAATGTTTTATTTTTGAACGTCAGTTCACATTTGTAGGTGGATCATCAGTGTTAGAGCTAAAATTAGTATGTTTAAAGTGATTTTCATGCTTCCAGGGGCTCGGGAAGTTAAATAAATACCATTTGGAGGCATTTAATGTTCGAGCAAAAACGGCTGATTTTCGACAAAAGAGATAACACCCCCCCATTACGTCATGCTTCAGAAATGTGGAAAATGGTCCGTTTTCAAATGTTTTATTTTTGAACGTCAGTTCACATTTGTAGGTGGATCATCAGTGTTAGAGCTAAAATTAGCATGTTTAAAGTGATTTTCATGCTTCCAGGGGCTCGGGAAGTTAAATAAATACCATTTAGAGGCATTTAATGTTCAAGCAAAAACGGCTGATTTTCGACAAAAGAGCTAACACCCCCCCATTACGTCATGCTTCAGAAATGTGGAAAATGGTCCGTTTTCAAATGTTTTATTTTTGAACGTCAGTTCACATTTGTAGGTGGATCATCAGTGTTAGAGCTAACATTGGCATGTTTAAAGTGATTTTCATGCTTCCAGGGGCCCTAAACACAAGATTTATGGAACGGTTAAAAGTGCATGAAAATGGCCAATTTACTCACTCTGAGTTCTCAAAAAGGGTTTCTTCACCCCGGGAAGTTAATTAAATACCATTTGGAGGCATTTAATGTTCGAGCAAAAACGGCTGATTTTCGACAAAAGAGATTACACCCCCCCATTACGTCATGCTTCAGAAATGTGGAAAATGATCCGTTTTCAAATGTTTTATTTTTGAACGTCAGTTCACATTTGTAGGTGGATCATCAGTGCGAGAGCTAAAATTAGCATGTTTAAAGTGATTTTCATGCTTCCAGGGGCTCGGGAAGTTAATTAAATACCATTTGGAGGCATTTAATGTTCGAGCAAAAACGGCTGGTTTTCGACAAAAGAGATAACACCCCCCCATTACGTCATGCTTCAGAAATGTGAAAAATGGTCCGTTTTCAAATGTTTTATTTTTGAACGTCAGTTCACATTTGTAGGTGGATCATCAGTGTTAGAGCTAAAATTAGCATGTTTAAAGTGATTTTCATGCTTCCAGGGGCTCGGGAAGTTAATTAAATACCATTTGGAGGCATTTAATGTTCGAGCAAAAACGGCTGGTTTTCGACAAAAGAGATAACACCCCCCCATTACGTCATGCTTCAGAAATGTGGAAAATGGTCCGTTTTCAAATGTTTTATTTTTGAACGTCAGTTCACATTTGTAGGTGGATCATCAGTGTTAGAGCTAAAATTAGCATGTTTAAAGTGATTTTCATGCTTCCAGGGGCCCTAAACACAAGATTTATGGAATGGTTAAAAGTGCATGAAAATGGCCAATTTACTCACTCTGAGTTCTCAAAAAGGGTTTCTTCACCCCAGGAAGTTAATTAAATACCATTTGGAGGCATTTAATGTTCGAGCAAAAACGGCTGATTTTCGACAAAAGAGATAACACCCCCCCATTACGTCATGCTTCAGAAATGTGGAAAATGGTCCGTTTTCAAATGTTTTATTTTTGAACGTCAGTTCACATTTGTAGGTGGATCATCAGTGTTAGAGCTAACATTGGCATGTTTAAAGTGATTTTCATGCTTCCAGGGGCCCTAAACACAAGATTTATGGAATGGTTAAAAGTGCATGAAAATGGCCAATTTACTCACTCTGAGTTCTCAAAAAGGGTTTCTTCACACCGGGAAGTTAATTAAATACCATTTGGAGGCATTTAATGTTCGAGCAAAAACGGCTGATTTTCGACAAAAGAGATAACACCCCCTCATTACGTCATGCTTCAGAAATGTGGAAAATGGTCCGTTTTCAAATGTTTTATTTTTGAACGTCAGTTCACGTTTGTAGGTGGATCATCAGTGTTAGAGCTAAAATTAGTATGTTTAAAGTGATTTTCATGCTTCCAGGGGCTCGGGAAGTTAAATAAATACCATTTGGAGGCATTTAATGTTCGAGCAAAAACGGCTGATTTTCGACAAAAGAGATAACACCCCCCCATTACGTCATGCTTCAGAAATGTGGAAAATGGTCCGTTTTCAAATGTTTTATTTTTGAACGTCAGTTCACATTTGTAGGTGGATCATCAGTGTTAGAGCTAAAATTAGCATGTTTAAAGTGATTTTCATGCTTCCAGGGGCTCGGGAAGTTAAATAAATACCATTTGGAGGCATTTAATGTTCGAGCAAAAACGGCAGATTTTCGACAAAAGAGATAACACCCCCCCATTACGTCATGCTTCAGAAATGTGGAAAATGGTCCGTTTTCAAATGTTTTATTTTTGAACGTCAGTTCACATTTGTAGGTGGATCATCAGTGTTAGAGCTCAAATTAGCATGTTTAAAGTGATTTTCATGCTTCCAGGGGCTCGGGAAGTGAATTAAATACTATTTAGAGGCATTTAATGTTCAAGCAAAAACGGCTGATTTTCGACAAAAGAGATAACACTCCCCATTACGTCATGCTTCAGAAATGTGGAAAATGGTCCGTTTTCAAATGTTTTATTTTTGAACGTCAGTTCACATTTGTAGGTGGATCTTCAGTGTTAGAGCTAAAATTAGCATGTTTAAAGTGATTTTCATGCTTCCAGGAGCTCGGGAAGTTAATTAAATACCATTTGGAGGCATTTAATGTTCGAGCAAAAATGGCTGATTTTCGACAAAAGAGATAACACCCCCCCATTACGTCATGCTTCAGAAATGTGGAAAATGGTCCGTTTTCAAATGTTTTATTTTTGAACGTCAGTTCACATTTGTAGGTGGATCATCAGTGTTAGAGCTAACATGGGCATGTTTAAAGTGATTTTCATGCTTCCAGGGGCCCTAAACACAAGATTTATGGAACGGTTAAAAGTGCATGAAAATGGCCAATTTACTCACTCTGACTTCTCAAAAAGGGTTTCTTCACCCCGGGAAGTTAATTAAATACCATTTGGAGGCATTTAATGTTCGAGCAAAAACGGCTGATTTTCGACAAAAGAGATAACACCCCCATTACGTCATGCTTCAGAAATGTGGAAAATGGTCCGTTTTCAAATGTTTTATTTTTGAACGTCAGTTCACATTTGTAGGTGGATCATCAGTGCGAGAGCTAAAATTAGCATGTTTAAAGTGATTTTCATGCTTCCAGGGGCTCGGGAAGTTAATTAAATACCATTTGGAGGCATTTAATGTTCGAGCAAAAACGGCTGATTTTCGACAAAAGAGATAACACCCCCCCATTACGTCATGCTTCAGAAATGTGAAAAATGGTCCGTTTTCAAATGTTTTATTTTTGAACGTCAGTTCACATTTGTAGGTGGATCATCAGTGTTAGAGCTAAAATTAGCATGTTTAAAGTGATTTTCATGCTTCCAGGGGCCCTAATTACAAGATTTATTGAACGGTTAAAAGTGCATGAAAATGGCCAATTACTCACTCTGAGTTCTCAAAAAGGGTTTCTTCACCCCGGGAAGTTAATTAAATACCATTTTGAGGCATTTAATGTTCGAGCAAAAACAGCTGATTTTCGACAAAAGAGATAACACCCCCCCATTACGTCATGCTTCAGAAATGTGGAAAATGGTCCGTTTTCAAATGTTTTATTTTTGAACGTCAGTTCACATTTGTAGGTGGATCATCAGTGTTAGAGCTAAAATTAGCATGTTTAAAGTGATTTTCATGCTTCCGGGGGCTCGGGAAGTGAATTAAATACTATTTGGAGGCATTTAATGTTTGAGCAAAAACGGCTGATTTTCGACAAAAGAGATATTACCCCCCCATTATGTCATGCTTCAGAAATGTGGAAAATGGTCCGTTTTCAAATGTTTTATTTTTGAACGTCAGTTCACATTTGTAGGTGGATCATCAGTGTTAGAGCTAAAATTAGCATGTTTAAAGTGATTTTCATGCTTCCAGGGGCTCGGGAAGTTAATTAAATACCATTTGGAGGCATTTAATGTTCGAGCAAAAACTGCTGGTTTTCGACAAAAGAGATAACACCCCCCCATTACGTCATGCTTCAGAAATGTGGAAAATGGTCCGTTTTCAAATGTTTTATTTTTGAACGTCAGTTCACATTTGTAGGTGGATCATCAGTGTTAGAGCTAAAATTAGCATGTTTAAAGTGATTTTCATGCTTCCAGGGGCCCTAAACACAAGATTTATGGAATGGTTAAAATTGCATGAAAATGGCCAATTTACTCACTCTGAGTTCTCAAAAAGGGTTTCTTCACCCCGGGAAGTTAATTAAATACCATTTGGAGGCATTTAATGTTCGAGCAAAAACGGCTGATTTTCGACAAAAGAGATAACACCCCCCCATTACGTCATGCTTCAGAAATGTGGAAAATGGTCCGTTTTCAAATGTTTTATTTTGGAACGTCAGTTCACATTTGTAGGTGGATCATCAGTGTTAGAGCTAAAATTAGTATGTTTAAAGTGATTTTTATGCTTCCAGGGGCTTGGGAAGTTAAATAAATACAATTTGGAGGCATTTAATGTTCGAGCAAAAATGGCTGGTTTTCGACAAAAGAGATAACACCCCCCCATTACGTCATGCTTCAGAAATGTGAAAAATTGTCAGTTTTCAAATGTTTTATTTTTGAACGTCAGTTCACATTTGTAGGTGGATCATCAGTGTTAGAGCTAAAATTAGCATGTTTAAAGTGATTTTCATGCTTCCAGGGGCCCTAATTACAAGATTTATTGAATGGTTAAAAGTGCATGAAAATGGCCAATTACTCACTCTGAGTTCTCAAAAAGGGTTTCTTCACCCCGGGAAGTTAATTAAATACCATTTTGAGGCATTTAATGTTCGAGCAAAAACAGCTGATTTTCGACAAAAGAGATAACACCCCCCATTACGTCATGCTTCAGAAATGTGGAAAATGGTCCGTTTTCAAATGTTTTATTTTTGAACGTCAGTTCACATTTGTAGGTGGATCATCAGTGTTAGAGCTAAAATTAGCATGTTTAAAGTGATTTTCATGCTTCCGGGGGCTCGGGAAGTGAATTAAATACTATTTGGAGGCATTTAATGTTTGAGCAAAAACGGCTGATTTTCGACAAAAGAGATATTACCCCCCCATTACGTCATGCTTCAGAAATGTGGAAAATGGTCCGTTTTCAAATGTTTTATTTTTGAACGTCAGTTCACATTTGTAGGTGGATCATCAGTGTTAGAGCTAAAATTAGCATGTTTAAAGTGATTTTCATGCTTCCAGGGGCTCGGGAAGTTCATTAAATACCATTTGGAGACATTTAATGTTCGAGCAAAAACGGCTGGTTTTCGACAAAAGAGATAACACCCCCCCATTACGTCATGCTTCAGAAATGTGGAAAATGGTCCGTTTTCAAATGTTTTATTTTTGAACGTCAGTTCACATTTGTAGGTGGATCATCAGTGTTAGAGCTAAAATTAGCATGTTTAAAGTGATTTTCATGCTTCCAGGGGCCCTAAACACAAGATTTATGGAATGGTTAAAAGTGCATGAAAATGGCCAATTTACTCACTCTGAGTTCTCAAAAAGGGTTTCTTCACCCCGGGAAGTTAATTAAATACCATTTGGAGGCATTTAATGTTCGAGCAAAAACGGCTGATTTTCGACAAAAGAGATAACACCCCCCCATTACGTCATGCTTCAGAAATGTGGAAAATGGTCCGTTTTCAAATGTTTTATTTTTGAACGTCAGTTCACATTTGTAGGTGGATCATCAGTGTTAGAGCTAAAATTAACATGTTTAAAGTGATTTTCATGCTTCCAGGGGCTCGGGAAGTTAATTAAATACCATTTGGAGGCATTTAATGTTCGAGCAAAAACGGCTGGTTTTCGACAAAAGAGATAACACCCCCCCATTACGTCATGCTTCAGAAATGTGGAAAATGGTCCGTTTTCAAATGTTTTATTTTTGAACGTCAGTTCACATTTGTAGCTGGATCATCAGTGTTAGAGCTAAAATTAGCATGTTTAAAGTGATGTTCATGCTTCCAGGGGCCCTAAACACAAGATTTATGGAATGGTTAAAAGTGCATGAAAATGGCCAATTTACTCACTCTGAGTTCTCAAAAAGGGTTTCTTCAACCCGGGAAGTTAATTAAATACCATTTGGAGGCATTTAATGTTCGAGCAAAAACGGCTGATTTTCGACAAAAGAGATAACACCCCCCCATTACGTCATGCTTCAGAAATGTGGAAAATGGTCCGTTTTCAAATGTTTTATTTTGGAACGTCAGTTCACATTTGTAGGTGGATCATCAGTGTTAGAGCTAAAATTAGTATGTTTAAAGTGATTTTTATGCTTCCAGGGGCTTGGGAAGTTAAATAAATACCATTTGGAGGCATTTAATGTTCGAGCAAAAACGGCTGATTTTCGACAAAAGAGATAACACCCCCCCCCATTACGTCATGCTTCAGAAATGTGGAAAATGGTCCGTTTTCAAATGTTTTATTTTTGAACGTCAGTTCACATTTGTAGGTGGATCATCAGTGTTAGAGCTAAAATTAGCATGTTTAAAGTGATTTTCATGCTTCCAGGGGCCCTAAACACAAGATTTATGGAATGGTTAAAAGTGCATGAAAATGGCCAATTTACTCACTCTGAGTTCTCAAAAAGGGTTTCTTCACCCCAGGAAGTTAATTAAATACCATTTGGAGGCATTTAATGTTCGAGCAAAAACGGCTGATTTTCGACAAAAGAGATAACACCCCCCCATTACGTCATGCTTCAGAAATGTGGAAAATGGTCCGTTTTCAAATGTTTTATTTTTGAACGTCAGTTCACATTTGTAGGTGGATCATCAGTGTTAGAGCTAAAATTAGCATGTTTAAAGTGATTTTCATGCTTCCAGGGGCTCGGGAAGTGAATTAAATACTATTTGGAGGCATTTAATGTTCAAGCAAAAACGGCTGATTTTCGACAAAAGAGATAACACCCCCCCATTACGTCATGCTTCAGAAATGTGGAAAATGGTCCGTTTTCAAATGTTTTATTTTTGAACGTCAGTTCACATTTGTAGGTGGATCATCAGTGTTAGAGCTAACATTGGCATGTTTAAAGTGATTTTCATGCTTCCAGGGGCCCTAAACACAAGATTTATGGAATGGTTAAAAGTGCATGAAAATGGCCAATTTACTCACTCTGAGTTCTCAAAAAGGGTTTCTTCACCCCGGGAAGTTAATTAAATACCATTTGGAGGCATTTAATGTTCGAGCAAAAACGGCTGATTTTCGACAAAAGAGATAACACCCCCCCATTACGTCATGCTTCAGAAATGTGGAAAATGGTCCGTTTTCAAATGTTTTATTTTTGAACGTCAGTTCACATTTGTAGGTGGATCATCAGTGTTAGAGCTAAAATTAGTATGTTTAAAGTGATTTTCATGCTTCCAGGGGCTCGGGAAGTTAAATAAATACCATTTGGAGACATTTAATGTTCGAGCAAAAACGGCTGATTTTCGACAAAAGAGATAACACCCCCCCATTACGTCATGCTTCAGAAATGTGGAAAATGGTCCGTTTTCAAATGTTTTATTTTTGAACGTCAATTCACATTTGTAGGTGGATCATCAGTGTTAGAGCTAAAATTAGCATGTTTAAAGTGATTTTCATGCTTCCAGGGGCTCGGGAAGTTAAATAAATACCATTTGGAGGCATTTAATGTTCGAGCAAAAACGGCAGATTTTCGACAAAAGAGATAACACCCCCCCATTACGTCATGCTTCAGAAATGTGGAAAATGGTCCGTTTTCAAATGTTTTATTTTTGAACGTCAGTTCACATTTGTAGGTGGATCATCAGTGTTAGAGCTCAAATTAGCATGTTTAAAGTGATTTTCATGCTTCCAGGAGCTCGGGAAGTTAATTAAATACCATTTGGAGGCATTTAATGTTCGAGCAAAAATGGCTGATTTTCGACAAAAGAGATAACACCCCCCCATTACGTCATGCTTCAGAAATGTGGAAAATGGTCCGTTTTCAAATGTTTTATTTTTGAACGTCAGTTCACATTTGTAGGTGGATCATCAGTGTTAGAGCTAACATTGGCATGTTTAAAGTGATTTTCATGCTTCCAGGTGCCCTAAACACAAGATTTATGGAACGGTTAAAAGTGCATGAAAATGGCCAATTTACTCACTCTGAGTTCTCAAAAAGGGTTTCTTCACCCCGGGAAGTTAATTAAATACCATTTGGAGGCATTTAATGTTCGAGCAAAAACGGCTGATTTTCGACAAAAGAGATTACACCCCCCCATTACGTCATGCTTCAGAAATGTGGAAAATGATCCGTTTTCAAATGTTTTATTTTTGAACGTCAGTTCACATTTGTAGGTTGATCATCAGTGCGAGAGCTAAAATTAGCATGTTTAAAGTGATTTTCATGCTTCCAGGGGCTCGGGAAGTTAATTAAATACCATTTGGAGGCATTTAATGTTCGAGCAAAAACGGCTGGTTTTCGACAAAAGAGATAACACCCCCCCATTACGTCATGCTTCAGAAATGTGAAAAATGGTCCGTTTTCAAATGTTTTATTTTTGAACGTCAGTTCACATTTGTAGGTGGATCATCAGTGTTAGAGCTAAAATTAGCATGTTTAAAGTGATTTTCATGCTTCCAGGGGCCCTAATTACAAGATTTATTGAATGGTTAAAAGTGCATGAAAATGGCCAATTACTCACTCTGAGTTCTCAAAAAGGGTTTCTTCACCCCGGGAAGTTAATTAAATACCATTTTGAGGCATTTAATGTTCGAGCAAAAACAGCTGATTTTCGACAAAAGAGATAACACCCCCCCATTACGTCATGCTTCAGAAATGTGGAAAATGGTCCGTTTTCAAATGTTTTATTTTTGAACGTCAGTTCACATTTGTAGGTGGATCATCAGTGTTAGAGCTAAAATTAGCATGTTTAAAGTGATTTTCATGCTTCCGGGGGCTCGGGAAGTGAATTAAATACTATTTGGAGGCATTTAATGTTTGAGCAAAAACGGCTGATTTTCGACAAAAGAGATATTACCCCCCCATTACGTCATGCTTCAGAAATGTGGAAAATGGTCCGTTTTCAAATGTTTTATTTTTGAACGTCAGTTCACATTTGTAGGTGGATCATCAGTGTTAGAGCTAAAATTAGCATGTTTAAAGTGATTTTCATGCTTCCAGGGGCTCGGGAAGTTAATTAAATACCATTTGGAGGCATTTAATGTTCGAGCAAAAACGGCTGGTTTTCGACAAAAGAGATAACACCCCCCCATTACGTCATGCTTCAGAAATGTGGAAAATGGTCCGTTTTCAAATGTTTTATTTTTGAACGTCAGTTCACATTTGTAGGTGGATCATCAGTGTTAGAGCTAAAATTAGCATGTTTAAAGTGATTTTCATGCTTCCAGGGGCTCGGGAAGTTAATTAAATACCATTTGGAGGCATTTAATGTTCGAGCAAAAACGGCTGATTTTCGACAAAAGAGATAACACCCCCCCATTACGTCATGCTTCAGAAATGTGGAAAATGGTCCGTTTTCAAATGTTTTATTTTGGAACGTCAGTTCACATTTGTAGGTGGATCATCAGTGTTAGAGCTAAAATTAGTATGTTTAAAGTGATTTTTATGCTTCCAGGGGCTTGGGAAGTTAAATAAATACCATTTGGAGGCATTTAATGTTCGAGCAAAAACGGCTGATTTTCGACAAAAGAGATAACACCCCCCCCATTACGTCATGCTTCAGAAATGTGGAAAATGGTCCGTTTTCAAATGTTTTATTTTTGAACGTCAGTTCACATTTGTAGGTGGATCATCAGTGTTAGAGCTAAAATTAGCATGTTTAAAGTGATTTTCATGCTTCCAGGGGCCCTAAACACAAGATTTATGGAATGGTTAAAAGTGCATGAAAATGGCCAATTTACTCACTCTGAGTTCTCAAAAAGGGTTTCTTCACCCCAGGAAGTTAATTAAATACCATTTGGAGGCATTTAATGTTCGAGCAAAAACGGCTGATTTTCGACAAAAGAGATAACACCCCCCCATTACGTCATGCTTCAGAAATGTGGAAAATGGTCCGTTTTCAAATGTTTTATTTTTGAACGTCAGTTCACATTTGTAGGTGGATCATCAGTGTTAGAGCTAAAATTAGCATGTTTAAAGTGATTTTCATGCTTCCAGGGGCTCGGGAAGTGAATTAAATACTATTTGGAGGCATTTAATGTTCAAGCAAAAACGGCTGATTTTCGACAAAAGAGATAACACCCCCCCATTACGTCATGCTTCAGAAATGTGGAAAATGGTCCGTTTTCAAATGTTTTATTTTTGAACGTCAGTTCACATTTGTAGGTGGATCATCAGTGTTAGAGCTAACATTGGCATGTTTAAAGTGATTTTCATGCTTCCAGGGGCCCTAAACACAAGATTTATGGAATGGTTAAAAGTGCATGAAAATGGCCAATTTACTCACTCTGAGTTCTCAAAAAGGGTTTCTTCACCCCGGGAAGTTAATTAAATACCATTTGGAGGCATTTAATGTTCGAGCAAAAACGGCTGATTTTCGACAAAAGAGATAACACCCCCTCATTACGTCATGCTTCAGAAATGTGGAAAATGGTCCGTTTTCAAATGTTTTATTTTTGAACGTCAGTTCACGTTTGTAGGTGGATCATCAGTGTTAGAGCTAAAATTAGTATGTTTAAAGTGATTTTCATGCTTCCAGGGGCTCGGGAAGTTAAATAAATACCATTTGGAGGCATTTAATGTTCGAGCAAAAACGGCTGATTTTCGACAAAAGAGATAACACCCCCCCCATTACGTCATGCTTCAGAAATGTGTAAAATGGTCCGTTTTCAAATGTTTTATTTTTGAACGTCAGTTCACATTTGTAGGTGGATCATCAGTGTTAGAGCTAAAATTAGCATGTTTAAAGTGATTTTCATGCTTCCAGGGGCTCGGGAAGTTAAATAAATACCATTTGGAGGCATTTAATGTTCGAGCAAAAACGGCAGATTTTCGACAAAAGAGATAACACCCCCCCATTACGTCATGCTTCAGAAATGTGGAAAATGGTCCGTTTTCAAATGTTTTATTTTTGAACGTCAGTTCACATTTGTAGGTGGATCATCAGTGTTAGAGCTCAAATTAGCATGTTTAAAGTGATTTTCATGCTTCCAGGGGCTCGGGAAGTGAATTAAATACTATTTAGAGGCATTTAATGTTCAAGCAAAAACGGCTGATTTTCGACAAAAGAGATAACACCCCCCATTACGTCATGCTTCAGAAATGTGGAAAATGGTCCGTTTTCAAATGTTTTATTTTTGAACGTCAGTTCACATTTGTAGGTGGATCTTCAGTGTTAGAGCTAAAATTAGCATGTTTAAAGTGATTTTCATGCTTCCAGGAGCTCGGGAAGTTAATTAAATACCATTTGGAGGCATTTAATGTTCGAGCAAAAATGGCTGATTTTCGACAAAAGAGATAACACCCCCCCATTACGTCATGCTTCAGAAATGTGGAAAATGGTCCGTTTTCAAATGTTTTATTTTTGAACGTCAGTTCACATTTGTAGGTGGATCATCAGTGTTAGAGCTAACATTGGCATGTTTAAAGTGATTTTCATGCTTCCAGGGGCCCTAAACACAAGATTTATGGAACGGTTAAAAGTGCATGAAAATGGCCAATTTACTCACTCTGAGTTCTCAAAAAGGGTTTCTTCACCCCGGGAAGTTAATTAAATACCATTTGGAGGCATTTAATGTTCGAGCAAAAACGGCTGATTTTCGACAAAAGAGATAACACCCCCCATTACGTCATGCTTCAGAAATGTGGAAAATGGTCCGTTTTCAAATGTTTTATTTTTGAACGTCAGTTCACATTTGTAGGTGGATCATCAGTGCGAGAGCTAAAATTAGCATGTTTAAAGTGATTTTCATGCTTCCAGGGGCTCGGGAAGTTAATTAAATACCATTTGGAGGCATTTAATGTTCGAGCAAAAACGGCTGATTTTCGACAAAAGAGATAACACCCCCCCATTACGTCATGCTTCAGAAATGTGAAAAATGGTCCGTTTTCAAATGTTTTATTTTTGAACGTCAGTTCACATTTGTAGGTGGATCATCAGTGTTAGAGCTAAAATTAGCATGTTTAAAGTGATTTTCATGCTTCCAGGGGCCCTAATTACAAGATTTATTGAACAGTTAAAAGTGCATGAAAATGGCCAATTACTCACTCTGAGTTCTCAAAAAGGGTTTCTTCACCCCGGGAAGTTAATTAAATACCATTTTGAGGCATTTAATGTTCAAGCAAAAACAGCTGATTTTCGACAAAAGAGATAACACCCCCCCATTACGTCATGCTTCAGAAATGTGGAAAATGGTCCGTTTTCAAATGTTTTATTTTTGAACGTCAGTTCACATTTGTAGGTGGATCATCAGTGTTAGAGCTAAAATTAGCATGTTTAAAGTGATTTTCATGCTTCCGGGGGCTCGGGAAGTGAATTAAATACTATTTGGAGGCATTTAATGTTTGAGCAAAAACGGCTGATTTTCGACAAAAGAGATATTACCCCCCCATTACGTCATGCTTCAGAAATGTGGAAAATGGTCCGTTTTCAAATGTTTTATTTTTGAACGTCAGTTCACATTTGTAGGTGGATCATCAGTGTTAGAGCTAAAATTAGCATGTTTAAAGTGATTTTCATGCTTCCAGGGGCTCGGGAAGTTAATTAAATACCATTTGGAGGCATTTAATGTTCGAGCAAAAACGGCTGGTTTTCGACAAAAGAGATAACACCCCCCCATTACGTCATGCTTCAGAAATGTGGAAAATGGTCCGTTTTCAAATGTTTTATTTTTGAACGTCAGTTCACATTTGTAGGTGGATCATCAGTGTTAGAGCTAAAATTAGCATGTTTAAAGTGATTTTCATGCTTCCAGGGGCCCTAAACACAAGATTTATGGAATGGTTAAAATTGCATGAAAATGGCCAATTTACTCACTCTGAGTTCTCAAAAAGGGTTTCTTCACCCCGGGAAGTTAATTAAATACCATTTGGAGGCATTTAATGTTCGAGCAAAAACGGCTGATTTTCGACAAAAGAGATAACACCCCCCCATTACGTCATGCTTCAGAAATGTGGAAAATGGTCCGTTTTCGAATGTTTTATTTTGGAACGTCAGTTCACATTTGTAGGTGGATCATCAGTGTTAGAGCTAAAATTAGTATGTTTAAAGTGATTTTTATGCTTCCAGGGGCTTGGGAAGTTAAATAAATACAATTTGGAGGCATTTAATGTTCGAGCAAAAATGGCTGATTTTCGACAAAAGAGATAACACCCCCCCCATTACGTCATGCTTCAGAAATGTGGAAAATGGTCCGTTTTCAAATGTTTTATTTTTGAACGTCAGTTCACATTTGTAGGTGGATCATCAGTGTTAGAGCTAAAATTAGCATGTTTAAAGTGATTTTCATGCTTCCAGGGGCCCTAAACACAAGATTTATGGAATGGTTAAAAGTGCATGAAAATGGCCAATTTACTCACTCTGAGTTCTCAAAAAGGGTTTCTTCACCCCAGTAAGTTAATTAAATACCATTTGGAGGCATTTAATGTTCGAGCAAAAACGGCAGATTTTCGACAAAAGAGATAACACCCCCCCATTACGTCATGCTTCAGAAATGTGGAAAATGGTCCGTTTTCAAATGTTTTATTTTTGAACGTCAGTTCACATTTGTAGGTGGATCATCAGTGTTAGAGCTAAAATTAGCATGTTTAAAGTGATTTTCATGCTTCCAGGGGCTCGGGAAGTGAATTAAATACTATTTGGAGGCATTTAATGTTCAAGCAAAAACGGCTGATTTTCGACAAAAGAGCTAACACCCCCCCCATTACGTCATGCTTCAGAAATGTGGAAAATGGTCCGTTTTCAAATGTTTTATTTTTGAACGTCAGTTCACATTTGTAGGTGGATCATCAGTGTTAGAGCTAAAATTAGCATGTTTAAAGTGATTTTCATGCTTCCAGGGGCCCTAAACACAAGATTTATGGAATGGTTAAAAGTGCATGAAAATGGCCAATTTACTCACTCTGAGTTCTCAAAAAGGGTTTCTTCACCCCGGGAAGTTAATTAAATACCATTTGGAGGCATTTAATGTTCGAGCAAAAACGGCTGATTTTCGACAAAAGAGATAACACCCCCCCATTACGTCATGCTTCAGAAATGTGGAAAATGGTCCGTTTTCAAATGTTTTATTTTGGAACGTCAGTTCACATTTGTAGGTGGATCATCAGTGTTAGAGCTAAAATTAGTATGTTTAAAGTGATTTTTATGCTTCCAGGGGCTTGGGAAGTTAAATAAATACCATTTGGAGGCATTTAATGTTCGAGCAAAAACGGCTGATTTTCGACAAAAGAGATAACACCCCCCCCATTACGTCATGCTTCAGAAATGTGGAAAATGGTCCGTTTTCAAATGTTTTATTTTTGAACGTCAGTTCACATTTGTAGGTGGATCATCAGTGTTAGAGCTAAAATTAGCATGTTTAAAGTGATTTTCATGCTTCCAGGGGCCCTAAACACAAGATTTATGGAATGGTTAAAAGTGCATGAAAATGGCCAATTTACTCACTCTGAGTTCTCAAAAAGGGTTTCTTCACCCCAGGAAGTTAATTAAATACCATTTGGAGGCATTTAATGTTCGAGCAAAAACGGCTGATTTTCGACAAAAGAGATAACACCCCCCCATTACGTCATGCTTCAGAAATGTGGAAAATGGTCCGTTTTCAAATGTTTTATTTTTGAACGTCAGTTCACATTTGTAGGTGGATCATCAGTGTTAGAGCTAACATTGGCATGTTTAAAGTGATTTTCATGCTTCCAGGGGCCCTAAACACAAGATTTATGGAATGGTTAAAAGTGCATGAAAATGGCCAATTTACTCACTCTGAGTTCTCAAAAAGGGTTTCTTCACCCCGGGAAGTTAATTAAATACCATTTGGAGGCATTTAATGTTCGAGCAAAAACGGCTGATTTTCGACAAAAGAGATAACACCCCCTCATTACGTCAAGCTTCAGAAATGTGGAAAATGGTCCGTTTTCAAATGTTTTATTTTTGAACGTCAGTTCACGTTTGTAGGTGGATCATCAGTGTTAGAGCTAAAATTAGTATGTTTAAAGTGATTTTCATGCTTCCAGGGGCTCGGGAAGTTAAATAAATACCATTTGGAGGCATTTAATGTTCGAGCAAAAACGGCTGATTTTCGACAAAAGAGATAACACCCCCCCCCATTACGTCATGCTTCAGAAATGTGGAAAATGGTCCGTTTTCAAATGTTTTATTTTTGAACGTCAGTTCACATTTGTAGGTGGATCATCAGTGTTAGAGCTAAAATTAGCATGTTTAAAGTGATTTTCATGCTTCCAGGGGCTCGGGAAGTTAAATAAATACCATTTGGAGGCATTTAATGTTCGAGCAAAAACGGCAGATTTTCGACAAAAGAGATAACACCCCCCCATTACGTCATGCTTCAGAAATGTGGAAAATGGTCCGTTTTCAAATGTTTTATTTTTGAACGTCAGTTCACATTTGTAGGTGGATCATCAGTGTTAGAGCTCAAATTAGCATGTTTAAAGTGATTTTCATGCTTCCAGGGGCTCGGGAAGTGAATTAAATACTATTTAGAGGCATTTAATGTTCAAGCAAAAACGGCTGATTTTCGACAAAAGAGATAACACTCCCCATTACGTCATGCTTCAGAAATGTGGAAAATGGTCCGTTTTCAAATGTTTTATTTTTGAACGTCAGTTCACATTTGTAGGTGGATCTTCAGTGTTAGAGCTAAAATTAGCATGTTTAAAGTGATTTTCATGCTTCCAGGAGCTCGGGAAGGTAATTAAATACCATTTGGAGGCATTTAATGTTCGAGCAAAAATGGCTGATTTTCGACAAAAGAGATAACACCCCCCCATTACGTCATGCTTCAGAAATGTGGAAAATGGTCCGTTTTCAAATGTTTTATTTTTGAACGTCAGTTCACATTTGTAGGTGGATCATCAGTGTTAGAGCTAACATTGGCATGTTTAAAGTGATTTTCATGCTTCCAGGGGCCCTAAACACAAGATTTATGGAACGGTTAAAAGTGCATGAAAATGGCCAATTTACTCACTCTGACTTCTCAAAAAGGGTTTCTTCACCCCGGGAAGTTAATTAAATACCATTTGGAGGCATTTAATGTTCGAGCAAAAACGGCTGATTTTCGACAAAAGAGATAACACCCCCATTACGTCATGCTTCAGAAATGTGGAAAATGGTCCGTTTTCAAATGTTTTATTTTTGAACGTCAGTTCACATTTGTAGGTGGATCATCAGTGCGAGAGCTAAAATTAGCATGTTTAAAGTGATTTTCATGCTTCCAGGGGCTCGGGAAGTTAATTAAATACCATTTGGAGGCATTTAATGTTCGAGCAAAAACGGCTGATTTTCGACAAAAGAGATAACACCCCCCATTACGTCATGCTTCAGAAATGTGAAAAATGGTCCGTTTTCAAATGTTTTATTTTTGAACGTCAGTTCACATTTGTAGGTGGATCATCAGTGTTAGAGCTAAAATTAGCATGTTTAAAGTGATTTTCATGCTTCCAGGGGCCCTAATTACAAGATTTATTGAACGGTTAAAAGTGCATGAAAATGGCCAATTACTCACTCTGAGTTCTCAAAAAGGGTTTCTTCACCCCGGGAAGTTAATTAAATACCATTTTGAGGCATTTAATGTTCGAGCAAAAACAGCTGATTTTCGACAAAAGAGATAACACCCCCCCATTACGTCATGCTTCAGAAATGTGGAAAATGGTCCGTTTTCAAATGTTTTATTTTTGAACGTCAGTTCACATTTGTAGGTGGATCATCAGTGTTAGAGCTAAAATTAGCATGTTTAAAGTGATTTTCATGCTTCCGGGGGCTCGGGAAGTGAATTAAATACTATTTGGAGGCATTTAATGTTTGAGCAAAAACGGCTGATTTTCGACAAAAGAGATATTACCCCCCCATTATGTCATGCTTCAGAAATGTGGAAAATGGTCCGTTTTCAAATGTTTTATTTTTGAACGTCAGTTCACATTTGTAGGTGGATCATCAGTGTTAGAGCTAAAATTAGCATGTTTAAAGTGATTTTCATGCTTCCAGGGGCTCGGGAAGTTAATTAAATACCATTTGGAGGCATTTAATGTTCGAGCAAAAACTGCTGGTTTTCAACAAAAGAGATAACACCCCCCCATTACGTCATGCTTCAGAAATGTGGAAAATGGTCCGTTTTCAAATGTTTTATTTTTGAACGTCAGTTCACATTTGTAGGTGGATCATCAGTGTTAGAGCTAAAATTAGCATGTTTAAAGTGATTTTCATGCTTCCAGGGGCCCTAAACACAAGATTTATGGAATGGTTAAAATTGCATGAAAATGGCCAATTTACTCACTCTGAGTTCTCAAAAAGGGTTTCTTCACCCCGGGAAGTTAATTAAATACCATTTGGAGGCATTTAATGTTCGAGCAAAAACGGCTGATTTTCGACAAAAGAGATAACACCCCCCCATTACGTCATGCTTCAGAAATGTGGAAAATGGTCCGTTTTCAAATGTTTTATTTTGGAACGTCAGTTCACATTTGTAGGTGGATCATCAGTGTTAGAGCTAAAATTAGTATGTTTAAAGTGATTTTTATGCTTCCAGGGGCTTGGGAAGTTAAATAAATACAATTTGGAGGCATTTAATGTTCGAGCAAAAATGGCTGATTTTCGACAAAAGAGATAACACCCCCCCCATTACGTCATGCTTCAGAAATGTGGAAAATGGTCCGTTTTCAAATGTTTTATTTTTGAACGTCAGTTCACATTTGTAGGTGGATCATCAGTGTTAGAGCTAACATTGGCATGTTTAAAGTGATTTTCATGCTTCCAGGGGCCCTAAACACAAGATTTATGGAATGGTTAAAAGTGCATGAAAATGGCCAATTTACTCACTCTGAGTTCCCAAAAAGGGTTTCTTCACCCCGGGAAGTTAATTAAATACCATTTGGAGGCATTTAATGTTCGAGTAAAAACGGCTGATTTTCGACAAAAGAGATAACACCCCCCCATTACGTCATGCTTCAGAAATGTGGAAAATGGTCCGTTTTCAAATGTTTTATTTTTGAACGTCAGTTCACATTTGTAGGTGGATCATCAGTGTTAGAGCTAAAATTAGTATGTTTAAAGTGATTTTCATGCTTCCAGGGGCTCGGGAAGTTAAATAAATACCATTTGGAGGCATTTAATGTTCGAGCAAAAACGGCTGATTTTCGACAAAAGAGATAACACCCCCCCATTACGTCATGCTTCAGAAATGTGGAAAATGGTCCGTTTTCAAATGTTTTATTTTTGAACGTCAGTTCACATTTGTAGGTGGATCATCAGTGTTAGAGCTAAAATTAGCATGTTTAAAGTGATTTTCATGCTTCCAGGGGCTCGGGAAGTTAAATAAATACCATTTAGAGGCATTTAATGTTCAAGCAAAAACGGCTGATTTTCGACAAAAGAGCTAACACCCCCCCATTACGTCATGCTTCAGAAATGTGGAAAATGGTCCGTTTTCAAATGTTTTATTTTTGAACGTCAGTTCACATTTGTAGGTGGATCATCAGTGTTAGAGCTAACATTGGCATGTTTAAAGTGATTTTCATGCTTCCAGGGGCCCTAAACACAAGATTTATGGAACGGTTAAAAGTGCATGAAAATGGCCAATTTACTCACTCTGAGTTCTCAAAAAGGGTTTCTTCACCCCGGGAAGTTAATTAAATACCATTTGGAGGCATTTAATGTTCGAGCAAAAACGGCTGATTTTCGACAAAAGAGATTACACCCCCCCATTACGTCATGCTTCAGAAATGTGGAAAATGATCCGTTTTCAAATGTTTTATTTTTGAA
Organism: Lissotriton vulgaris; assembly: GCF_964263255.1. Taxonomy (NCBI): domain Eukaryota; kingdom Metazoa; phylum Chordata; class Amphibia; order Caudata; family Salamandridae; genus Lissotriton; species Lissotriton vulgaris. The sequence goes on from NW_028243393.1 coordinate 155,114, forward strand.
CGTCAGTTCACATTTGTAGGTGGATCATCAGTGCGAGAGCTAAAATTAGCATGTTTAAAGTGATTTTCATGCTTCCAGGGGCTCGGGAAGTTAATTAAATACCATTTGGAGGCATTTAATGTTCGAGCAAAAACGGCTGGTTTTCGACAAAAGAGATAACACCCCCCCATTACGTCATGCTTCAGAAATGTGAAAAATGGTCCGTTTTCAAATGTTTTATTTTTGAACGTCAGTTCACATTTGTAGGTGGATCATCAGTGTTAGAGCTAAAATTAGCATGTTTAAAGTGATTTTCATGCTTCCAGGGGCTCGGGAAGTTAATTAAATACCATTTGGAGGCATTTAATGTTCGAGCAAAAACGGCTGGTTTTCGACAAAAGAGATAACACCCCCCCATTACGTCATGCTTCAGAAATGTGGAAAATGGTCCGTTTTCAAATGTTTTATTTTTGAACGTCAGTTCACATTTGTAGGTGGATCATCAGTGTTAGAGCTAAAATTAGCATGTTTAAAGTGATTTTCATGCTTCCAGGGGCCCTAAACACAAGATTTATGGAATGGTTAAAAGTGCATGAAAATGGCCAATTTACTCACTCTGAGTTCTCAAAAAGGGTTTCTTCACCCCAGGAAGTTAATTAAATACCATTTGGAGGCATTTAATGTTCGAGCAAAAACGGCTGATTTTCGACAAAAGAGATAACACCCCCCCATTACGTCATGCTTCAGAAATGTGGAAAATGGTCCGTTTTCAAATGTTTTATTTTTGAACGTCAGTTCACATTTGTAGGTGGATCATCAGTGTTAGAGCTAACATTGGCATGTTTAAAGTGATTTTCATGCTTCCAGGGGCCCTAAACACAAGATTTATGGAATGGTTAAAAGTGCATGAAAATGGCCAATTTACTCACTCTGAGTTCTCAAAAAGGGTTTCTTCACCCCGGGAAGTTAATTAAATACCATTTGGAGGCATTTAATGTTCGAGCAAAAACGGCTGATTTTCGACAAAAGAGATAACACCCCCTCATTACGTCATGCTTCAGAAATGTGGAAAATGGTCCGTTTTCAAATGTTTTATTTTTGAACGTCAGTTCACGTTTGTAGGTGGATCATCAGTGTTAGAGCTAAAATTAGTATGTTTAAAGTGATTTTCATGCTTCCAGGGGCTCGGGAAGTTAAATAAATACCATTTGGAGGCATTTAATGTTCGAGCAAAAACGGCTGATTTTCGACAAAAGAGATAACACCCCCCCATTACGTCATGCTTCAGAAATGTGGAAAATGGTCCGTTTTCAAATGTTTTATTTTTGAACGTCAGTTCACATTTGTAGGTGGATCATCAGTGTTAGAGCTAAAATTAGCATGTTTAAAGTGATTTTCATGCTTCCAGGGGCTCGGGAAGTTAAATAAATACCATTTGGAGGCATTTAATGTTCGAGCAAAAACGGCAGATTTTCGACAAAAGAGATAACACCCCCCCATTACGTCATGCTTCAGAAATGTGGAAAATGGTCCGTTTTCAAATGTTTTATTTTTGAACGTCAGTTCACATTTGTAGGTGGATCATCAGTGTTAGAGCTCAAATTAGCATGTTTAAAGTGATTTTCATGCTTCCAGGGGCTCGGGAAGTGAATTAAATACTATTTAGAGGCATTTAATGTTCAAGCAAAAACGGCTGATTTTCGACAAAAGAGATAACACTCCCCATTACGTCATGCTTCAGAAATGTGGAAAATGGTCCGTTTTCAAATGTTTTATTTTTGAACGTCAGTTCACATTTGTAGGTGGATCTTCAGTGTTAGAGCTAAAATTAGCATGTTTAAAGTGATTTTCATGCTTCCAGGAGCTCGGGAAGTTAATTAAATACCATTTGGAGGCATTTAATGTTCGAGCAAAAATGGCTGATTTTCGACAAAAGAGATAACACCCCCCCATTACGTCATGCTTCAGAAATGTGGAAAATGGTCCGTTTTCAAATGTTTTATTTTTGAACGTCAGTTCACATTTGTAGGTGGATCATCAGTGTTAGAGCTAACATGGGCATGTTTAAAGTGATTTTCATGCTTCCAGGGGCCCTAAACACAAGATTTATGGAACGGTTAAAAGTGCATGAAAATGGCCAATTTACTCACTCTGACTTCTCAAAAAGGGTTTCTTCACCCCGGGAAGTTAATTAAATACCATTTGGAGGCATTTAATGTTCGAGCAAAAACGGCTGATTTTCGACAAAAGAGATAACACCCCCATTACGTCATGCTTCAGAAATGTGGAAAATGGTCCGTTTTCAAATGTTTTATTTTTGAACGTCAGTTCACATTTGTAGGTGGATCATCAGTGCGAGAGCTAAAATTAGCATGTTTAAAGTGATTTTCATGCTTCCAGGGGCTCGGGAAGTTAATTAAATACCATTTGGAGGCATTTAATGTTCGAGCAAAAACGGCTGATTTTCGACAAAAGAGATAACACCCCCCCATTACGTCATGCTTCAGAAATGTGAAAAATGGTCCGTTTTCAAATGTTTTATTTTTGAACGTCAGTTCACATTTGTAGGTGGATCATCAGTGTTAGAGCTAAAATTAGCATGTTTAAAGTGATTTTCATGCTTCCAGGGGCCCTAATTACAAGATTTATTGAACGGTTAAAAGTGCATGAAAATGGCCAATTACTCACTCTGAGTTCTCAAAAAGGGTTTCTTCACCCCGGGAAGTTAATTAAATACCATTTTGAGGCATTTAATGTTCGAGCAAAAACAGCTGATTTTCGACAAAAGAGATAACACCCCCCCATTACGTCATGCTTCAGAAATGTGGAAAATGGTCCGTTTTCAAATGTTTTATTTTTGAACGTCAGTTCACATTTGTAGGTGGATCATCAGTGTTAGAGCTAAAATTAGCATGTTTAAAGTGATTTTCATGCTTCCGGGGGCTCGGGAAGTGAATTAAATACTATTTGGAGGCATTTAATGTTTGAGCAAAAACGGCTGATTTTCGACAAAAGAGATATTACCCCCCCATTATGTCATGCTTCAGAAATGTGGAAAATGGTCCGTTTTCAAATGTTTTATTTTTGAACGTCAGTTCACATTTGTAGGTGGATCATCAGTGTTAGAGCTAAAATTAGCATGTTTAAAGTGATTTTCATGCTTCCAGGGGCTCGGGAAGTTAATTAAATACCATTTGGAGGCATTTAATGTTCGAGCAAAAACTGCTGGTTTTCGACAAAAGAGATAACACCCCCCCATTACGTCATGCTTCAGAAATGTGGAAAATGGTCCGTTTTCAAATGTTTTATTTTTGAACGTCAGTTCACATTTGTAGGTGGATCATCAGTGTTAGAGCTAAAATTAGCATGTTTAAAGTGATTTTCATGCTTCCAGGGGCCCTAAACACAAGATTTATGGAATGGTTAAAATTGCATGAAAATGGCCAATTTACTCACTCTGAGTTCTCAAAAAGGGTTTCTTCACCCCGGGAAGTTAATTAAATACCATTTGGAGGCATTTAATGTTCGAGCAAAAACGGCTGATTTTCGACAAAAGAGATAACACCCCCCCATTACGTCATGCTTCAGAAATGTGGAAAATGGTCCGTTTTCAAATGTTTTATTTTGGAACGTCAGTTCACATTTGTAGGTGGATCATCAGTGTTAGAGCTAAAATTAGTATGTTTAAAGTGATTTTTATGCTTCCAGGGGCTTGGGAAGTTAAATAAATACAATTTGGAGGCATTTAATGTTCGAGCAAAAATGGCTGATTTTCGACAAAAGAGATAACACCCCCCCCATTACGTCATGCTTCAGAAATGTGGAAAATGGTCCGTTTTCAAATGTTTTATTTTTGAACGTCAGTTCACATTTGTAGGTGGATCATCAGTGTTAGAGCTAAAATTAGCATGTTTAAAGTGATTTTCATGCTTCCAGGGGCCCTAAACACAAGATTTATGGAATGGTTAAAAGTGCATGAAAATGGCCAATTTACTCACTCTGAGTTCTCAAAAAGGGTTTCTTCACCCCAGGAAGTTAATTAAATACCATTTGGAGGCATTTAATGTTCGAGCAAAAACGGCAGATTTTCGACAAAAGAGATAACACCCCCCCATTACGTCATGCTTCAGAAATGTGGAAAATGGTCCGTTTTCAAATGTTTTATTTTTGAACGTCAGTTCACATTTGTAGGTGGATCATCAGTGTTAGAGCTAAAATTAGCATGTTTAAAGTGATTTTCATGCTTCCAGGGGCTCGGGAAGTGAATTAAATACTATTTGGAGGCATTTAATGTTCAAGCAAAAACGGCTGATTTTCGACAAAAGAGCTAACACCCCCCCATTACGTCATGCTTCAGAAATGTGGAAAATGGTCCGTTTTCAAATGTTTTATTTTTGAACGTCAGTTCACATTTGTAGGTGGATCATCAGTGTTAGAGCTAACATTGGCATGTTTAAAGTGATTTTCATGCTTCCAGGGGCCCTAAACACAAGATTTATGGAATGGTTAAAAGTGCATGAAAATGGCCAATTTACCCACTCTGAGTTCCCAAAAAGGGTTTCTTCACCCCGGGAAGTTAATTAAATACCATTTGGAGGCATTTAATGTTCGAGCAAAAACGGCTGATTTTCGACAAAAGAGATAACACCCCCCCATTACGTCATGCTTCAGAAATGTGGAAAATGGTCCGTTTTCAAATGTTTTATTTTTGAACGTCAGTTCACATTTGTAGGTGGATCATCAGTGTTAGAGCTAAAATTAGTATGTTTAAAGTGATTTTCATGCTTCCAGGGGCTCGGGAAGTTAAATAAATACCATTTGGAGGCATTTAATGTTCGAGCAAAAACGGCTGATTTTCGACAAAAGAGATAACACCCCCCCATTACGTCATGCTTCAGAAATGTGGAAAATGGTCCGTTTTCAAATGTTTTATTTTTGAACGTCAGTTCACATTTGTAGGTGGATCATCAGTGTTAGAGCTAAAATTAGCATGTTTAAAGTGATTTTCATGCTTCCAGGGGCTCGGGAAGTTAAATAAATACCATTTGGAGGCATTTAATGTTCGAGCAAAAACGGCAGATTTTCGACAAAAGAGATAACACCCCCCCATTACGTCATGCTTCAGAAATGTGGAAAATGGTCCGTTTTCAAATGTTTTATTTTTGAACGTCAGTTCACATTTGTAGGTGGATCATCAGTGCGAGAGCTAAAATTAGCATGTTTAAAGTGATTTTCATGCTTCCAGGGGCTCGGGAAGTTAATTAAATACCATTTGGAGGCATTTAATGTTCGAGCAAAAATGGCTGATTTTCGACAAAAGAGATAACACCCCCCCATTACGTCATGCTTCAGAAATGTGGAAAATGGTCCGTTTTCAAATGTTTTATTTTTGAACGTCAGTTCACATTTGTAGGTGGATCATCAGTGTTAGAGCTAACATTGGCATGTTTAAAGTGATTTTCATGCTTCCAGGGGCCCTAAACACAAGATTTATAGAACGGTTAAAAGTGCATGAAAATGGCCAATTTACTCACTCTGAGTTCTCAAAAAGGGTTTCTTCACCCCGGGAAGTTAATTAAATACAATTTGGAGGCATTTAATGTTCGAGCAAAAACGGCTGATTTTCGACAAAAGAGATAACACCCCCCCATTACGTCATGCTTCAGAAATGTGGAAAATGGTCCGTTTTCAAATGCTTTATTTTTGAACGTCAGTTCACATTTGTAGGTGGATCATCAGTGCGAGAGCTAAAATTAGCATGTTTAAAGTGATTTTCATGCTTCCAGGGGCTCGGGAAGTTAATTAAATACCATTTGGAGGCATTTAATGTTCGAGCAAAAACGGCTGGTTTTCGACAAAAGAGATAACACCCCCCCATTACGTCATGCTTCAGAAATGTGAAAAATGGTCCGTTTTCAAATGTTTTATTTTTGAACGTCAGTTCACATTTGTAGGTGGATCATCAGTGTTAGAGCTAAAATTAGCATGTTTAAAGTGATTTTCATGCTTCCAGGGGCCCTAATTACAAGATTTATTGAATGGTTAAAAGTGCATGAAAATGGCCAATTACTCACTCTGAGTTCTCAAAAAGGGTTTCTTTACCCCGGGAAGTTAATTAAATACCATTTTGAGGCATTTAATGTTCGAGCAAAAACAGCTGATTTTCGACAAAAGAGATAACACCCCCCCATTACGTCATGCTTCAGAAATGTGGAAAATGGTCCGTTTTCAAATGTTTTATTTTTGAACGTCAGTTCACATTTGTAGGTGGATCATCAGTGTTAGAGCTAAAATTAGCATGTTTAAAGTGATTTTCATGCTTCCGGGGGCTCGGGAAGTGAATTAAATACTATTTGGAGGCATTTAATGTTTGAGCAAAAACGGCTGATTTTCGACAAAAGAGATATTACCCCCCCATTACGTCATGCTTCAGAAATGTGGAAAATGGTCCGTTTTCAAATGTTTTATTTTTGAACGTCAGTTCACATTTGTAGGTGGATCATCAGTGTTAGAGCTAAAATTAGCATGTTTAAAGTGATTTTCATGCTTCCAGGGGCCCTAAACACAAGATTTATGGAATGGTTAAAAGTGCATGAAAATGGCCAATTTACTCACTCTGAGTTCTCAAAAAGGGTTTCTTCACCCCAGGAAGTTAATTAAATACCATTTGGAGGCATTTAATGTTCGAGCAAAAACGGCTGATTTTCGACAAAAGAGATAACACCCCCCCATTACGTCATGCTTCAGAAATGTGGAAAATGGTCCTTTTTCAAATGTTTTATTTTTGAACGTCAGTTCACATTTGTAGGTGGATCATCAGTGTTAGAGCTAAAATTAGCATGTTTAAAGTGATTTTCATGCTTCCAGGGGCTCGGGAAGTGAATTAAATACTATTTGGAGGCATTTAATGTTCAAGCAAAAACGGCTGATTTTCGACAAAAGAGATAACACCCCCCCATTACGTCATGCTTCAGAAATGTGGAAAATGGTCCGTTTTCAAATGTTTTATTTTTGAACGTCAGTTCACATTTGTAGGTGGATCATCAGTGTTAGAGCTAACATTGGCATGTTTAAAGTGATTTTCATGCTTCCAGGGGCCCTAAACACAAGATTTATGGAATGGTTAAAAGTGCATGAAAATGGCCAATTTACTCACTCTGAGTTCTCAAAAAGGGTTTCTTCACCCCGGGAAGTTAATTAAATACCATTTGGAGGCATTTAATGTTCGAGCAAAAACGGCTGATTTTCGACAAAAGAGATAACACCCCCCATTACGTCATGCTTCAGAAATGTGGAAAATGGTCCGTTTTCAAATGTTTTATTTTTGAACGTCAGTTCACATTTGTAGGTGGATCATCAGTGTTAGAGCTAAAATTAGTATGTTTAAAGTGATTTTCATGCTTCCAGGGGCTCGGGAAGTTAAATAAATACCATTTGGAGGCATTTAATGTTCGAGCAAAAATGGCTGATTTTCGACAAAAGAGATAACACCCCCCCATTACGTCATGCTTCAGAAATGTGGAAAATGGTCCGTTTTCAAATGTTTTATTTTTGAACGTCAGTTCACATTTGTAGGTGGATCATCAGTGTTAGAGCTAACATTGGCATGTTTAAAGTGATTTTCATGCTTCCAGGGGCCCTAATTACAAGATTTATTGAATGGTTAAAAGTGCATGAAAATGGCCAATTACTCACTCTGAGTTCTCAAAAAGGGTTTCTTCACCCCGGGAAGTTAATTAAATACCATTTTGAGGCATTTAATGTTCGAGCAAAAACAGCTGATTTTCGACAAAAGAGATAACACCCCCCCATTACGTCATGCTTCAGAAATGTGGAAAATGGTCCGTTTTCAAATGTTTTATTTTTGAACGTCAGTTCACATTTGTAGGTGGATCATCAGTGTTAGAGCTAAAATTAGCATGTTTAAAGTGATTTTCATGCTTCCGGGGGCTCGGGAAGTGAATTAAATACTATTTGGAGGCATTTAATGTTTGAGCAAAAACGGCTGATTTTCGACAAAAGAGATATTACCCCCCCATTACGTCATGCTTCAGAAATGTGGAAAATGGCCCGTTTCCAAATGTTTTATTTTTGAACGTCAGTTCACATTTGTAGGTGGATCATCAGTGTTAGTGCTAAAATTAGCATGTTTAAAGTGATTTTCATGCTTCCAGGGGCTCGGGAAGTTAATTAAATACCATTTGGAGGCATTTAATGTTCGAGCAAAAACGGCTGGTTTTCGACAAAAGAGATAACACCCCCCCATTACGTCATGCTTCAGAAATGTGGAAAAAGGTCCGTTTTCAAATGTTTTATTTTTGAACGTCAGTTCACATTTGTAGGTGGATCATCAGTGTTAGAGCTAAAATTAGCATGTTTAAAGTGATTTTCATGCTTCCAGGGGCCCTAAACACAAGATTTATGGAATGGTTAAAAGTGCATGAAAATGGCCAATTTACTCACTCTGAGTTCTCAAAAAGGGTTTCTTCACCCCGGGAAGTTAATTAAATACCATTTGGAGGCATTTAATGTTCGAGCAAAAACGGCTGATTTTCGACAAAAGAGATAACACCCCCCCCATTACGTCATGCTTCAGAAATGTGGAAAATGGTCCGTTTTCAAATGTTTTATTTTGGAACGTCAGTTCACATTTGTAGGTGGATCATCAGTGTTAGAGCTAAAATTAGTATGTTTAAAGTGATTTTTATGCTTCCAGGGGCTTGGGAAGTTAAATAAATACAATTTGGAGGCATTTAATGTTCGAGCAAAAACGGCTGATTTTCGACAAAAGAGATAACACCCCCCCCATTACGTCATGCTTCAGAAATGTGGAAAATGGTCAGTTTTCAAATGTTTTATTTTTGAACGTCAGTTCACATTTGTAGGTGGATCATCAGTGTTAGAGCTAAAATTAGCATGTTTAAAGTGATTTTCATGCTTCCAGGGGCTCTAAACACAAGATTTATGGAATGGTTAAAAGTGCATGAAAATGGCCAATTTACTCACTCTGAGTTCTCAAAAAGGGTTTCTTCACCCCAGGAAGTTAATTAAATACCATTTGGAGGCATTTAATGTTCGAGCAAAAACGGCTGATTTTCGACAAAAGAGATAACAACCCCCCATTACGTCATGCTTCAGAAATGTGGAAAATGGTCCGTTTTCAAATGTTTTATTTTTGAACGTCAGTTCACATTTGTAGGTGGATCATCAGTGTTAGAGCTAAAATTAGCATGTTTAAAGTGATTTTCATGCTTCCAGGGGCTCGGGAAGTGAATTAAATACTATTTGGAGGCATTTAATGTTCAAGCAAAAACGGCTGATTTTCGACAAAAGAGATAACACCCCCCCATTACGTCATGCTTCAGAAATGTGGAAAATGGTCCGTTTTCAAATGTTTTATTTTTGAACGTCAGTTCACATTTGTAGGTGGATCATCAGTGTTAGAGCTAACATTGGCATGTTTAAAGTGATTTTCATGCTTCCAGGGGCCCTAAACACAAGATTTATGGAATGGTTAAAAGTGCATGAAAATGGCCAATTTACTCACTCTGAGTTCTCAAAAAGGGTTTCTTCACCCCGGGAAGTTAATTAAATACCATTTGGAGGCATTTAATGTTCGAGCAAAAACGGCTGATTTTCGACAAAAGTGATAACACCCCCCCATTACGTCATGCTTCAGAAATGTGGAAAATGGTCCATTTTCAAATGTTTTATTTTTGAACGTCAGTTCACATTTGTAGGTGGATCATCAGTGTTAGAGCTAAAATTAGTATGTTTAAAGTGATTTTCATGCTTCCAGGGGCTCGGGAAGTTAAATAAATACCATTTGGAGGCATTTACTGTTCGAGCAAAAACGGCTGATTTTCGACAAAAGAGATAACACCCCCCCATTACGTCAGGCTTCAGAAATGTGGAAAATGGTCCGTTTTCAAATGTTTTATTTTTGAACGTCAGTTCACATTTGTAGGTGGATCATCAGTGTTAGAGCTAAAATTAGCATGTTTAAAGTGATTTTCATGCTTCCAGGGGCTCGGAAAGTTAAATAAATACCATTTGGAGGCATTTAATGTTCGAGCAAAAACGGCAGATTTTCGACAAAAGAGATAACACCCCCCCATTACGTCATGCTTCAGAAATGTGGAAAATGGTCCGTTTTCAAATGTTTTATTTTTGAACGTCAGTTCACATTTGTAGGTGGATCATCAGTGTTAGAGCTCAAATTAGCATGTTTAAAGTGATTTTTATGCTTCCAGGGGCTCGGGAAGTGAATTAAATACTATTTAGAGGCATTTAATGTTCAAGCAAAAACGGCTGATTTTCGACAAAAGAGATAAGACCCCCCCATTACGTCATGCTTCAGAAATGTGGAAAATGGTCCGTTTTCAAATGTTTTATTTTTGAACGTCAGTTCACATTTGTAGGTGGATCATCAGTGTTAGAGCTAAAATTAGCATGTTTAAAGTGATTTTCATGCTTCCAGGGGCTCGGGAAGTGAATTAAATACTATTTGGAGGCATTTAATGTTCAAGCAAAAACGGCTGATTTTCGACAAAAGAGATAACACCCCCCCCCCATTACGTCATGCTTCAGAAATGTGGAAAATGGTCCGTTTTCAAATGTTTTATTTTTGAACGTCAGTTCACATTTGTAGGTGGATCATCAGTGTTAGAGCTAACATTGGCATGTTTAAAGTGATTTTCATGCTTCCAGGGGCCCTAAACACAAGATTTATGGAATGGTTAAAAGTGCATGAAAATGGCCAATTTACTCACTCTGAGTTCTCAAAAAGGGTTTCTTCACCCCGGGAAGTTAATTAAATACCATTTGGAGGCATTTAATGTTCGAGCAAAAACGGCTGATTTTCGACAAAAGTGATAACACCCCCCCATTACGTCATGCTTCAGAAATGTGGAAAATGGTCCGTTTTCAAATGTTTTATTTTTGAACGTCAGTTCACATTTGTAGGTGGATCATCAGTGTTAGAGCTAAAATTAGTATGTTTAAAGTGATTTTCATGCTTCCAGGGGCTCGGGAAGTTAAATAAATACCGTTTGGAGGCATTTACTGTTCGAGCAAAAACGGCTGATTTTCGACAAAAGAGATAACACCCCCCCATTACGTCATGCTTCAGAAATGTGGAAAATGGTCCGTTTTCAAATGTTTTATTTTTGAACGTCAGTTCACATTTGTAGGTGGATCATCAGTGTTAGAGCTAAAATTAGCATGTTTAAAGTGATTTTCATGCTTCCAGGGGCTCGGGAAGTTAAATAAATACCATTTGGAGGCATTTAATGTTCGAGCAAAAACGGCAGATTTTCGACAAAAGAGATAACACCCCCCCATTACGTCATGCTTCAGAAATGTGGAAAATGGTCCGTTTTCAAATGTTTTATTTTTGAACATCAGTTCACATTTGTAGGTGGATCATCAGTGTTAGAGCTCAAATTAGCATGTTTAAAGTGATTTTCATGCTTCCAGGGGCTCGGGAAGTGAATTAAATACTATTTAGAGGCATTTAATGTTCAAGCAAAAACGGCTGATTTTCGACAAAAGAGATAACACCCCCCATTACGTCATGCTTCAGAAATGTGGAAAATGGTCCGTTTTCAAATGTTTTATTTTTAAACGTCAGTTCACATTTGTAGGTGGATCTTCAGTGTTAGAGCTAAAATTAGCATGTTTAAAGTGATTTTCATGCTTCCAGGAGCTCGGGAAGTTAATTAAATACCATTTGGAGGCATTTAATGTTCGAGCAAAAATGGCTGATTTTCGTCAAAAGAGATAACACCCCCCCATTACGTCATGCTTCAGAAATGTGGAAAATGGTCCGTTTTCAAATGGTTTATTTTTGAACGTCAGTTCACATTTGTAGGTGGATCATCAGTGTTAGAGCTAACATTGGCATGTTTAAAGTGATTTTCATGCTTCCAGGGGCCCTAAACACAAGATTTATGGAACGGTTAAAAGTGCATGAAAATGGCCAATTTACTCACTCTGAGTTCTCAAAAAGGGTTTCTTCACCCCGGGAAGTTAATTAAATACCATTTGGAGGCATTTAATGTTCGAGCAAAAACGGCTGATTTTCGACAAAAGAGATAACACCCCCCCATTACGTCATGCTTCAGAAATGTGGAAAATGGTCCGTTTTCAAATGTTTTATTTTTGAACGTCAGTTCACATTTGTAGGTGGATCATCAGTGCGAGAGCTAAAATTAGCATGTTTAAAGTGATTTTCATGCTTCCAGGGGCTCGGGAAGTTAATTAAATACCATTTGGAGGCATTTAATGTTCGAGCAAAAACGGCTGGTTTTCGACAAAAGAGATAACACCCCCCCATTACGTCATGCTTCAGAAATGTGAAAAATGGTCCGTTTTCAAATGTTTTATTTTTGAACGTCAGTTCACATTTGTAGGTGGATCATCAGTGTTAGAGCTAAAATTAGCATGTTTAAAGTGATTTTCATGCTTCCAGGGGCCCTAATTACAAGATTTATTGAATGGTTAAAAGTGCATGAAAATGGCCAATTACTCACTCTGAGTTCTCAAAAAGGGTTTCTTCACCCCGGGAAGTTAATTAAATACCATTTTGAGGCATTTAATGTTCGAGCAAAAACAGCTGATTTTCGACAAAAGAGATAACACCCCCCCATTACGTCATGCTTCAGAAATGTGGAAAATGGTCCGTTTTCAAATGTTTTATTTTGGAACGTCAGTTCACATTTGTAGGTGGATCATCAGTGTTAGAGCTAAAATTAGTATGTTTAAAGTGATTTTTATGCTTCCAGGGGCTTGGGAAGTTAAATAAATACCATTTGGAGGCATTTAATGTTCGAGCAAAAACGGCTGATTTTCGACAAAAGAGATAACACCCCCCCATTACGTCATGCTTCAGAAATGTGGAAAATGGTCCGTTTTCAAATGTTTTATTTTTGAACGTCAGTTCACATTTGTAGGTGGATCATCAGTGTTAGGGCTAAAATTAGCATGTTTAAAGTGATTTTCATGCTTCCAGGGGCCCTAAACACAAGATTTATGGAATGGTTAAAAGTGCATGAAAATGGCCAATTTACTCACTCTGAGTTCTCAAAAAGGGTTTCTTCACCCCAGGAAGTTAATTAAATACCATTTGGAGGCATTTAATGTTCGAGCAAAAACGGCTGATTTTCGACAAAAGAGATAACACCCCCCCATTACGTCATGCTTCAGAAATGTGGAAAATGGTCCGTTTTCAAATGTTTTATTTTTGAACGTCAGTTCACATTTGTAGGTGGATCATCAGTGTTAGAGCTAAAATTAGCATGTTTAAAGTGATTTTCATGCTTCCAGGGGCTCGGGAAGTGAATTAAATACTATTTGGAGGCATTTAATGTTCAAGCAAAAACGGCTGATTTTCGACAAAAGAGATAACACCCCCCCATTACGTCATGCTTCAGAAATGTGGAAAATGGTCCGTTTTCAAATGTTTTATTTTTGAACGTCAGTTCACATTTGTAGGTGGATCATCAGTGTTAGAGCTAACATTGGCATGTTTAAAGTGATTTTCATGCTTCCAGGGGCCCTAAACACAATATTTATGGATGGTTAAAAGTGCATGAAAATGGCCAATTTACTCACTCTGAGTTCTCAAAAAGGGTTTCTTCACCCCGGGAAGTTAATTAAATACCATTTGGAGGCATTTAATGTTCGAGCAAAAACGGCTGATTTTCGACAAAAGTGATAACACCCCCCCATTACGTCATGCTTCAGAAATGTGGAAAATGGTCCGTTTTCAAATGTTTTATTTTTGAACGTCAGTTCTCATTTGTAGGTGGATCATCAGTGTTAGAGCTAAAATTAGTATGTTTAAAGTGATTTTCATGCTTCCAGGGGCTCGGGAAGTTAAATAAATACCATTTGGAGGCATTTACTGTTCGAGCAAAAACGGCTGATTTTCGACAAAAGAGATAACACCCCCCCATTACGTCATGCTTCAGAAATGTGGAAAATGGTCCGTTTTCAAATGTTTTATTTTTGAACATCAGTTCACATTTGTAGGTGGATCATCAGTGTTAGAGCTCAAATTAGCATGTTTAAAGTGATTTTCATGCTTCCAGGGGCTCGGGAAGTGAATTAAATACTATTTAGAGGCATTTAATGTTCAAGCAAAAACGGCTGATTTTCGACAAAAGAGATAACACCCCCCCATTACGTAATGCTTCAGAAATGTGGAAAATGGTCCGTTTTCAAATGTTTTATTTTTGAACGTCAGTTCACATTTGTAGGTGGATCTTCAGTGTTAGAGCTAAAATTAGCATGTTTAAAGTGATTTTCATGCTTCCAGGAGCTCGGGAAGTTAATTAAATACCATTTGGAGGCATTTAATGTTCGAGCAAAAATGGCTGATTTTCGACAAAAGAGATAACACCCCCCCATTACGTCATGCTTCAGAAATGTGGAAAATGGTCCGTTTTCAAATGTTTTATTTTTGAACGTCAGTTCACATTTGTAGGTGGATCATCAGTGTTAGAGCTAACATTGGCATGTTTAAAGTGATTTTCATGCTTCCAGGGGCCCTAAACACAAGATTTATGGAACGGTTAAAAGTGCATGAAAATGGCCAATTTACTCACTCTGAGTTCTCAAAAAGGGTTTCTTCACCCCGGGAAGTTAATTAAATACCATTTGGAGGCATTTAATGTTCGAGCAAAAACGGCTGATTTTCGACAAAAGAGATAACACCCCCCCATTACGTCATGCTTCAGAAATGTGGAAAATGGTCCGTTTTCAAATGTTTTATTTTTGAACGTCAGTTCACATTTGTAGGTGGATCATCAGTGCGAGAGCTAAAATTAGCATGTTTAAAGTGATTTTCATGCTTCCAGGGGCTCGGGAAGTTAATTAAATACCATTTGGAGGCATTTAATGTTCGAGCAAAAACGGCTGGTTTTCGACAAAAGAGATAACACCCCCCCATTACGTCATGCTTCAGAAATGTGAAAAATGGTCCGTTTTCAAATGTTTTATTTTTGAACGTCAGTTCACATTTGTAGGTGGATCATCAGTGTTAGAGCTAAAATTAGCATGTTTAAAGTGATTTTCATGCTTCCAGGGGCCCTAATTACAAGATTTATTGAATGGTTAAAAGTGCATGAAAATGGCCAATTACTCACTCTGAGTTCTCAAAAAGGGTTTCTTCACCCCGGGAAGTTAATTAAATACCATTTTGAGGCATTTAATGTTCGAGCAAAAACAGCTGATTTTCGACAAAAGAGATAACACCCCCCCATTACGTCATGCTTCAGAAATGTGGAAAATGGTCCGTTTTCAAATGTTTTATTTTTGAACGTCAGTTCACATTTGTAGGTGGATCATCAGTGTTAGAGCTAAAATTAGCATGTTTAAAGTGATTTTCATGCTTCCGGGGGCTCGGGAAGTGAATTAAATACTATTTGGAGGCATTTAATGTTTGAGCAAAAACGGCTGATTTTCGACAAAAGAGATATTACCCCCCCATTACGTCATGCTTCAGAAATGTGGAAAATGGTCCGTTTTCAAATGTTTTATTTTTGAACGTCAGTTCACATTTGTAGGTGGATCATCAGTCTTAGAGCTAAAATTAGCATGTTTAAAGTGATTTTCATGCTTCCAGGGGCTCGGGAAGTTAATTAAATACCATTTGGAGGCATTTAATGTTCGAGCAAAAACGGCTGGTTTTCGACAAAAGAGATAACACCCCCCCATTACGTCATGCTTCAGAAATGTGGAAAATGGTCCGTTTTCAAATGTTTTATTTTTGAACGTCAGTTCACATTTGTAGGTGGATCATCAGTGTTAGAGCTAAAATTAGCATGTTTAAAGTGATTTTCATGCTTCCAGGGGCCCTAAACACAAGATTTATGGAATGGTTAAAAGTGCATGAAAATGGCCAATTTACTCACTCTGAGTTCTCAAAAAGGGTTTCTTCACCCCGGGAAGTTAATTAAATACCATTTGGAGGCATTTAATGTTCGAGCAAAAACGGCTGATTTTCGACAAAAGAGATAACACCCCCCCATAACGTCATGCTTCAGAAATGTGGAAAATGGTCCGTTTTCAAATGTTTTATTTTGGAACGTCAGTTCACATTTGTAGGTGGATCATCAGTGTTAGAGCTAAAATTAGTATGTTTAAAGTGATTTTTATGCTTCCAGGGGCTTGGGAAGTTAAATAAATACCATTTGGAGGCATTTAATGTTCGAGCAAAAACGGCTGATTTTCGACAAAAGAGATAACACCCCCCCCATTACGTCATGCTTCAGAAATGTGGAAAATGGTCTGTTTTCAAATGTTTTATTTTTGAACGTCAGTTCACATTTGTAGGTGGATCATCAGTGTTAGAGCTAAAATTAGCATGTTTAAAGTGATTTTCATGCTTCCAGGGGCCCTAAACACAAGATTTATGGAATGGTTAAAAGTGCATGAAAATGGCCAATTTACTCACTCTGAGTTCTCAAAAAGGGTTTCTTCACCCCAGGAAGTTAATTAAATACCATTTGGAGGCATTTAATGTTCGAGCAAAAACGGCTGATTTTCGACAAAAGAGATAACACCCCCCCATTACGTCATGCTTCAGAAATGTGGAAAATGGTCCGTTTTCAAATGTTTTATTTTTGAACGTCAGTTCACATTTGTAGGTGGATCATCAGTGTTAGAGCTAAAATTAGCATGTTTAAAGTGATTTTCATGCTTCCAGGGGCTCGGGAAGTGAATTAAATACTATTTGGAGGCATTTAATGTTCAAGCAAAAACGGCTGATTTTCGACAAAAGAGATAACACCCCCCCATTACGTCATGCTTCAGAAATGTGGAAAATGGTCCGTTTTCAAATGTTTTATTTTTGAACGTCAGTTCACATTTGTAGGTGGATCATCAGTGTTAGAGCTAACATTGGCATGTTTAAAGTGATTTTCATGCTTCCAGGGGCCCTAAACACAAGATTTATGGAATGGTTAAAAGTGCATGAAAATGGCCAATTTACTCACTCTGAGTTCTCAAAAAGGGTTTCTTCACCCCGGGAAGTTAATTAAATACCATTTGGAGGCATTTAATGTTCGAGCAAAAACGGCTGATTTTCGACAAAAGAGATAACACCCCCCCATTACGTCATGCTTCAGAAATGTGGAAAATGGTCCGTTTTCAAATGTTTTATTTTTGAACGTCAGTTCACATTTGTAGGTGGATCATCAGTGTTAGAGCTAAAATTAGTATGTTTAAAGTGATTTTCATGCTTCCAGGGGCTCGGGAAGTTAAATAAATACCATTTGGAGGCATTTAATGTTCGAGCAAAAACTGCTGATTTTCGACAAAAGAGATAACACCCCCCCATTACGTCATGCTTCAGAAATGTGGAAAATGGTCCGTTTTCAAATGTTTTATTTTTGAACGTCAGTTCACATTTGTAGGTGGATCATCAGTGTTAGAGCTAAAATTAGCATGTTTAAAGTGATTTTCATGCTTCCAGGGGCTCGGGAAGTTAAATAAATACCATTTGGAGGCATTTAATGTTCGAGCAAAAACGGCAGATTTTCGACAAAAGAGATAACACCCCCCCATTACGTCATGCTTCAGAAATGTGGAAAATGGTCCGTTTTCAAATGTTTTATTTTTGAACGTCAGTTCACATTTGTAGGTGGATCATCAGTGTTAGAGCTAAAATTAGTATGTTTAAAGTGATTTTTATGCTTCCAGGGGCTTGGGAAGTTAAATAAATACCATTTGGAGGCATTTAATGTTCGAGCAAAAACGGCTGATTTTCGACAAAAGAGATAACACCCCCCCCCATTACGTCATGCTTCAGAAATGTGGAAAATGGTCTGTTTTCAAATGTTTTATTTTTGAACGTCAGTTCACATTTGTAGGTGGATCATCAGTGTTAGAGCTAAAATTAGCATGTTTAAAGTGATTTTCATGCTTCCAGGGGCCCTAAACACAAGATTTATGGAATGGTTAAAAGTGCATGAAAATGGCCAATTTACTCACTCTGAGTTCTCAAAAAGGGTTTCTTCACCTCAGGAAGTTAATTAAATACCATTTGGAGGCATTTAATGTTCGAGCAAAAACGGCTGATTTTCGACAAAAGAGATAACACCCCCCCATTACGTCATGCTTCAGAAATGTGGAAAATGGTCCGTTTTCAAATGTTTTATTTTTGAACGTCAGTTCACATTTGTAGGTGGATCATCAGTGTTAGAGCTAAAATTAGCATGTTTAAAGTGATTTTCATGCTTCCAGGGGCTCGGGAAGTGAATTAAATACTATTTGGAGGCATTTAATGTTCAAGCAAAAACGGCTGATTTTCGACAAAAGAGATAACACCCCCCCATTACGTCATGCTTCAGAAATGTGGAAAATGGTCCGTTTTCAAATGTTTTATTTTTGAACGTCAGTTCACATTTGTAGGTGGATCATCAGTGTTAGAGCTAACATTGGCATGTTTAAAGTGATTTTCATGCTTCCAGGGGCCCTAAACACAAGATTTATGGAATGGTTAAAAGTGCATGAAAATGGCCAATTTACTCACTCTGAGTTCTCAAAAAGGGTTTCTTCACCCCGGGAAGTTAATTAAATACCATTTGGAGGCATTTAATGTTCGAGCAAAAACGGCTGATTTTCGACAAAAGAGATAACACCCCCCCATTACGTCATGCTTCAGAAATGTGGAAAATGGTCCGTTTTCAAATGTTTTATTTTTGAACGTCAGTTCACATTTGTAGGTGGATCATCAGTGTTAGAGCTAAAATTAGTATGTTTAAAGTGATTTTCATGCTTCCAGGGGCTCGGGAAGTTAAATAAATACCATTTGGAGGCATTTAATGTTCGAGCAAAAACTGCTGATTTTCGACAAAAGAGATAACACCCCCCCATTACGTCATGCTTCAGAAATGTGGAAAATGGTCCGTTTTCAAATGTTTTATTTTTGAACGTCAGTTCACATTTGTAGGTGGATCATCAGTGTTAGAGCTAAAATTAGCATGTTTAAAGTGATTTTCATGCTTCCAGGGGCTCGGGAAGTTAAATAAATACCATTTGGAGGCATTTAATGTTCGAGCAAAAACGGCAGATTTTCGACAAAAGAGATAACACCCCCCCATTACGTCATGCTTCAGAAATGTGGAAAATGGTCCGTTTTCAAATGTTTTATTTTTGAACGTCAGTTCACATTTGTAAGTGGATCATCAGTGTTAGAGCTAAAATTAGTATGTTTAAAGTGATTTTTATGCTTCCAGGGGCTTGGGAAGTTAAATAAATACCATTTGGAGGCATTTAATGTTCGAGCAAAAACGGCTGATTTTCGACAAAAGAGATAACACCCCCCCCATTACGTCATGCTTCAGAAATGTGGAAAATGGTCTGTTTTCAAATGTTTTATTTTTGAACGTCAGTTCACATTTGTAGGTGGATCATCAGTGTTAGAGCTAAAATTAGCATGTTTAAAGTGATTTTCATGCTTCCAGGGGCCCTAAACACAAGATTTATGGAATGGTTAAAAGTGCATGAAAATGGCCAATTTACTCACTCTGAGTTCTCAAAAAGGGTTTCTTCACCTCAGGAAGTTAATTAAATACCATTTGGAGGCATTTAATGTTCGAGCAAAAACGGCTGATTTTCGACAAAAGAGATAACACCCCCCCATTACGTCATGCTTCAGAAATGTGGAAAATGGTCCGTTTTCAAATGTTTTATTTTTGAACGTCAGTTCACATTTGTAGGTGGATCATCAGTGTTAGAGCTAAAATTAGCATGTTTAAAGTGATTTTCATGCTTCCAGGGGCTCGGGAAGTGAATTAAATACTATTTGGAGGCATTTAATGTTCAAGCAAAAACGGCTGATTTTCGACAAAAGAGATAACACCCCCCCATTACGTCATGCTTCAGAAATGTGGAAAATGGTCCGTTTTCAAATGTTTTATTTTTGAACGTCAGTTCACATTTGTAGGTGGATCATCAGTGTTAGAGCTAACATTGGCATGTTTAAAGTGATTTTCATGCTTCCAGGGGCCCTAAACACAAGATTTATGGAATGGTTAAAAGTGCATGAAAATGGCCAATTTACTCACTCTGAGTTCTCAAAAAGGGTTTCTTCACCCCGGGAAGTTAATTAAATACCATTTGGAGGCATTTAATGTTCGAGCAAAAACGGCTGATTTTCGACAAAAGAGATAACACCCCCCCATTACGTCATGCTTCAGAAATGTGGAAAATGGTCCGTTTTCAAATGTTTTATTTTTGAACGTCAGTTCACATTTGTAGGTGGATCATCAGTGTTAGAGCTAAAATTAGTATGTTTAAAGTGATTTTCATGCTTCCAGGGGCTCGGGAAGTTAAATAAATACCATTTGGAGGCATTTAATGTTCGAGCAAAAACTGCTGATTTTCGACAAAAGAGATAACACCCCCCCATTACGTCATGCTTCAGAAATGTGGAAAATGGTCCGTTTTCAAATGTTTTATTTTTGAACGTCAGTTCACATTTGTAGGTGGATCATCAGTGTTAGAGCTAAAATTAGCATGTTTAAAGTGATTTTCATGCTTCCAGGGGCTCGGGAAGTTAAATAAATACCATTTGGAGGCATTTAATGTTCGAGCAAAAACGGCAGATTTTCGACAAAAGAGATAACACCCCCCCATTACGTCATGCTTCAGAAATGTGGAAAATGGTCCGTTTTCAAATGTTTTATTTTTGAACGTCAGTTCACATTTGTAGGTGGATCATCAGTGTTAGAGCTCAAATTAGCATGTTTAAAGTGATTTTCATGCTTCCAGGGGCTCGGGAAGTGAATTAAATACTATTTAGAGGCATTTAATGTTCGAGCAAAAACGGCTGATTTTCGACAAAAGAGATAACACCCCCCCATTACGTCATGCTTCAGAAATGTGGAAAATGGTCCGTTTTCAAATGTTTTATTTTGGAACGTCAGTTCACATTTGTAGGTGGATCATCAGTGTTAGAGCTAAAATTAGTATGTTTAAAGTGATTTTTATGCTTCCAGGGGCTTGGAAAGTTAAATAAATACCATTTGGAGGCATTTAATGTTCGAGCAAAAACGGCTGATTTTCGACAAAAGAGATAACACCCCCCCCATTACGTCATGCTTCAGAAATGTGGAAAATGGTCCGTTTTCAAATGTTTTATTTTTGAACGTCAGTTCACATTTGTAGGTGGATCATCAGTGTTAGAGCTAAAATTAGCATGTTTAAAGTGATTTTCATGCTTCCAGGGGCCCTAAACACAAGATTTATGGAATGGTTAAAAGTGCATGAAAATGGCCAATTTACTCACTCTGAGTTCTCAAAAAGGGTTTCTTCACCCCAGGAAGTTAATTAAATACCATTTGGAGGCATTTAATGTTCGAGCAAAAACGGCTGATTTTCGACAAAAGAGATAACACCCCCCCATTACGTCATGCTTCAGAAATGTGGAAAATGGTCCGTTTTCAAATGTTTTATTTTTGAACGTCAGTTCACATTTGTAGGTGGATCATCAGTGTTAGAGCTAAAATTAGCATGTTTAAAGTGATTTTCATGCTTCCAGGGGCTCGGGAAGTGAATTAAATACTATTTGGAGGCATTTAATGTTCAAGCAAAAACGGCTGATTTTCGACAAAAGAGATAACACCCCCCCATTACGTCATGCTTCAGAAATGTGGAAAATGGTCCGTTTTCAAATGTTTTATTTTTGAACGTCAGTTCACATTTGTAGGTGGATCATCAGTGTTAGAGCTAACATTGGCATGTTTAAAGTGATTTTCATGCTTCCAGGGGCCCTAAACACAAGATTTATGGAATGGTTAAAAGTGCATGAAAATGGCCAATTTACTCACTCTGAGTTCTCAAAAAGGGTTTCTTCACCCCGGGAAGTTAATTAAATACCATTTGGAGGCATTTAATGTTCGAGCAAAAACGGCTGATTTTCGACAAAAGAGATAACACCCCCCCATTACGTCATGCTTCAGAAATGTGGAAAATGGTCCGTTTTCAAATGTTTTATTTTTGAACGTCAGTTCACATTTGTAGGTGGATCATCAGTGTTAGAGCTAAAATTAGTATGTTTAAAGTGATTTTCAAGCTTCCAGGGGCTCGGGAAGTTAAATAAATACCATTTGGAGGCATTTAATGTTCGAGCAAAAACGGCTGATTTTCGACAAAAGAGATAACACCCCCCCATTACGTCATGCTTCAGAAATGTGGAAAATGGTCCGTTTTCAAATGTTTTATTTTTGAACGTCAGTTCACATTTGTAGGTGGATCATCAGTGTTAGAGCTAAAATTAGCATGTTTAAAGTGATTTTCATGCTTCCAGGGGCTCGGGAAGTTAAATAAATACCATTTGGAGGCATTTAATGTTCGAGCAAAAACGGCAGATTTTCGACAAAAGAGATAACACCCCCCCATTACGTCATGCTTCAGAAATGTGGAAAATGGTCCGTTTTCAAATGTTTTATTTTTGAACGTCAGTTCACATTTGTAGGTGGATCATCAGTGTTAGAGCTCAAATTAGCATGTTTAAAGTGATTTTCATGCTTCCAGGGGCTCGGGAAGTGAATTAAATACTATTTAGAGGCATTTAATGTTCAAGCAAAAACGGCTGATTTTCGACAAAAGAGATAACACCCCCCCATTACGTCATGCTTCAGAAATGTGGAAAATGGTCCGTTTTCAAATGTTTTATTTTTGAACGTCAGTTCACATTTGTAGGTGGATCTTCAGTGTTAGAGCTAAAATTAGCATGTTTAAAGTGATTTTCATGCTTCCAGGAGCTCGGGAAGTTAATTAAATACCATTTGGAGGCATTTAATGTTCGAGCAAAAATGGCTGATTTTCGACAAAAGAGATAACACACCCCCATTACGTCATGCTTCAGAAATGTGGAAAATGGTCTGTTTTCAAATGTTTTATTTTTGAACGTCAGTTCACATTTGTAGGTGGATCATCAGTGTTAGAGCTAACATTGGCATGTTTAAAGTGATTTTCATGCTTCCAGGGGCCCTAAACACAAGATTTATGGAACGGTTAAAAGTGCATGAAAATGGCCAATTTACTCACTCTGAGTTCTCAAAAAGGGTTTCTTCACCCCGGGAAGTTAATTAAATACCATTAGGAGGCATTTAATGTTCGAGCAAAAACGGCTGATTTTCGACAAAAGAGATAACACCCCCCCATTACGTCATGCTTCAGAAATGTGGAAAATGGTCCGTTTTCAAATGTTTTATTTTTGAACGTCAGTTCACATTTGTAGGTGTATCATCAGTGCGAGAGCTAAAATTAGCATGTTTAAAGTGATTTTCATGTTTCCAGGGGCTCGGGAAGTTAATTAAATACCATTTGGAGGCATTTAATGTTCGAGCAAAAACGGCTGGTTTTCGACAAAAGAGATAACACCCCCCCATTACGTCATGCTTCAGAAATGTGAAAAATGGTCCGTTTTCAAATGTTTTATTTTTGAACGTCAGTTCACATTTGTAGGTGGATCATCAGTGTTAAAGCTAAAATTAGCATGTTTAAAGTGATTTTCATGCTTCCGGGGGCTCGGGAAGTGAATTAAATACTATTTGGAGGCATTTAATGTTTGAGCAAAAACGGCTGATTTTCGACAAAAGAGATATTACCCCCCCATTACGTCATGCTTCAGAAATGTGGAAAATGGTCCGTTTTCAAATGTTTTATTTTTGAACGTCAGTTCACATTTGTAGGTGGATCATCAGTGTTAGAGCTAAAATTAGCATGTTTAAAGTGATTTTCATGCTTCCAGGGGCTCGGGAAGTTAATTAAATACCATTTGGAGGCATTTAATGTTCGAGCAAAAACGTCTGGTTTTCGACAAAAGAGATAACACCCCCCCATTACGTCATGCTTCAGAAATGTGGAAAATGGTCCGTTTTCAAATGTTTTATTTTTGAACGTCAGTTCACATTTGTAGGTGGATCATCAGTGTTAGAGCTAAAATTAGCATGTTTAAAGTGATATTCATGCTTCCAGGGGCCCTAAACACAAGATTTATGGAATTGTTAAAAGTGCATGAAAATGGCCAATTTACTCACTCTGAGTTCTCAAAAAGGGTTTCTTCACCCCGGGAAGTTAATTAAATACCATTTGGAGGCATTTAATGTTCGAGCAAAAACGGCTGATTTTCGACAAAAGAGATAACACCCCCCCATTACGTCATGCTTCAGAAATGTGGAAAATGGTCCGTTTTCAAATGTTTTATTTTGGAACGTCAGTTCACATTTGTAGGTGGATCATCAGTGTTAGAGCTAAAATTAGTATGTTTAAAGTGATTTTTATGCTTCCAGGGGCTTGGGAAGTTAAATAAATACCATTTGGAGGCATTTAATGTTCGAGCAAAAACGGCTGATTTTCGACAAAAGAGATAACACCCCCCCCATTACGTCATGCTTCAGAAATGTGGAAAATGGTCCGTTTTCAAATGTTTTATTTTTGAAGGTCAGTTCACATTTGTAGGTGGATCATCAGTGTTAGAGCTAAAATTAGCATGTTTAAAGTGATTTTCATGCTTCCAGGGGCCCTAAACACAAGATTTATGGAATGGTTAAAAGTGCATGAAAATGGCCAATTTACTCACTCTGAGTTCTCAAAAAGGGTTTCTTCACCCCAGGAAGTTAATTAAATACCATTTGGAGGCATTTAATGTTCGAGCAAAAACGGCTGATTTTCGACAAAAGAGATAACACCCCCCCATTACGTCATGCTTCAGAAATGTGGAAAATGGTCCGTTTTCAAATGTTTTATTTTTGAACGTCAGTACACATTTGTAGGTGGATCATCAGTGTTAGAGCTAAAATTAGCATGTTTAAAGTGATTTTCATGCTTCCAGGGGCTCGGGAAGTTAATTAAATACCATTTGGAGGCATTTAATGTTCGAGCAAAAACGGCTGGATTTCGACAAAAGAGATAACACCCCCCATTACGTCATGCTTCAGAAATGTGGAAAATGGTCCGTTTTCAAATGTTTTATTTTTGAACGTCAGTTCACATTTGTAGGTGGATCATCAGTGTTAGAGCTAAAATTAGCATGTTTAAAGTGATTTTCATGCTTCCAGGGGCCCTAAACACAAGATTTATGGAATGGTTAAAAGTGCATGAAAATGGCCAATTTACTCACTCTGAGTTCTCAAAAAGGGTTTCTTCACCCCGGGAAGTTAATTAAATACCATTTGGAGGCATTTAATGTTCGAGCAAAAACGGCTGATTTTCGACAAAAGAGATAACACCCCCCCATTACGTCATGCTTCAGAAATGTGGAAAATGGTCCGTTTTCAAATGTTTTATTTTGGAACGTCAGTTCACATTTGTAGGTGGATCATCAGTGTTAGAGCTAAAATTAGTATGTTTAAAGTGATTTTTATGCTTCCAGGGGCTTGGGAAGTTAAATAAATACCATTTGGAGGCATTTAATGTTCGAGCAAAAACGGCTGATTTTCGACAAAAGAGATAACACCCCCCCCATTACGTCATGCTTCAGAAATGTGGAAAATGGTCCGTTTTCAAATGTTTTATTTTTGAACGTCAGTTCACATTTGTAGGTGGATCATCAGTGTTAGAGCTAAAATTAGCATGTTTAAAGTGATTTTCATGCTTCCAGGGGCCCTAAACACAAGATTTATGGAATGGTTAAAAGTGCATGAAAATGGCCAATTTACTCACTCTGAGTTCTCAAAAAGGGGTTCTTCACCCCGGGAAGTTAATTAAATACCATTTGGAGGCATTTAATGTTCGAGCAAAAACGGCTGATTTTCGACAAAAGAGATAACACCCCCCCATTACGTCATGCTTCAGAAATGTGGAAAATGGTCCGTTTTCAAATGTTTTATTTTGGAACGTCAGTTCACATTTGTAGGTGGATCATCAGTGTTAGAGCTAAAATTAGTATGTTTAAAGTGATTTTTATGCTTCCAGGGGCTTGGGAAGTTAAATAAATACCATTTGGAGGCATTTAATGTTCGAGCAAAAACGGCTGATTTTCGACAAAAGAGATAACACCCCCCCCATTACGTCATGCTTCAGAAATGTGGAAAATGGTCCATTTTCAAATGTTTTATTTTTGAACGTCAGTTCACATTTGTAGGTGGATCATCAGTGTTAGAGCTAAAATTAGCATGTTTAAAGTGATTTTCATGCTTCCAGGGGCCCTAAACACAAGATTTATGGAATGGTTAAAAGTGCATGAAAATGGCCAATTTACTCACTCTGAGTTCTCAAAAAGGGTTTCTTCACCCCAGGAAGTTAATTAAATACCATTTGGAGGCATTTAATGTTCGAGCAAAAACGGCTGATTTTCGACAAAAGAGATAACACCCCCCCATTACGTCATGCTTCAGAAATGTGGAAAATGGTCCGTTTTCAAATGTTTTATTTTTGAACGTCAGTTCACATTTGTAGGTGGATCATCAGTGTTAGAGCTAAAATTAGCATGTTTAAAGTGATTTTCATGCTTCCAGGGGCTCGGGAAGTGAATTAAATACTATTTGGAGGCATTTAATGTTCAAGCAAAAACGGCTGATTTTCGACAAAAGAGATAACACCCCCCCATTACGTCATGCTTCAGAAATGTGGAAAATGGTCCGTTTTCAAATGTTTTATTTTTGAACGTCAGTTCACATTTGTAGGTGGATCATCAGTGTTAGAGCTAACATTGGCATGTTTAAAGTGATTTTCATGCTTCCAGGGGCCCTAAACACAAGATTTATGGAATGGTTAAAAGTGCATGAAAATGGCCAATTTACTCACTCTGAGTTCTCAAAAAGGGTTTCTTCACCCCGGGAAGTTAATTAAATACCATTTGGAGGCATTTAATGTTCGAGCAAAAACGGCTGATTTTCGACAAAAGAGATAACACCCTCCCATTACGTCATGCTTCAGAAATGTGGAAAATGGTCCGTTTTCAAATGTTTTATTTTTGAACGTCAGTTCACATTTGTAGGTGGATCATCAGTGTTAGAGCTAAAATTAGTATGTTTAAAGTGATTTTCATGCTTCCAGGGGCTCGGGAAGTTAAATAAATACCATTTGGAGGCATTTAATGTTCGAGCAAAAACGGCTGATTTTCGACAAAAGAGATAACACCCCCCCATTACGTCATGCTTCAGAAATGTGGAAAATGGTCCGTTTTCAAAAGTTTTATTTTTGAACGTCAGTTCACATTTGTAGGTGGATCATCAGTGTTAGAGCTAAAATTAGCATGTTTAAAGTGATTTTCATGCTTCCAGGGGCTCGGGAAGTGAATTAAATACTATTTAGAGGCGTTTAATGTTCAAGCAAAAACGGCTGATTTTCGACAAAAGAGATAACACCCCCCATTACGTCATGCTTCAGAAATGTGGAAAATGGTCCGTTTTCAAATGTTTTATTTTTGAACGTCAGTTCACATTTGTAGGTGGATCTTCAGTGTTAGAGCTAAAATTAGCATGTTTAAAGTGATTTTCATGCTTCCAGGAGCTCGGGAAGTTAATTAAATACCATTTGGAGGCATTTAATGTTCGAGCAAAAATGGCTGATTTTCGACAAAAGAGATAACACCCCCCCATTACGTCATGCTTCAGAAATGTGGAAAATGGTCCGTTTTCAAATGTTTTATTTTTGAACGTCAGTTCACATTTGTAGGTGGATCTTCAGTGTTAGAGCTAAAATTAGCATGTTTAAAGTGATTTTCATGCTTCCAGGAGCTCGGGAAGTTAATTAAATACCATTTGGAGGCATTTAATGTTCGAGCAAAAATGGCTGATTTTCGACAAAAGAGATAACACCCCCCCATTACGTCATGCTTCAGAAATGTGGAAAATGGTCCGTTTTCAAATGTTTTATTTTTGAACGTCAGTTCACATTTGTAGGTGGATCATCAGTGTTAGAGCTAACATTGGCATGTTTAAAGTGATTTTCATGCTTCCAGGGGCCCTAAACACAAGATTTATGGAACGGTTAAAAGTGCATGAAAATGGCCAATTTACTCACTCTGAGTTCTCAAAAAGGGTTTCTTCACCCCGGGAAGTTAATTAAATACCATTTGGAGGCATTTAATGTTCGAGCAAAAACGGCTGATTTTCGACAAAAGAGATAACACCCCCCCATTACGTCATGCTTCAGAAATGTGGAAAATGGTCCGTTTTCAAATGTTTTATTTTTGAACGTCAGTTCACATTTGTAGGTGGATCATCAGTGCGAGAGCTAAAATTAGCATGTTTAAAGTGATTTTCATGCTTCCAGGGGCTCTGGAAGTTAATTAAATACCATTTGGAGGCATTTAATGTTCGAGCAAAAACGGCTGGTTTTCGACAAAAGAGATAACACCCCCCCATTACGTCATGCTTCAGAAATGTGAAAAATGGTCCGTTTTCAAATGTTTTATTTTTGAACGTCAGTTCACATTTGTAGGTGGATTATCAGTGTTAGAGCTAAAATTAGCATGTTTAAAGTGATTTTCATGCTTCCAGGGGCCCAAATTACAAGATTTATTGAATGGTTAAAAGTGCATGAAAATGGCCAATTACTCACTCTGAGTTCTCAAAAAGGGTTTCTTCACCCCGGGAAGTTAATTAAATACCATTTGGAGGCATT
Organism: Lissotriton vulgaris; assembly: GCF_964263255.1. Lineage (NCBI taxonomy): Eukaryota > Metazoa > Chordata > Amphibia > Caudata > Salamandridae > Lissotriton > Lissotriton vulgaris. The sequence continues at coordinate 183,680 of NW_028243393.1, forward strand.
TAATGTTTGAGCAAAAACGGCTGATTTTCGACAAAAGAGATATTACCCCCCCATTACATCATGCTTCAGAAATGTGGAAAATGGTCCGTTTTCAAATGTTTTATTTTTGAACGTCAGTTCACATTTGTAGGTGGATCATCAGTGTTAGAGCTAAAATTAGCATGTTTAAAGTGATTTTCATGCTTCCAGGGGCTCGGGAAGTTAATTAAATACCATTTGGAGGCATTTAATGTTCGAGCAAAAACGGCTGGTTTTCGACAAAAGAGATAACACCCCCCCATTACGTCATGCTTCAGAAATGTGGAAAATGGTCCGTTTTCAAATGTTTTATTTTTGAACGTCAGTTCACATTTGTAGGTGGATCATCAGTGTTAGAGCTAAAATTAGCATGTTTAAAGTGATTTTCATGCTTCCAGGGGCCCTAAACACAAGATTTATGGAATGGTTAAAAGTGCATGAAAATGGCCAATTTACTCACTCTGAGTTCTCAAAAAGGGTTTCTTCACCCCGGGAAGTTAATTAAATACCATTTGGAGGCATTTAATGTTCGAGCAAAAACGGCTGATTTTCGACAAAAGAGATAACACCCCCCCATTACGTCATGCTTCAGAAATGTGGAAAATGGTCCCTTTTCAAATGTTTTATTTTGGAACGTCAGTTCACATTTGTAGGTGGATCATCAGTGTTAGAGCTAAAATTAGTATGTTTAAAGTGATTTTTATGCTTCCAGGGGCTTGGGAAGTTAAATAAATACCATTTGGAGGCATTTAATGTTCGAGCAAAAACGGCTGATTTTCGACAAAAGAGATAACACCCCACCCCATTACGTCATGCTTCAGAAATGTGGAAAATGGTCCGTTTTCAAATGTTTTATTTTTGAACGTCAGTTCACATTTGTAGGTGGATCATCAGTGTTAGAGCTAACATTAGCATGTTTAAAGTGATTTTCATGCTTCCAGGGGCCCTAAACACAAGATTTATGGAATGGTTAAAAGTGCATGAAAATGGCCAATTTACTCACTCTGAGTTCTCAAAAAGGGTTTCTTCACCCCAGGAAGTTAATTAAATACCATTTGGAGGCATTTAATGTTCGAGCAAAAACGGCTGATTTTCGACAAAAGAGATAACACCCCCCATTACGTCATGCTTCAGAAATGTGGAAAATGGTCCGTTTTCAAATGTTTTATTTTTGAATGTCAGTTCACATTTGTAGGTGGATCATCAGTGTTAGAGCTAAAATTAGCATGTTTAAAGTGATTTTCATGCTTCCAGGAGCTCGGGAAGTTAATTAAATACCATTTGGAGGCATTTAATGTTCAAGCAAAAATGGCTGATTTTCGACAAAAGAGATAACACCCCCCCATTACGTCATGCTTCAGAAATGTGGAAAATGGTCCATTTTCAAATGTTTTATTTTTGAACGTCAGTTCACATTTGTAGGTGGATCATCAGTGTTAGAGCTAACATTGGCATGTTTAAAGTGATTTTCATGCTTCCAGGGGCCCTAAACACAAGATTTATGGAATGGTTAAAAGTGCATGAAAATGGCCAATTTACTCACTCTGAGTTCTCAAAAAGGGTTTCTTCACCCCAGGAAGTTAATTAAATACCATTTGGAGGCATTTAATGTTCGAGCAAAAACGGCTGATTTTCGACAAAAGAGATAACACCCCCCCATTACGTCATGCTTCAGAAATGTGGAAAATGGTCCGTTTTCAAATGTTTTATTTTTGAACGTCAGTTCACATTTGTAGGTGGATCATCAGTGTTAGAGCTAAAATTAGCATGTTTAAAGTGATTTTCATGCTTCCAGGGGCTCGGGAAGTGAATTAAATACTATTTGGAGGCATTTAATGTTCAAGCAAAAACGGCTGATTTTCGACAAAAGAGATAACACCCCCCCATTACGTCATGCTTCAGAAATGTGGAAAATGGTCCGTTTTCAAATGTTTTATTTTTGAACGTCAGTTCACATTTGTAGGTGGATCATCAGTGTTAGAGCTAACATTGGCATGTTTAAAGTGATTTTCATGCTTCCAGGGGCCCTAAACACAAGATTTATGGAATGGTTAAAAGTGCATGAAAATGGCCAATTTACTCACTCTGAGTTCTCAAAAAGGGTTTCTTCACCCCGGGAAGTTAATTAAATACCATTTGGAGGCATTTAATGTTCGAGCAAAAACGGCTGATTTTCGACAAAAGAGATAACACCCTCCCATTACGTCATGCTTCAGAAATGTGGAAAATGGTCCGTTTTCAAATGTTTTATTTTTGAACGTCAGTTCACATTTGTAGGTGGATCATCAGTGTTAGAGCTAAAATTAGTATGTTTAAAGTGATTTTCATGCTTCCAGGGGCTCGGGAAGTTAAATAAATACCATTTGGAGGCATTTAATGTTCGAGCAAAAACGGCTGATTTTCGACAAAAGAGATAACACCCCCCCATTACGTCATGCTTCAGAAATGTGGAAAATGGTCCGTTTTCAAATGTTTTATTTTTGAACGTCAGTTCACATTTGTAGGTGGATCATCAGTGTTAGAGCTAAAATTAGCATGTTTAAAGTGATTTTCATGCTTCCAGGGGCTCGGGAAGTTAAATAAATACCATTTGGAGGCATTTAATGTTCGAGCAAAAACAGCAGATTTTCGACAAAAGAGATAACACCCCCCCATTACGTCATGCTTCAGAAATGTGGAAAATGGTCCGTTTTCAAATGTTTTATTTTTGAACGTCAGTTCACATTTGTAGGTGGATCATCAGTGTTAGAGCTCAAATTAGCATGTTTAAAGTGATTTTCATGCTTCCAGGGGCTCGGGAAGTGAATTAAATACTATTTAGAGGCATTTAATGTTCAAGCAAAAACGGCTGATTTTCGACAAAAGAGATAACACCCCCCCATTACGTCATGCTTCAGAAATGTGGAAAATGGTCCGTTTTCAAATGTTTTATTTTTGAACGTCAGTTCACATTTGTAGGTGGATCTTCAGTGTTAGAGCTAAAATTAGCATGTTTAAAGTGATTTTCATGCTTCCAGGAGCTCGGGAAGTTAATTAAATACCATTTGGAGGCATTTAATGTTCGAGCAAAAATGGCTGATTTTCGACAAAAGAGATAACACCCCCCCATTACGTCATGCTTCAGAAATGTGGAAAATGGTCCGTTTTCAAATGTTTTATTTTTGAACGTCAGTTCACATTTGTAGGTGGATCATCAGTGTTAGAGCTAACATTGGCATGTTTAAAGTGATTTTCATGCTTCCAGGGGCCCTAAACACAAGATTTATGGAACGGTTAAAAGTGCATGAAAATGGCCAATTTACTCACTCTGAGTTCTCAAAAAGGGTTTCTTCACCCCAGGAAGTTAATTAAATACCATTTGGAGGCATTTAATGTTCGAGCAAAAACGGCTGATTTTCGACAAAAGAGATAACACCCCCCCATTACGTCATGCTTCAGAAATGTGGAAAATGGTCCGTTTTCAAATGTTTTATTTTTGAACGTCAGTTCACATTTGTAGGTGGATCATCAGTGTTAGAGCTAAAATTAGCATGTTTAAAGTGATTTTCATGCTTCCGGGGGCTCGGGAAGTGAATTAAATACTATTTGGAGGCATTTAATGTTTGAGCAAAAACGGCTGATTTTCGACAAAAGAGATATTACCCCCCCATTACATCATGCTTCAGAAATGTGGAAAATGGTCCGTTTTCAAATGTTTTATTTTTGAACGTCAGTTCACATTTGTAGGTGGATCATCAGTGTTAGAGCTAAAATTAGCATGTTTAAAGTGATTTTCATGCTTCCAGGGGCTCGGGAAGTTAATTAAATACCATTTGGAGGCATTTAATGTTCGAGCAAAAACGGCTGGTTTTCGACAAAAGAGATAACACCCCCCCATTACGTCATGCTTCAGAAATGTGGAAAATGGTCCGTTTTCAAATGTTTTATTTTTGAACGTCAGTTCACATTTGTAGGTGGATCATCAGTGTTAGAGCTAAAATTAGCATGTTTAAAGTGATTTTCATGCTTCCAGGGGCCCTAAACACAAGATTTATGGAATGGTTAAAAGTGCATGAAAATGGCCAATTTACTCACTCTGAGTTCTCAAAAAGGGTTTCTTCACCCCGGGAAGTTAATTAAATACCATTTGGAGGCATTTAATGTTCGAGCAAAAACGGCTGATTTTCGACAAAAGAGATAACACCCCCCCATTACGTCATGCTTCAGAAATGTGGAAAATGGTCCCTTTTCAAATGTTTTATTTTGGAACGTCAGTTCACATTTGTAGGTGGATCATCAGTGTTAGAGCTAAAATTAGTATGTTTAAAGTGATTTTTATGCTTCCAGGGGCTTGGGAAGTTAAATAAATACCATTTGGAGGCATTTAATGTTCGAGCAAAAACGGCTGATTTTCGACAAAAGAGATAACACCCCCCCCCATTACGTCATGCTTCAGAAATGTGGAAAATGGTCCGTTTTCAAATGTTTTATTTTTGAACGTCAGTTCACATTTGTAGGTGGATCATCAGTGTTAGAGCTAACATTAGCATGTTTAAAGTGATTTTCATGCTTCCAGGGGCCCTAAACACAAGATTTATGGAATGGTTAAAAGTGCATGAAAATGGCCAATTTACTCACTCTGAGTTCTCAAAAAGGGTTTCTTCACCCCAGGAAGTTAATTAAATACCATTTGGAGGCATTTAATGTTCGAGCAAAAACGGCTGATTTTCGACAAAAGAGATAACACCCCCCATTACGTCATGCTTCAGAAATGTGGAAAATGGTCCGTTTTCAAATGTTTTATTTTTGAATGTCAGTTCACATTTGTAGGTGGATCATCAGTGTTAGAGCTAAAATTAGCATGTTTAAAGTGATTTTCATGCTTCCAGGAGCTCGGGAAGTTAATTAAATACCATTTGGAGGCATTTAATGTTCAAGCAAAAATGGCTGATTTTCGACAAAAGAGATAACACCCCCCCATTACGTCATGCTTCAGAAATGTGGAAAATGGTCCATTTTCAAATGTTTTATTTTTGAACGTCAGTTCACATTTGTAGGTGGATCATCAGTGTTAGAGCTAACATTGGCATGTTTAAAGTGATTTTCATGCTTCCAGGGGCCCTAAACACAAGATTTATGGAATGGTTAAAAGTGCATGAAAATGGCCAATTTACTCACTCTGAGTTCTCAAAAAGGGTTTCTTCACCCCAGGAAGTTAATTAAATACCATTTGGAGGCATTTAATGTTCGAGCAAAAACGGCTGATTTTCGACAAAAGAGATAACACCCCCCCATTACGTCATGCTTCAGAAATGTGGAAAATGGTCCGTTTTCAAATGTTTTATTTTTGAACGTCAGTTCACATTTGTAGGTGGATCATCAGTGTTAGAGCTAAAATTAGCATGTTTAAAGTGATTTTCATGCTTCCAGGGGCTCGGGAAGTGAATTAAATACTATTTGGAGGCATTTAATGTTCAAGCAAAAACGGCTGATTTTCGACAAAAGAGATAACACCCCCCCATTACGTCATGCTTCAGAAATGTGGAAAATGGTCCGTTTTCAAATGTTTTATTTTTGAACGTCAGTTCACATTTGTAGGTGGATCATCAGTGTTAGAGCTAACATTGGCATGTTTAAAGTGATTTTCATGCTTCCAGGGGCCCTAAACACAAGATTTATGGAATGGTTAAAAGTGCATGAAAATGGCCAATTTACTCACTCTGAGTTCTCAAAAAGGGTTTCTTCACCCCGGGAAGTTAATTAAATACCATTTGGAGGCATTTAATGTTCGAGCAAAAACGGCTGATTTTCGACAAAAGAGATAACACCCTCCCATTACGTCATGCTTCAGAAATGTGGAAAATGGTCCGTTTTCAAATGTTTTATTTTTGAACGTCAGTTCACATTTGTAGGTGGATCATCAGTGTTAGAGCTAAAATTAGTATGTTTAAAGTGATTTTCATGCTTCCAGGGGCTCGGGAAGTTAAATAAATACCATTTGGAGGCATTTAATGTTCGAGCAAAAACGGCTGATTTTCGACAAAAGAGATAACACCCCCCCATTACGTCATGCTTCAGAAATGTGGAAAATGGTCCGTTTTCAAATGTTTTATTTTTGAACGTCAGTTCACATTTGTAGGTGGATCATCAGTGTTAGAGCTAAAATTAGCATGTTTAAAGTGATTTTCATGCTTCCAGGGGCTCGGGAAGTTAAATAAATACCATTTGGAGGCATTTAATGTTCGAGCAAAAACGGCAGATTTTCGACAAAAGAGATAACACCCCCCCATTACGTCATGCTTCAGAAATGTGGAAAATGGTCCGTTTTCAAATGTTTTATTTTTGAACGTCAGTTCACATTTGTAGGTGGATCATCAGTGTTAGAGCTCAAATTAGCATGTTTAAAGTGATTTTCATGCTTCCAGGGGCTCGGGAAGTGAATTAAATACTATTTAGAGGCATTTAATGTTCAAGCAAAAACGGCTGATTTTCGACAAAAGAGATAACACCCCCCCATTACGTCATGCTTCAGAAATGTGGAAAATGGTCCGTTTTCAAATGTTTTATTTTTGAACGTCAGTTCACATTTGTAGGTGGATCTTCAGTGTTAGAGCTAAAATTAGCATGTTTAAAGTGATTTTCATGCTTCCAGGAGCTCGGGAAGTTAATTAAATACCATTTGGAGGCATTTAATGTTCGAGCAAAAATGGCTGATTTTCGACAAAAGAGATAACACCCCCCCATTACGTCATGCTTCAGAAATGTGGAAAATGGTCCGTTTTCAAATGTTTTATTTTTGAACGTCAGTTCACATTTGTAGGTGGATCATCAGTGTTAGAGCTAACATTGGCATGTTTAAAGTGATTTTCATGCTTCCAGGGGCCCTAAACACAAGATTTATGGAACGGTTAAAAGTGCATGAAAATGGCCAATTTACTCACTCTGAGTTCTCAAAAAGGGTTTCTTCACCCCAGGAAGTTAATTAAATACCATTTGGAGGCATTTAATGTTCGAGCAAAAACGGCTGATTTTCGACAAAAGAGATAACACCCCCCCATTACGTCATGCTTCAGAAATGTGGAAAATGGTCAGTTTTCAAATGTTTTATTTTTGAACGTCAGTACACATTTGTAGGTGGATCATCAGTGTTAGAGCTAAAATTAGCATGTTTAAAGTGATTTTCATGCTTCCAGGGGCTCGGGAAGTTAATTAAATACCATTTGGAGGCATTTAATGTTCGAGCAAAAACGGCTGGATTTCGACAAAAGAGATAACACCCCCCCATTACGTCATGCTTCAGAAATGTGGAAAATGGTCCGTTTTCAAATGTTTTATTTTTGAACGTCAGTTCACATTTGTAGGTGGATCATCAGTGTTAGAGCTAAAATTAGCATGTTTAAAGTGATTTTCATGCTTCCAGGGGCCCTAAACACAAGATTTATGGAATGGTTAAAAGTGCATGAAAATGGCCAATTTACTCACTCTGAGTTCTCAAAAAGGGTTTCTTCACCCCAGGAAGTTAATTAAATACCATTTGGAGGCATTTAATGTTCGAGCAAAAACGGCTGATTTTCGACAAAAGAGATAACACCCCCCCATTACGTCATGCTTCAGAAATGTGGAAAATGGTCCGTTTTCAAATGTTTTATTTTGGAACGTCAGTTCACATTTGTAGGTGGATCATCAGTGTTAGAGCTAAAATTAGTATGTTTAAAGTGATTTTTATGCTTCCAGGGGCTTGGGAAGTTAAATAAATACCATTTGGAGGCATTTAATGTTCGAGCAAAAACGGCTGATTTTCGACAAAAGAGATAACACCCCCCCCATTACGTCATGCTTCAGAAATGTGGAAAATGGTCCGTTTTCAAATGTTTTATTTTTGAACGTCAGTTCACATTTGTAGGTGGATCATCAGTGTTAGAGCTAAAATTAGCATGTTTAAAGTGATTTTCATGCTTCCAGGGGCCCTAAACACAAGATTTATGGAATGGTTAAAAGTGCATGAAAATGGCCAATTTACTCACTCTGAGTTCTCAAAAAGGGGTTCTTCACCCCGGGAAGTTAATTAAATACCATTTGGAGGCATTTAATGTTCGAGCAAAAACGGCTGATTTTCGACAAAAGAGATAACACCCCCCCATTACGTCATGCTTCAGAAATGTGGAAAATGGTCCGTTTTCAAATGTTTTATTTTGGAACGTCAGTTCACATTTGTAGGTGGATCATCAGTGTTAGAGCTAAAATTAGTATGTTTAAAGTGATTTTTATGCTTCCAGGGGCTTGGGAAGTTAAATAAATACCATTTGGAGGCATTTAATGTTCGAGCAAAAACGGCTGATTTTCGACAAAAGAGCTAACACCCCCCCCATTACGTCATGCTTCAGAAATGTGGAAAATGGTCCGTTTTCAAATGTTTTATTTTTGAACGTCAGTTCACATTTGTAGGTGGATCATCAGTGTTAGAGCTAAAATTAGCATGTTTAAAGTGATTTTCATGCTTCCAGGGGCCCTAAACACAAGATTTATGGAATGGTTAAAAGTGCATGAAAATGGCCAATTTACTCACTCTGAGTTCTCAAAAAGGGTTTCTTCACCCCAGGAAGATAATTAAATACCATTTGGAGGCATTTAATGTTCGAGCAAAAACTGCTGATTTTCGACAAAAGAGATAACACCCCCCCATTACGTCATGCTTCAGAAATGTGGAAAATGGTCCGTTTTCAAATGTTTTATTTTTGAACGTCAGTTCACATTTGTAGGTGGATCATCAGTGTTAGAGCTAAAATTAGTATGTTTAAAGTGATTTTCATGCTTCCAGGGGCTCGGGAAGTTAAATAAATACCATTTGGAGGCATTTAATGTTCGAGCAAAAACGGCTGATTTTCGACAAAAGAGATAACACCCCCCCATTACGTCATGCTTCAGAAATGTGGAAAATGGTCCGTTTTCAAATGTTTTATTTTTGAACGTCAGTTCACATTTGTAGGTGGATCATCAGTGTTAGAGCTAAAATTAGCATGTTTAAAGTGATTTTCATGCTTCCAGGGGCTCGGGAAGTTAAATAAATACCATTTGGAGACATTTAATGTTCGAGCAAAAACGGCAGATTTTCGACAAAAGAGATAACACCCCCCCATTACGTCATGCTTCAGAAATGTGGAAAATGGTCCGTTTTCAAATGTTTTATTTTTGAACGTCAGTTCACATTTGTAGGTGGATCATCAGTGTTAGAGCTCAAATTAGCATGTTTAAAGTGATTTTCATGCTTCCAGGGGCTCGGGAAGTGAATTAAATACTATTTAGAGGCATTTAATGTTCAAGCAAAAACGGCTGATTTTCGACAAAAGAGATAACACCCCCCCATTACGTCATGCTTCAGAAATGTGGAAAATGGTCCGTTTTCAAATGTTTTATTTTTGAACGTCAGTTCACATTTGTAGGTGGATCATCAGTGTTAGAGCTAAAATTAGCATGTTTAAAGTGATTTTCATGCTTCCAGGAGCTCGGGAAGTTAATTAAATACCATTTGGAGGCATTTAATGTTCGAGCAAAAATGGCTGATTTTCGACAAAAGAGATAACACCCCCCCATTACGTCATGCTTCAGAAATGTGGAAAATGGTCCATTTTCAAATGTTTTATTTTTGAACGTCAGTTCACATTTGTAGGTGGATCATCAGTGTTAGAGCTAACATTGGCATGTTTAAAGTGATTTTCATGCTTCCAGGGGCCCTAAACACAAGATTTATGGAACGGTTAAAAGTGCATGAAAATGGCCAATTTGCTCACTCTGAGTTCTCAAAAAGGGTTTCTTCACCCCGGGAAGTTAATTAAATACCATTTGGAGGCATTTAATGTTCGAGCAAAAACGGCTGATTTTCGACAAAAGAGATAACACCCCCCCATTACGTCATGCTTCAGAAATGTGGAAAATGGTCCGTTTTCAAATGTTTTATTTTTGAACGTCAGTTCACATTTGTAGGTGGATCATCAGTGCGAGAGCTAAAATTAGCATGTTTAAAGTGATTTTCATGCTTCCAGGGGCTCTGGAAGTTAATTAAATACCATTTGGAGGCATTTAATGTTCGAGCAAAAACGGCTGGTTTTCGACAAAAGAGATAACACCCCCCCATTACGTCATGCTTCAGAAATGTGAAAAATGGTCCGTTTTCAAATGTTTTATTTTTGAACGTCAGTTCACATTTGTAGGTGGATTATCAGTGTTAGAGCTAAAATTAGCATGTTTAAAGTGATTTTCATGCTTCCAGGGGCCCTAATTACAAGATTTATTGAATGGTTAAAAGTGCATGAAAATGGCCAATTACTCACTCTGAGTTCTCAAAAAGGGTTTCTTCACCCCGGGAAGTTAATTAAATACCATTTTGAGGCATTTAATGTTCGAGCAAAAACAGCTGATTTTCGACAAAAGAGATAACACCCCCCCATTACGTCATGCTTCAGAAATGTGGAAAATGGTCCGTTTTCAAATGTTTTATTTTTGAACGTCAGTTCACATTTGTAGGTGGATCATCAGTGTTAGAGCTAAAATTAGCATGTTTAAAGTGATTTTCATGCTTCCGGGGGCTCGGGAAGTGAATTAAATACTATTTGGAGGCATTTAATGTTTGAGCAAAAACGGCTGATTTTCGACAAAAGAGATATTACCCCCCCATTACATCATGCTTCAGAAATGTGGAAAATGGTCCGTTTTCAAATGTTTTATTTTTGAACGTCAGTTCACATTTGTAGGTGGATCATCAGTGTTAGAGCTAAAATTAGCATGTTTAAAGTGATTTTCATGCTTCCAGGGGCTCGGGAAGTTAATTAAATACCATTTGGAGGCATTTAATGTTCGAGCAAAAACGGCTGGTTTTCGACAAAAGAGATAACACCCCCCCATTACGTCATGCTTCAGAAATGTGGAAAATGGTCCGTTTTCAAATGTTTTATTTTTGAACGTCAGTTCACATTTGTAGGTGGATCATCAGTGTTAGAGCTAAAATTAGCATGTTTAAAGTGATTTTCATGCTTCCAGGGGCCCTAAACACAAGATTTATGGAATGGTTAAAAGTGCATGAAAATGGCCAATTTACTCACTCTGAGTTCTCAAAAAGGGTTTCTTCACCCCGGGAAGTTAATTAAATACCATTTGGAGGCATTTAATGTTCGAGCAAAAACGGCTGATTTTCGACAAAAGAGATAACACCCCCCCATTACGTCATGCTTCAGAAATGTGGAAAATGGTCCCTTTTCAAATGTTTTATTTTGGAACGTCAGTTCACATTTGTAGGTGGATCATCAGTGTTAGAGCTAAAATTAGTATGTTTAAAGTGATTTTTATGCTTCCAGGGGCTTGGGAAGTTAAATAAATACCATTTGGAGGCATTTAATGTTCGAGCAAAAACGGCTGATTTTCGACAAAAGAGATAACACCCCCCCCCATTACGTCATGCTTCAGAAATGTGGAAAATGGTCCGTTTTCAAATGTTTTATTTTTGAACGTCAGTTCACATTTGTAGGTGGATCATCAGTGTTAGAGCTAAAATTAGCATGTTTAAAGTGATTTTCATGCTTCCAGGGGCCCTAAACACAAGATTTATGGAATGGTTAAAAGTGCATGAAAATGGCCAATTTACTCACTCTGAGTTCTCAAAAAGGGTTTCTTCACCCCAGGAAGTTAATTAAATACCATTTGGAGGCATTTAATGTTCGAGCAAAAACGGCTGATTTTCGACAAAAGAGATAACACCCCCCATTACGTCATGCTTCAGAAATGTGGAAAATGGTCCGTTTTCAAATGTTTTATTTTTGAATGTCAGTTCACATTTGTAGGTGGATCATCAGTGTTAGAGCTAAAATTAGCATGTTTAAAGTGATTTTCATGCTTCCAGGGGCTCGGGAAGTGAATTAAATACTATTTGGAGGCATTTAATGTTCAAGCAAAAACGGCTGATTTTCGACAAAAGAGATAACACCCCCCCATTACGTCATGCTTCAGAAATGTGGAAAATGGTCCGTTTTCAAATGTTTTATTTTTGAACGTCAGTTCACATTTGTAGGTGGATCATCAGTGTTAGAGCTAACATTGGCATGTTTAAAGTGATTTTCATGCTTCCAGGGGCCCTAAACACAAGATTTATGGAATGGTTAAAAGTGCATGAAAATGGCCAATTTACTCACTCTGAGTTCTCAAAAAGGGTTTCTTCACCCCGGGAAGTTAATTAAATACCATTTGGAGGCATTTAATGTTCGAGCAAAAACGGCTGATTTTCGACAAAAGAGATAACACCCCCCCATTACGTCATGCTTCAGAAATGTGGAAAATGGTCCGTTTTCAAATGTTTTATTTTTGAACGTCAGTTCACATTTGTAGGTGGATCATCAGTGTTAGAGCTAAAATTAGCATGTTTAAAGTGATTTTCATGCTTCCAGGGGCCCTAAACACAAGATTTATGGAATGGTTAAAAGTGCATGAAAATGGCCAATTTACTCACTCTGAGTTCTCAAAAAGGGTTTCTTCAGCCCGGGAAGTTAATTAAATACCATTTGGAGGCATTTAATGTTCGAGCAAAAATGGCTGATTTTCGACAAAAGAGATAACACCCCCCCATTACGTCATGCTTCAGAAATGTGGAAAATGGTCCGTTTTCAAATGTTTTATTTTTGAACGTCAGTTCACATTTGTAGGTGGATCATCAGTGTTAGAGCTAACATTGGCATGTTTAAAGTGATTTTCATGCTTCCAGGGGCCCTAAACACAAGATTTATGGAACGGTTAAAAGTGCATGAAAATGGCCAATTTACTCACTCTGAGTTCTCAAAAAGGGTTTCTTCACCCCGGGAAGTTAATTAAATACCATTTGGAGGCATTTAATGTTCGAGCAAAAACGGCTGATTTTCGACAAAAGAGATAACACCCCCCCCATTACGTCATGCTTCAGAAATGTGGAAAATGGTCCGTTTTCAAATGTTTTATTTTTGAACGTCAGTTCACATTTGTAGGTGGATCATCAGTGTTAGAGCTAAAATTAGCACGTTTAAAGTGATTTTCATGCTTCCAGGGGCCCTAAACACAAGATTTATGGAATGGTTAAATGTGCATGAAAATGGCCAATTTACTCACTCTGAGTTCTCAAAAAGGGTTTCTTCACCCCGGGAAGTTAATTAAATACCATTTGGAGGCATTTAATGTTCGAGCAAAAACGGCTGATTTTCGACAAAAGAGATAACACCCCCCCATTACGTCATGCTTCAGAAATGTGGAAAATGGTCCGTTTTCAAATGTTTTATTTTTGAAAGTCAGTTCACATTTGTAGGTGGATCATCAGTGTTAGAGCTAAAATTAGCATGTTTAAAGTGATTTTCATGCTTCCAGGGGCTCAGGAAGTTAAATAAATACCATTTGGAGGCATTTAATGTTCGAGCAAAAACGGCTGATTTTCGACAAAAGAGATAACACCCCCCCATTACGTCATGCTTCGGATATGTGGAAAATGGTCCGTTTTCAAATGTTTTATTTTTGAACGTCAGTTCACATTTGTAGGTGGATCATCAGTGTTAGAGCTAAAATTAGCATGTTTAAAGTGATTTTCATGCTTCCAGGGGCTCGGGAAGTTAAATAAATACCATTTGGAGGCATTTAATGTTCGAGCAAAAACGGCTGATTTTCGACAAAAGAGATAACACCCCCCCCATTACGTCATGCTTCAGAAATGTGGAAAATGGTCCGTTTTCAAATGTTTTATTTTTGAACGTCAGTTCACATTTGTAGGTGGATCATCAGTGTTAGAGCTCAAATTAGCATGTTTAAAGTGATTTTCATGCTTCCAGGGGCTCGGGAAGTTTATTAAATACTATTTAGAGGCATTTAATGTTCAAGCAAAAACGGCTGATTTTCGACAAAAGAGATAACACCCCCCCATTACGTCATGCTTCAGAAATGTGGAAAATGGTCCGTTTTCAAATGTTTTATTTTTGAACGTCAGTTCACATTTGTAGGTGGATCATCAGTGTTAGAGCTAAAATTAGCATGTTTAAAGTGATTTTCATGCTTCCAGGAGCTCGGGAAGTTAATTAAATACCATTTGGAGGCATTTAATGTTCGAGCAAAAATGGCTGATTTTCGACAAAAGAGATAACACCCCCCCCATTACGTCATGCTTCAGAAATGTGGAAAATGGTCCGTTTTCAAATGTTTTATTTTTGAACGTCAGTTCACATTTGTAGGTGGATCATCAGTGTTAGAGCTAACATTGGCATGTTTAAAGTGATTTTCATGCTTCCAGGGGCCCTAAACACAAGATTTATGGAACGGTTAAAAGTGCATGAAAATGGCCAATTTACTCACTCTGAGTTCTCAAAAAGAGTTTCTTCACCCCGGGAAGTTAATTAAATACCATTTGGAGGCATTTAATGTTCGAGCAAAAACAGCTGATTTTCGACAAAAGAGATAACACCCCCCCATTACGTCATGCTTCAGAAATGTGAAAAATGGTCCGTTTTCAAATGTTTTATTTTTGAACGTCAGTTCACATTTGTAGGTGGATCATCAGTGTTAGAGCTAAAATTAGCATGTTTAAAGTGATTTTCATGCTTCCAGGGGCTCGGGAAGTGAATTAAATACTATTTGGAGGCATTTAATGTTTAAGCAAAAACGGCTGATTTTCGACAAAAGAGATATTACCCCCCCATTACGTTATGCTTCACAAATGTGGAAAATGGTCCGTTTTCAAATGTTTTATTTTTGAACGTCAGTTCACATTTGTAGGTGGATCATCAGTGTTAGAGCTAAAATTAGCATGTTTAAAGTGATTTTCATGCTTCCAGGGGCCCTAAACACAAGATTTATGGAATGGTTAAAAGTGCATGAAAATGGCCAATTTAGTCACTCTGAGTTCTCAAAAAGGGTTTCTTCACCCCGGGAAGTTAATTAAATACCATTTGGAGGCATTTAGTGTTCGAGCAAAAACGGCTGATTTTCGACAAAAGAGATAACACCCCCCCATTACGTCATGCTTCAGAAATGTGGAAAATGGTCCGTTTTCAAATGTTTTATTTTTGAGCGTCAGTTCACATTTGTAGGTGGATCATCAGTGTTAGAGCTAACATTGGCATGTTTAAAGTGATTTTCATGCTTCCAGGGGCCCTAAACACAAGATTTATGGAATGGTTAAAAGTGCATGAAAATGGCCAATTTACTCACTCTGAGTTCTCAAAAAGGGTTTCTTCACCCCGGGAAGTTAATTAAATACCATTTGGAGGCATTTAATGTTCGAGCAAAAACGGCTGATTTTCGACAAAAGAGATAACACCCCCCCATTACGTCATGCTTCAGAAATGTGGAAAATGGTCCGTTTTCAAATGTTTTATTTTTGAACGTCAGTTCACATTTGTAGGTGGATCATCAGTGTTAGAGCTAAAATTAGCATGTTTAAAGTGATTTTCATGCTTCCAGGGGCCCTAAACACAAGATTTATGGAATGGTTAAAAGTGCATGAAAATGGCCAATTTACTCACTCTGAGTTCTCAAAAAGGGTTTCTTCACCCCGGGAAGTTAATTAAATACCATTTGGAGGCATTTAATGTTCCAGCAAAAACGGCTGATTTTCAACAAAAGAGATAACACCCCCCCATTACGTCATGCTTCAGAAATGTGGAAAATGGTCCGTTTTCAAATGTTTTATTTTTGAACGTCAGTTCACATTTGTAGGTGGATCATCAGTGTTAGAGCTAAAATTAGTATGTTTAACGTGATTTTTATGCTTCCAGGGGCTTGGGAAGTTAAATAAATACCATTTGGAGGCATTTAATGTTCGAGCAAAAACGGCTGATTTTCGACAAAAGAGATAACACCCCCCCATTACGTCATGCTTCAGAAATGTGGAAAATGGTCCGTTTTCAAATGTTTTATTTTTGAACGTCAGTTCACATTTGTAGGTGGATCATCAGTGTTAGAGCTAAAATTAGCATGTTTAAAGTGATTTTCATGCTTCCAGGGGCCCTAAACACAAGATTTATGGAATGGTTAAAAGTGCATGAAAATGGCCAATTTACTCACTCTGAGTTCTCAAAAAGGGTTTCTTCACCCCGGGAAGTTAATTAAATTCCATTTGGAGGCATTTAATGTTCGAGCAAAAACGGCTGATTTTCGACAAAAGAGATAACACCCCCCCATTACGTCATGCTTCAGAAATGTGGAAAATGGTCCGTTTTCAAATGTTTTATTTTTGAACGTCAGTTCACATTTGTAGGTGGATCATCAGTGTTAGAGCTAAAATTAGCATGTTTAAAGTGATTTTCATGCTTCCAGGGGCCCTAAACACAAGATTTATGGAATGGTTAAAAGTGCATGAAAATGGCCAATTACTCACTCTGAGTTCTCAAAAAGGGTTTCTTCACCCCGGGAAGTTAATTAAATACCATTTGGAGGCATTTAATGTTCGAGCAAAAACGGCTGATTTTCGACAAAAGAGATAACACCCCCCCATTACGTCATGCTTCAGAAATGTGGAAAATGGTCCGTTTTCAAATGTTTTATTTTTGAACGTCAGTTCACATTTGTAGGTGGATCATCAGTGTTAGAGCTAAAATTAGTATGTTTAAAGTGATTTTCATGCTTCCAGGGGCTCGGGAAGTTAAATAAATACCATTTGGAGGCATTTAATGTTCGAGCAAAAACGGCTGATTTTCGACAAAAGAGATAACAACCCCCCATTACGTCATGCTTCAGAAATGTGGAAAATGGTCCGTTTTCAAATGTTTTATTTTTGAACGTCAGTTCACATTTGTAGGTGGATCATCAGTGTTAGAGCTAAAATTAGCATGTTTAAAGTGATTTTCATGCTTCCAGGGGCTCGGGAAGTTAAATAAATACCATTTGGAGGCATTTAATGTTCGAGCAAAAACGGCTGATTTTCGACAAAAGAGATAACACCCCCCCCCATTACGTCATGCTTCAGAAATGTGGAAAATGGTCCGTTTTCAAATGTTTTATTTTTGAACGTCAGTTCACATTTGTAGGTGGATCATCAGTGTTAGAGCTCAAATTAGCATGTTTAAAGTGATTTTCATGCTTCCAGGGGCTCCGTAAGTGAATTAAATACTATTTGGAGGCATTTAATGTTCAAGCAAAAACGGCTGATTTTTGACAAAAGAGATAACACCCCCCCCATTACGTCATGCTTCAGAAATGTGGAAAATGGTCAGTTTTCAAATGTTTTATTTTTGAACGTCAGTTCACATTTGTAGGTGGATCATCAGTGTTAGAGCTAAAATTAGCATGTTTAAAGTGATTTTCATGCTTCCAGGGGCTCGGGAAGTTAATTAAATACCATTTGGAGGCATTTAATGTTCGAACAAAAATGGCTGATTTTCGACAAAAGAGATAACACCCCCCCATTACGTCATGCTTCAGAAATGTGGAAAATGGTCAGTTTTCAAATGTTTTATTTTTGAACGTCAGTTCACATTTGTAGGTGGATCATCAGTGTTAGAGCTAACATTGGTATGTTTAAAGTGATTTTCATGCTTCCAGGGGCCCTAAACACAAGATTTATGGAATGGTTAAAAGTGCATGAAAATGGCCAATTTACTCACTCTGAGTTCTCAAAAAGGGTTTCTTCACCCCGGGAAGTTAATTAAATACCATTTTGAGGAATTTAATGTTCGAGCAAAAACGGCTGATTCTCGACAAAAGAGATAACACCCCCCCATTACGTCATGCTTCAGAAATGTGGAAAATGGTCCGTTTTCAAATGTTTTATTTTTGAACGTCAGTTCACATTTGTAGGTGGATCATCAGTGTTAGAGCTAAAATTAGCATGTTTAAAGTGATTTTCATGCTTCCAGGGGCTCGGGAAGTTAATTAAATACCATTTGGAGGCATTTAATGTTCGAGCAAAAACGGCTGATTTTCGACAAAAGAGATAACACCCCCCCATTATGTCATGCTTTAGAAATGTGGAAAATGGTCCGTTTTCAAATGTTTTATTTTTGAACGTCAGTTCACATTTGTAGGTGGATCATCAGTGTTAGAGCTAAAATTAGCATGTTTAAAGTGATTTTCATGCTTCCAGGGGCCCTAAACACAAGATTTATGGAATGGTTAAAAGTGCATGAAAATGGCCAATTACTCACTCTGAGTTCTCAAAAAGGGTTTCTTCACCCCGGGAAGTTAATTAAATACCATTTGGAGGCATTTAATGTTTCAGCAAAAACTGCTGATTTTCGACAAAAGAGATAACACCCCCCATTACGTCATGCTTCAGAAATGTGGAAAATGGACCGTTTTCAAATGTTTTATTTTTGAACGTCAGTTCACATTTGTAGGTGGATCATCAGTGTTAGAGCTAAAATTAGCATGTTTAAACTGATTTTCATGCTTCCAGGGGCCCTAAACACAAGATTTATGGAATGGGTAAAAGTGCATGAAAATGGCCAATTTACTCACTCTGAGTTCTCAAAAAGGGTTTCTTCACCCCGGGAAGTTAATTAAATACCATTTGGAGGCATTTAATGTTCGAGCAAAAACGGCTGATTTTCGACAAAAGAGATAACACCCCCCATTACGTCATGCTTCAGAAATGTGGAAAATGGTCCGTTTTCAAATGTTTTATTTTTGAACGTCAGTTCACATTTGTAGGTGGATCATCAGTGTTAGAGCTAAAATTAGTATGTTTAAAGTGATTTTCATGCTTCCAGGGGCTCGGGAAGTTAAATAAATACCATTTGGAGGCATTTAATGTTCGAGCAAAAACGGCTGATTTTCGACAAAAGAGATAACACCCCCCCATTACGTCATGCTTCAGAAATGTGGAAAATGGTCCGTTTTCAAATGTTTTATTTTTGAACGTCAGTTCACATTTGTAGGTGGATCATCAGTGTTAGAGCTAAAATTAGCATGTTTAAAGTGATTTTCATGCTTCCAGGGGCTCGGGAAGTTAAATAAATACCATTTGGAGGCATTTAATGTTCGAGCAAAAACGGCTGATTTTCGACAAAAGAGATAACACCCCCCCATTACGTCATGCTTCAGAAATGTGGAAAATGGTCCGTTTTCAAATGTTTTATTTTTGAACGTCAGTTCACATTTGTAGGTGGATCATCAGTGTTAGAGCTCAAATTAGCATGTTTAAAGTGATTTTCATGCTTCCAGGGGCTCGGGAAGTTTATTAAATACTATTTAGAGGCATTTAATGTTCAAGCAAAAACGGCTGATTTTCGACAAAGGAGATAACACCCCCCCATTACGTCATGCTTCAGAAATGTGGAAAATGGTCCGTTTTCAAATGTTTTATTTTTGAACGTCAGGTCACATTTGTAGGTGGATCATCAGTGTGAGAGCTAAAATTAGCATGTTTAAAGTGATTTTCATGCTTCCAGGGGCTCGGGAAGTTAATTAAATACCATTTGGAGGCATTTAATGTTCGAGCAAAAACGGCTGGTTTTCGACAAAAGAGATAACACCCCCCCATTACGTCATGCTTCAGAAATGTGGAAAATGGTCCGTTTTCAAATGTTTTATTTTTGAACGTCAGTTCACATTTGTAGGTGGATCATCAGTGTTAGAGCTAAAATTAGCATGTTTAAAGTGATTTTCATGCTTCCAGGGGCCCTAATTACAAGATTTATTGAATGGTTAAAAGTGCATGAAAATGGCCAATTACTCACTCTGAGTTCTCAAAAAGGGTTTCTTCACCCCGGGAAGTTAATTAAATACCATTTGGAGGCATTTAATGTTCGAGCAAAAACAGCTGATTTTCGACAAAAGAGATAACACCCCCCCATTACGTCATGCTTCAGAAATGTGGAAAATGGTCCGTTTTCAAATGTTTTATTTTTGAACGTCAGTTCACATTTGTAGGTGGATCATCAGTGTTAGAGCTAAAATTAGCATGTTTAAAGTGATTTTCATGCTTCCAGGGGCCCTAAACACAAGATTTATGGAATGGTTAAAAGTGCATGAAAATGGCCAATTTACTCACTCTGAGTTCTCAAAAAGGGTTTCTTCACCCCGGGAAGTTAATTAAATACCATTTGGAGGCATTTAATGTTCGAGCAAAAACGGCTGATTTTCGACAAAAGAGATAACACCCCCCCATTACGTCATGCTTCAGAAATGTGGAAAATGGTCCGTTTTCAAATGTTTTATTTTTGAACGTCAGTTCACATTTGTAGGTGGATCATCAGTGTTAGAGCTAAAATTAGCATGTTTAAAGTGATTTTCATGCTTCCAGGGGCCCTAAACACAAGATTTATGGAATGGTTAAAAGTGCATGAAAATGGCCAATTACTCACTCTGAGTTCTCAAAAAGGGTTTCTTCACCCCGGGAAGTTAATTAAATACCATTTGGAGGCATTTAATGTTTCAGCAAAAACTGCTGATTTTCGACAAAAGAGATAACACCCCCCATTACGTCATGCTTCAGAAATGTGGAAAATGGACCGTTTTCAAATGTTTTATTTTTGAACGTCAGTTCACATTTGTAGGTGGATCATCAGTGTTAGAGCTAAAATTAGCATGTTTAAAGTGATTTTCATGCTTCCAGGGGCCCTAAACACAAGATTTATGGAATGGTTAAAAGTGCATGAAAATGGCCAATTTACTCACTCTGAGTTCTCAAAAAGGGTTTCTTCACCCCGGGAAGTTAATTAAATACCATTTGGAGGCATTTAATGTTCGAGCAAAAACGGCTGATTTTCGACAAAAGAGATAACACCCCCCCATTACGTCATGCTTCAGAAATGTGGAAAATGGTCCGTTTTCAAATGTTTTATTTTTGAACGTCAGTTCACATTTGTAGGTGGATCATCAGTGTTAGAGCTAAAATTAGTATGTTTAAAGTGATTTTCATGCTTCCAGGGGCTCGGGAAGTTAAATAAATACCATTTGGAGGCATGTAATGTTCGAGCAAAAACGGCTGATTTTCGACAAAAGAGATAACACCCCCCCATTACGTCATGCTTCAGAAATGTGGAAAATGGTCCGTTTTCAAATGTTTTATTTTTGAACGTCAGTTCACATTTGTAGGTGGATCATCAGTGTTAGAGCTAAAATTAGCATGTTTAAAGTGATTTTCATGCTTCCAGGGGCCCTAAACACAAGATTTATGGAATGGTTAAAAGTGCATGAAAATGGCCAATTTACTCACTCTGAGTTCTCAAAAAGGGTTTCTTCACCCCAGGAAGTTAATTAAATACCATTTGGAGGCATTTAATGTTCGAGCAAAAACGGCTGATTTTCGACAAAAGAGATAACACCCCCCATTACGTCATGCTTCAGAAATGTGGAAAATGGTCCGTTTTCAAATGTTTTATTTTTGAATGTCAGTTCACATTTGTAGGTGGATCATCAGTGTTAGAGCTAAAATTAGCATGTTTAAAGTGATTTTCATGCTTCCAGGGGCTCGGGAAGTGAATTAAATACTATTTGGAGGCATTTAATGTTCAAGCAAAAACGGCTGATTTTCGACAAAAGAGATAACACCCCCCCATTACGTCATGCTTCAGAAATGTGGAAAATGGTCCGTTTTCAAATGTTTTATTTTTGAACGTCAGTTCACATTTGTAGGTGGATCATCAGTGTTAGAGCTAACATTGGCATGTTTAAAGTGATTTTCATGCTTCCAGGGGCCCTAAACACAAGATTTATGGAATGGTTAAAAGTGCATGAAAATGGCCAATTTACTCACTCTGAGTTCTCAAAAAGGGTTTCTTCACCCCGGGAAGTTAATTAAATACCATTTGGAGGCATTTAATGTTCGAGCAAAAACGGCTGATTTTCGACAAAAGAGATAACACCCCCCCATTACGTCATGCTTCAGAAATGTGGAAAATGGTCCGTTTTCAAATGTTTTATTTTTGAACGTCAGTTCACATTTGTAGGTGGATCATCAGTGTTAGAGCTAAAATTAGCATGTTTAAAGTGATTTTCATGCTTCCAGGGGCCCTAAACACAAGATTTATGGAATGGTTAAAAGTGCATGAAAATGGCCAATTTACTCACTCTGAGTTCTCAAAAAGGGTTTCTTCAGCCCGGGAAGTTAATTAAATACCATTTGGAGGCATTTAATGTTCGAGCAAAAACGGCTGATTTTCGACAAAAGAGATAACACCCCCCCATTACGTCATGCTTCAGAAATGTGGAAAATGGTCCGTTTTCAAATGTTTTATTTTTGAACGTCAGTTCACATTTGTAGGTGGATCATCAGTGTTAGAGCTAAAATTAGTATGTTTAAAGTGATTTTCATGCTTCCAGGGGCTCGGGAAGTTAAATAAATACCATTTGGAGGCATTTAATGTTCGAGCAAAAACGGCTGATTTTCGACAAAAGAGATAACACCCCCCCATTACGTCATGCTTCAGAAATGTGGAAAATGGTCCGCTTTCAAATGTTTTATTTTTGAACGTCAGTTCACATTTGTAGGTGGATCATCAGTGTTAGAGCTAAAATTAGCATGTTTAAAGTGATTTTCATGCTTCCAGGGGCTCGGGAAGTTAAATAAATACCATTTGGAGGCATTTAATGTTCGAGCAAAAACGGCTGATTTTCGACAAAAGAGATAACACCCCCCCATTACGTCATGCTTCAGAAATGTGGAAAATGGTCCGTTTTCAAATGTTTTATTTTTGAACGTCAGTTCACATTTGTAGGTGGATCATCAGTGTTAGAGCTCAAATTAGCATGTTTAAAGTGATTTTCATGCTTCCAGGGGCTCGGGAAGTGAATTAAATACTATTTAGAGGCATTTAATGTTCAAGCAAAAACGGCTGATTTTCGACAAAAGAGATAACACCCCCCCATTACGTCATGCTTCAGAAATGTGGAAAATGGTCCGTTTTCAAACGTTTTATTTTTGAACGTCAGTTCACATTTGTAGGTGGATCATCAGTGTTAGAGCTAAAATTAGCATGTTTAAAGTGATTTTCATGCTTCCAGGAGCTCGGGAAGTTAATTAAATACCATTTGGAGGCATTTAATGTTCGAGCAAAAATGGCTGATTTTCGACAAAAGAGATAACACCCCCCCATTACGTCATGCTTCAGAAATGTGGAAAATGGTCCGTTTTCAAATGTTTTATTTTTGAACGTCAGTTCACATTTGTAGGTGGATCATCAGTGTTAGAGCTAACATTGGCATGTTTAAAGTGATTTTCATGCTTCCAGGGGCCCTAAACACAAGATTTATGGAACGGTTAAAAGTGCATGAAAATGGCCAATTTACTCACTCTGAGTTCTCAAAAAGGGTTTCTTCACCCCGGGAAGTTAATTAAATACCATTTGGAGGCATTTAATGTTCGAGCAAAAACGGCTGATTTTCGACAAAAGAGATAACACCCCCCCCATTACGTCATGCTTCAGAAATGTGGAAAATGGTCCGTTTTCAAATGTTTTATTTTTGAACGTCAGTTCACATTTGTAGGTGGATCATCAGTGTTAGAGCTAAAATTAGCACGTTTAAAGTGATTTTCATGCTTCCAGGGGCCCTAAACACAAGATTTATGGAATGGTTAAAAGTGCATGAAAATGGCCAATTTACTCACTCTGAGTTCTCAAAAAGGGTTTCTTCACCCCGGGAAGTTAATTAAATACCATTTGGAGGCATTTAATGTTTCAGCAAAAACTGCTGATTTTCGACAAAAGAGATAACACCCCCCCATTACGTCATGCTTCAGAAATGTGGAAAATGGTCCGTTTTCAAATGTTTTATTTTTGAACGTCAGTTCACATTTGTAGGTGGATCATCAGTGTTAGAGCTAAAATTAGTATGTTTAAAGTGATTTTCATGCTTCCAGGGGCTCGGGAAGTTAAATAAATACCATTTGGAGGCATTTAATGTTCGAGCAAAAACGGCTGATTTTCGACAAAAGAGATAACACCCCCCCATTACGTCATGCTTCAGAAATGTGGAAAATGGTCCGTTTTCAAATGTTTTATTTTTGAACGTCAGTTCACATTTGTAGGTGGATCATCAGTGTTAGAGCTAAAATTAGTATGTTTAAAGTGATTTTCATGCTTCCAGGGGCTCGGGAAGTTAAATAAATACCATTTGGAGGCATTAAATGTTCGAGCAAAAACGGCTGATTTTCGACAAAAGAGATAACACCCCCCCATTACGTCATGCTTCAGAAATGTGGAAAATGGTCCGTTTTCAAATGTTTTATTTTTGAACGTCAGTTCACATTTGTAGGTGGATCATCAGTGTTAGAGCTAAAATTAGCATGTTTAAAGTGATTTTCATGCTTCCAGGGGCTCGGGAAGTTAAATAAATACCATTTGGAGGCATTTAATGTTCGAGCAAAAACGGCTGATTTTCGACAAAAGAGATAACACCCCCCCATTACGTCATGCTTCAGAAATGTGGAAAATGGTCCGTTTTCAAATGTTTTATTTTTGAACGTCAGTTCACATTTGTAGGTGGATCATCAGTGTTAGAGCTCAAATTAGCATGTTTAAAGTGATTTTCATGCTTCCAGGGGCTCGGGAAGTTTATTAAATACTATTTAGAGGCATTTAATGTTCAAGCAAAAACGGCTGATTTTCGACAAAAGAGATAACACTCCCCCATTACGTCATGCTTCAGAAATGTGGAAAATGGTCCGTTTTCAAATGTTTTATTTTTGAACGTCAGGTCACATTTGTAGGTGGATCATCAGTGTGAGAGCTAAAATTAGCATGTTTAAAGTGATTTTCATGCTTCCAGGGGCTCGGGAAGTTAATTAAATACCATTTGGAGGCATTTAATGTTCGAGCAAAAACGGCTGGTTTTCGACAAAAGAGATAACACCCCCCATTACGTCATGCTTCAGAAATGTGGAAAATGGTCCGTTTTCAAATGTTTTATTTTTGAACGTCAGTTCACATTTGTAGGTGGATCATCAGTGTTAGAGCTAAAATTAGCATGTTTAAAGTGATTTTCATGCTTCCAGGGGCCCTAATTACAAGATTTATTGAATGGTTAAAAGTGCATGAAAATGGCCAATTACTCACTCTGAGTTCTCAAAAAGGGTTTCTTCACCCCGGGAAGTTAATTAAATACCATTTGGAGGCATTTAATGTTCGAGCAAAAACAGCTGATTTTCGACAAAAGAGATAACACCCCCCCATTACGTCATGCTTCAGAAATGTGGAAAATGGTCCGTTTTCAAATGTTTTATTTTTGAACGTCAGTTCACATTTGTAGGTGGATCATCAGTGTTAGAGCTAAAATTAGCATGTTTAAAGTGATTTTCATGCTTCCAGGGGCCCTAAACACAAGATTTATGGAATGGTTAAAAGTGCATGAAAATGGCCAATTTAGTCACTCTGAGTTCTCATTAAGGGTTTCTTCACCCCGGGAAGTTAATTAAATACCATTTGGAGGCATTTAATGTTCGAGCAAAAACGGCTGATTTTCGACAAAAGAGATAACACCCCCCCATTACGTCATGCTTCAGAAATGTGGAAAATGGTCCGTTTTCAAATGTTTTATTTTTGAGCGTCAGTTCACATTTGTAGGTGGATCATCAGTGTTAGAGCTAACATTGGCATGTTTAAAGTGATTTTCATGCTTCCAGGGGCCCTAAACACAAGATTTATGGAATGGTTAAAAGTGCATGAAAATGGCCAATTTACTCACTCTGAGTTCTCAAAAAGGGTTTCTTCACCCCGGGAAGTTAATTAAATACCATTTGGAGGCATTTAATGTTCGAGCAAAAACGGCTGATTTTCGACAAAAGAGATAACACCCCCCCATTACGTCATGCTTCAGAAATGTGGAAAATGGTCCGTTTTCAAATGTTTTATTTTTGAACTTCAGTTCACATTTGTAGGTGGATCATCAGTGTTAGAGCTAAAATTAGCATGTTTAAAGTGATTTTCATGCTTCCAGGGGCCCTAAACACAAGATTTATGGAATGGTTAAAAGTGCATGAAAATGGCCAATTACTCACTCTGAGTTCTCAAAAAGGGTTTCTTCACCCCGGGAAGTTAATTAAATACCATTTGGAGGCATTTAATGTTTCAGCAAAAACTGCTGATTTTCGACAAAAGAGATAACACCCCCCATTACGTCATGCTTCAGAAATGTGGAAAATGGACCGTTTTCAAATGTTTTATTTTTGAACGTCAGTTCACATTTGTAGGTGGATCATCAGTGTTAGAGCTAAAATTAGCATGTTTAAAGTGATTTTCATGCTTCCAGGGGCCCTAAACACAAGATTTATGGAATGGTTAAAAGTGCATGAAAATGGCCAATTTACTCACTCTGAGTTCTCAAAAAGGGTTTCTTCACCCCGGGAAGTTAATTAAATACCATTTGGAGGCATTTAATGTTCGAGCAAAAACGGCTGATTTTCGACAAAAGAGATAACACCCCCCCATTACGTCATGCTTCAGAAATGTGGAAAATGGTCCGTTTTCAAATGTTTTATTTTTGAACGTCAGTTCACATTTGTAGGTGGATCATCAGTGTTAGAGCTAAAATTAGTATGTTTAAAGTGATTTTCATGCTTCCAGGGGCTCGGGAAGTTAAATAAATACCATTTGGAGGCATTTAATGTTCGAGCAAAAACGGCTGATTTTCGACAAAAGAGATAACACCCCCCCATTACGTCATGCTTCAGAAATGTGGAAAATGGTCCGTTTTCAAATGTTTTATTTTTGAACGTCAGTTCACATTTGTAGGTGGATCATCAGTGTTAGAGCTAAAATTAGCATGTTTAAAGTGATTTTCATGCTTCCAGGGGCCCTAAACACAAGATTTATGGAATGGTTAAAAGTGCATGAAAATGGCCAATTTACTCACTCTGAGTTCTCAAAAAGGGTTTCTTCACCCCAGGAAGTTAATTAAATACCATTTGGAGGCATTTAATGTTCGAGCAAAAACGGCTGATTTTCGACAAAAGAGATAACACCCCCCATTACGTCATGCTTCAGAAATGTGGAAAATGGTCCGTTTTCAAATGTTTTATTTTTGAATGTCAGTTCACATTTGTAGGTGGATCATCAGTGTTAGAGCTAAAATTAGCATGTTTAAAGTGATTTTCATGCTTCCAGGGGCTCGGGAAGTGAATTAAATACTATTTGGAGGCATTTAATGTTCAAGCAAAAACGGCTGATTTTCGACAAAAGAGATAACACCCCCCCATTACGTCATGCTTCAGAAATGTGGAAAATGGTCCGTTTTCAAATGTTTTATTTTTGAACGTCAGTTCACATTTGTAGGTGGATCATCAGTGTTAGAGCTAAAATTAGCATGTTTAAAGTGATTTTCATGCTTCCAGGGGCCCTAAACACAAGATTTATGGAATGGTTAAAAGTGCATGAAAATGGCCAATTTACTCACTCTGAGTTCTCAAAAAGGGTTTCTTCAGCCAGGGAAGTTAATTAAATACCATTTGGAGGCATTTAATGTTCGAGCAAAAACGGCTGATTTTCGACAAAAGAGATAACACCCCCCCATTACGTCATGCTTCAGAAATGTGGAAAATGGTCCGTTTTCAAATGTTTTATTTTTGAACGTCAGTTCACATTTGTAGGTGGATCATCAGTGTTAGAGCTAAAATTAGTATGTTTAAAGTGATTTTCATGCTTCCAGGGGCTCGGGAAGTTAAATAAATACCATTTGGAGGCATTTAATGTTCGAGCAAAAACGGCTGATTTTCGACAAAAGAGATAACACCCCCCCATTACGTCATGCTTCAGAAATGTGGAAAATGGTCCGCTTTCAAATGTTTTATTTTTGAACGTCAGTTCACATTTGTAGGTGGATCATCAGTGTTAGAGCTAAAATTAGCATGTTTAAAGTGATTTTCATGCTTCCAGGGGCTCGGGAAGTTAAATAAATACCATTTGGAGGCATTTAATGTTCGAGCAAAAACGGCTGATTTTCGACAAAAGAGATAACACCCCCCCATTACGTCATGCTTCAGAAATGTGGAAAATGGTCCGTTTTCAAATGTTTTATTTTTGAACGTCAGTTCACATTTGTAGGTGGATCATCAGTGTTAGAGCTCAAATTAGCAAGTTTAAAGTGATTTTCATGCTTCCAGGGGCTCGGGAAGTGAATTAAATACTATTTAGAGGCATTTAATGTTCAAGCAAAAACGGCTGATTTTCGACAAAAGAGATAACACCCCCCCATTACGTCATGCTTCAGAAATGTGGAAAATGGTCCGTTTTCAAATGTTTTATTTTTGAACGTCAGTTCACATTTGTAGGTGGATCATCAGTGTTAGAGCTAAAATTAGCATGTTTAAAGTGATTTTCATGCTTCCAGGAGCTCGGGAAGTTAATTAAATACCATTTGGAAGCATTTAATGTTCGAGCAAAAATGGCTGATTTTCGACAAAAGAGATAACACCCCCCCATTACGTCATGCTTCAGAAATGTGGAAAATGGTCCGTTTTCAAATGTTTTATTTTTGAACGTCAGTTCACATTTGTAGGTGGATCATCAGTGTTAGAGCTAACATTGGCATGTTTAAAGTGATTTTCATGCTTCCAGGGGCCCTAAACACAAGATTTATGGAACGGTTAAAAGTGCATGAAAATGGCCAATTTACTCACTCTGAGTTCTCAAAAAGGGTTTCTTCACCCCGGGAAGTTAATTAAATACCATTTGGAGGCATTTAATGTTCGAGCAAAAACGGCTGATTTTCGACAAAAGAGATAACACCCCCCCCCATTACGTCATGCTTCAGAAATGTGGAAAATGGTCCGTTTTCAAATGTTTTATTTTTGAACGTCAGTTCACATTTGTAGGTGGATCATCAGTGTTAGAGCTAAAATTAGCACGTTTAAAGTGATTTTCATGCTTCCAGGGGCCCTAAACACAAGATTTATGGAATGGTTAAAAGTGCATGAAAATGGCCAATTTACTCACTCTGAGTTCTCAAAAAGGGTTTCTTCACCCCGGGAAGTTAATTAAATACCATTTGGAGGCATTTAATGTTCGAGCAAAAACGGCTGATTTTCGACAAAAGAGATAACACCCCCCCATTACGTCATGCTTCAGAAATGTGGAAAATGGTCCGTTTTCAAATGTTTTATTTTTGAAAGTCAGTTCACATTTGTAGGTGGATCATCAGTGTTAGAGCTAAAATTAGCATGTTTAAAGTGATTTTCATGCTTCCAGGGGCTCGGGAAGTTAAATAAATACCATTTGGAGGCATTTAATGTTCGAGCAAAAACGGCTGATTTTCGACAAAAGAGATAACACCCCCCCATTACGTCATGCTTCAGATATGTGGAAAATGGTCCGTTTTCAAATGTTTTATTTTTGAACGTCAGTTCACATTTGTAGGTGGATCATCAGTGTTAGAGCTAAAATTAGCATGTTTAAAGTGATTTTCATGCTTCCAGGGGCTCGGGAAGTTAAATAAATACCATTTGGAGGCATTTAATGTTCGAGCAAAAACGGCTGATTTTCGACAAAAGAGATAACACCCCCCCATTACGTCATGCTTCAGAAATGTGGAAAATGGTCCGTTTTCAAATGTTTTATTTTTGAACGTCAGTTCACATTTGTAGGTGGATCATCAGTGTTAGAGCTCAAATTAGCATGTTTAAAGTGATTTTCATGCTTCCAGGGGCTCGGGAAGTTTATTAAATACTATTTAGAGGCATTTAATGTTCAAGCAAAAACGGCTGATTTTCGACAAAAGAGATAACACCCCCCCATTACGTCATGCTTCAGAAATGTGGAAAATGGTCCGTTTTCAAATGTTTTATTTTTGAACGTCAGTTCACATTTGTAGGTGGATCATCAGTGTTAGAGCTAAAATTAGCATGTTTAAAGTGATTTTCATGCTTCCAGGAGCTCGGGAAGTTAATTAAATACCATTTGGAGGCATTTAATGTTCGAGCAAAAATGGCTAATTTTCGACAAAAGAGATAACACCCCCCCCATTACGTCATGCTTCAGAAATGTGGAAAATGGACCGTTTTCAAATGTTTTATTTTTGAACGTCAGTTCACATTTGTAGGTGGATCATCAGTGTTAGAGCTAAAATTAGCATGTTTAAAGTGATTTGCATGCTTCCAGGGGCCCTAAACACAAGATTTATGGAATGGTTAAAAGTGCATGAAAATGGCCAATTTACTCACTCTGAGTTCTCAAAAAGGGTTTCTTCACCCCGGGAAGTTAATTAAATACCATTTGGAGGCATTTAATGTTCGAGCAAAAACGGCTGATTTTCGACAAAAGAGATAACACCCCCCCATTACGTCATGCTTCAGAAATGTGGAAAATGGTCCGTTTTCAAATGTTTTATTTTTGAACGTCAGTTCACATTTGTAGGTGGATCATCAGTGTTAGAGCTAAAATTAGTATGTTTAAAGTGATTTTCATGCTTCCAGGGGCTCGGGAAGTTAAATAAATACCATTTGGAGGCATTTAATGTTCGAGCAAAAACGGCTGATTTTCGACAAAAGAGATAACACCCCCCCATTACGTCATGCTTCAGAAATGTGGAAAATGGTCCATTTTCAAATGTTTTATTTTTGAACGTCAGTTCACATTTGTAGGTGGATCATCAGTGTTAGAGCTAAAATTAGTATGTTTAAAGTGATTTTCATGCTTCCAGGGGCTCGGGAAGTTAAATAAATACCATTTGGAGGCATTAAATGTTCGAGCAAAAACGGCTGATTTTCGACAAAAGAGATAACACCCCCCCATTACGTCATGCTTCAGAAATGTGGAAAATGGTCCGTTTTCAAATGTTTTATTTTTGAACGTCAGTTCACATTTGTAGGTGGATCATCAGTGTTAGAGCTAAAATTAGCATGTTTAAAGTGATTTTCATGCTTCCAGGGGCTCGGGAAGTTAAATAAATACCATTTGGAGGCATTTAATGTTCGAGCAAAAACGGCTGATTTTCGACAAAAGAGATAACACCCCCCCATTACGTCATGCTTCAGAAATGTGGAAAATGGTCCGTTTTCAAATGTTTTATTTTTGAACGTCAGTTCACATTTGTAGGTGGATCATCAGTGTTAGAGCTCAAATTAGCATGTTTAAAGTGATTTTCATGCTTCCAGGGGCTCGGGAAGTTTATTAAATACTATTTAGAGGCATTTAATGTTCAAGCAAAAACGGCTGATTTTCGACAAAAGAGATAACACCCCCCCATTACGTCATGCTTCAGAAATGTGGAAAATGGTCCGTTTTCAAATGTTTTATTTTTGAACGTCAGGTCACATTTGTAGGTGGATCATCAGTGTGAGAGCTAAAATTAGCATGTTTAAAGTGATTTTCATGCTTCCAGGGGCTCGGGAAGTTAATTAAATACCATTTGGAGGCATTTAATGTTCGAGCAAAAACGGCTGGTTTTCGACAAAAGAGATAACACCCCCCATTACGTCATGCTTCAGAAATGTGGAAAATGGTCCGTTTTCAAATGTTTTATTTTTGAACGTCAGTTCACATTTGTAGGTGGATCATCAGTGTTAGAGCTAAAATTAGCATGTTTAAAGTGATTTTCATGCTTCCAGGGGCCCTAATTACAAGATTTATTGAATGGTTAAAAGTGCATGAAAATGGCCAATTACTCACTCTGAGTTCTCAAAAAGGGTTTCTTCACCCCGGGAAGTTAATTAAATACCATTTGGAGGCATTTAATGTTCGAGCAAAAACAGCTGATTTTCGACAAAAGAGATAACACCCCCCCATTACGTCATGCTTCAGAAATGTGGAAAATGGTCCGTTTTCAAATGTTTTATTTTTGAACGTCAGTTCACATTTGTAGGTGGATCATCAGTGTTAGAGCTAAAATTAGCATGTTTAAAGTGATTTTCATGCTTCCAGGGGCCCTAAACACAAGATTTATGGAATGGTTAAAAGTGCATGAAAATGGCCAATTTAGTCACTCTGAGTTCTCATTAAGGGTTTCTTCACCCCGGGAAGTTAATTAAATACCATTTGGAGGCATTTAATGTTCGAGCAAAAACGGCTGATTTTCGACAAAAGAGATAACACCCCCCCATTACGTCATGCTTCAGAAATGTGGAAAATGGTCCGTTTTCAAATGTTTTATTTTTGAGCGTCAGTTCACATTTGTAGGTGGATCATCAGTGTTAGAGCTAACATTGGCATGTTTAAAGTGATTTTCATGCTTCCAGGGGCCCTAAACACAAGATTTATGGAATGGTTAAAAGTGCATGAAAATGGCCAATTTACTCACTCTGAGTTCTCAAAAAGGGTTTCTTCACCCCGGGAAGTTAATTAAATACCATTTGGAGGCATTTAATGTTCGAGCAAAAACGGCTGATTTTCGACAAAAGAGATAACACCCCCCCATTACGTCATGCTTCAGAAATGTGGAAAATGGACCGTTTTCAAATGTTTTATTTTTGAACGTCAGTTCACATTTGTAGGTGGATCATCAGTGTTAGAGCTAAAATTAGCATGTTTAAAGTGATTTTCATGCTTCCAGGGGCCCTAAACACAAGATTTATGGAATGGTTAAAAGTGCATGAAAATGGCCAATTTACTCACTCTGAGTTCTCAAAAAGGGTTTCTTCACCCCGGGAAGTTAATTAAATACCATTTGGAGGCATTTAATGTTCGAGCAAAAACGGCTGATTTTCGACAAAAGAGATAACACCCCCCCATTACGTCATGCTTCAGAAATGTGGAAAATGGTCCGTTTTCAAATGTTTTATTTTTGAACGTCAGTTCACATTTGTAGGTGGATCATCAGTGTTAGAGCTAAAATTAGTATGTTTAAAGTGATTTTCATGCTTCCAGGGGCTCGGGAAGTTAAATAAATACCATTTGGAGGCATTTAATGTTCGAGCAAAAACGGCTGATTTTCGACAAAAGAGATAACACCCCCCCATTACGTCATGCTTCAGAAATGTGGAAAATGGTCCGTTTTCAAATGTTTTATTTTTGAACGTCAGTTCGCATTTGTAGGTGGATCATCAGTGTTAGAGCTAAAATTAGCATGTTTAAAGTGATTTTCATGCTTCCAGGGGCCCTAAACACAAGATTTATGGAATGGTTAAAAGTGCATGAAAATGGCCAATTTACTCACTCTGAGTTCTCAAAAAGGGTTTCTTCACCCCAGGAAGTTAATTAAATACCATTTGGAGGCATTTAATGTTCGAGCAAAAACGGCTGATTTTCGACAAAAGAGATAACACCCCCCCATTACGTCATGCTTCAGAAATGTGGAAAATGGTCCGTTTTCAAATGTTTTTTTTTTGAACGTCAGTTCACATTTGTAGGTGGATCATCAGTGTTAGAGCTAAAATTAGTATGTTTAAAGTGATTTTCATGCTTCCAGGGGCTCGGGAAGTTAAATAAATACCATTTGGAGGCATTTAATGTTCGAGCAAAAACGGCTGATTTTCGACAAAAGAGATAACACCCCCCCATTACGTCATGCTTCAGAAATGTGGAAAATGGTCCGCTTTCAAATGTTTTATTTTTGAACGTCAGTTCACATTTGTAGGTGGATCATCAGTGTTAGAGCTAAAATTAGCATGTTTAAAGTGATTTTCATGCTTCCAGGGGCTCGGGAAGTTAAATAAATACCATTTGGAGGCATTTAATGTTCGAGCAAAAACGGCTGATTTTCGACAAAAGAGATAACACCCCCCCATTACGTCATGCTTCAGAAATGTGGAAAATGGTCCGTTTTCAAATGTTTTATTTTTGAACGTCAGTTCACATTTGTAGGTGGATCATCAGTGTTAGAGCTCAAATTTGCATGTTTAAAGTGATTTTCATGCTTCCAGGGGCTCGGGAAGTGAATTAAATACTATTTAGAGGCATTTAATGTTCAAGCAAAAACGGCTGATTTTCGACAAAAGAGATAACACCCCCCCATTACGTCATGCTTCAGAAATGTGGAAAATGGTCCGTTTTCAAATGTTTTATTTTTGAACGTCAGTTCACATTTGTAGGTGGATCATCAGTGTTAGAGCTAAAATTAGCATGTTTAAAGTGATTTTCATGCTTCCAGGAGCTCGGGAAGTTAATTAAATACCATTTGGAAGCATTTAATGTTCGAGCAAAAATGGCTGATTTTCGACAAAAGAGATAACACCCCCCCATTACGTCATGCTTCAGAAATGTGGAAAATGGTCCGTTTTCAAATGTTTTATTTTTGAACGTCAGTTCACATTTGTAGGTGGATCATCAGTGTTAGAGCTAACATTGGCATGTTTAAAGTGATTTTCATGCTTCCAGGGGCCCTAAACACAAGATTTATGGAACGGTTAAAAGTGCATGAAAATGGCCAATTTACTCACTCTGAGTTCTCAAAAAGGGTTTCTTCACCCCGGGAAGTTAATTAAATACCATTTGGAGGCATTTAATGTTCGAGCAAAAACGGCTGATTTTCGACAAAAGAGATAACACCCCCCCCCATTACGTCATGCTTCAGAAATGTGGAAAATGGTCCGTTTTCAAATGTTTTATTTTTGAACGTCAGTTCACATTTGTAGGTGGATCATCAGTGTTAGAGCTAAAATTAGCACGTTTAAAGTGATTTTCATGCTTCCAGGGGCCCTAAACACAAGATTTATGGAATGGTTAAAAGTGCATGAAAATGGCCAATTTACTCACTCTGAGTTCTCAAAAAGGGTTTCTTCACCCCGGGAAGTTAATTAAATACCATTTGGAGGCATTTAATGTTCGAGCAAAAACGGCTGATTTTCGACAAAAGAGATAACACCCCCCCATTACGT
The DNA here is from genome assembly GCF_964263255.1 of Lissotriton vulgaris. Classification (NCBI taxonomy): domain Eukaryota; kingdom Metazoa; phylum Chordata; class Amphibia; order Caudata; family Salamandridae; genus Lissotriton; species Lissotriton vulgaris. Next base: position 218,349 of record NW_028243393.1, read on the forward strand.
CATGCTTCAGAAATGTGGAAAATGGTCCGTTTTCAAATGTTTTATTTTTGAAAGTCAGTTCACATTTGTAGGTGGATCATCAGTGTTAGAGCTAAAATTAGCATGTTTAAAGTGATTTTCATGCTTCCAGGGGCTCGGGAAGTTAAATAAATACCATTTGGAGGCATTTAATGTTCGAGCAGAAACGGCTGATTTTCGACAAAAGAGATAACACCCCCCCATTACGTCATGCTTCAGATATGTGGAAAATGGTCCGTTTTCAAATGTTTTATTTTTGAACGTCAGTTCACATTTGTAGGTGGATCATCAGTGTTAGAGCTAAAATTAGCATGTTTAAAGTGATTTTCATGCTTCCAGGGGCTCGGGAAGTTAAATAAATACCATTTGGAGGCATTTAATGTTCGAGCAAAAACGGCTGATTTTCGACAAAAGAGATAACACCCCCCCATTACGTCATGCTTCAGAAATGTGGAAAATGGTCCGTTTTCAAATGTTTTATTTTTGAACGTCAGTTCACATTTGTAGGTGGATCATCAGTGTTAGAGCTCAAATTAGCATGTTTAAAGTGATTTTCATGCTTCCAGGGGCTCGGGAAGTTTATTAAATACTATTTAGAGGCATTTAATGTTCAAGCAAAAACGGCTGATTTTCGACAAAAGAGATAACACCCCCCCATTACGTCATGCTTCAGAAATGTGGAAAATGGTCCGTTTTCAAATGTTTTATTTTTGAACGTCAGTTCACATTTGTAGGTGGATCATCAGTGTTAGAGCTAAAATTAGCATGTTTAAAGTGATTTTCATGCTTCCAGGAGCTCGGGAAGTTAATTAAATACCATTTGGAGGCATTTAATGTTCGAGCAAAAATGGCTGATTTTCGACAAAAGAGATAACACCCCCCCCATTACGTCATGCTTCAGAAATGTGGAAAATGGTCCGTTTTCAAATGTTTTATTTTTGAACGTCAGTTCACATTTGTAGGTGGATCATCAGTGTTAGAGCTAACATTGGCATGTTTAAAGTGATTTTCATGCTTCCAGGGGCCCTAAACACAAGATTTATGGAACGGTTAAAAGTGCATGAAAATGGCCAATTTACTCACTCTGAGTTCTCAAAAAGAGTTTCTTCACCCCGGGAAGTTAATTAAATACCATTTGGAGGCATTTAATGTTCGAGCAAAAACAGCTGATTTTCGACAAAAGAGATAACACCCCCCCATTACGTCATGCTTCAGAAATGTGAAAAATGGTCCGTTTTCAAATGTTTTATTTTTGAACGTCAGTTCACATTTGTAGGTGGATCATCAGTGTTAGAGCTAAAATTAGCATGTTTAAAGTGATTTTCATGCTTCCAGGGGCTCGGGAAGTGAATTAAATACTATTTGGAGGCATTTAATGTTTAAGCAAAAACGGCTGATTTTCGACAAAAGAGATATTACCCCCCCATTACGTTATGCTTAACAAATGTGGAAAATGGTCCGTTTTCAAATGTTTTATTTTTGAACGTCAGTTCACATTTGTAGGTGGATCATCAGTGTTAGAGCTAAAATTAGCATGTTTAAAGTGATTTTCATGCTTCCAGGGGCCCTAAACACAAGATTTATGGAATGGTTAAAAGTGCATGAAAATGGCCAATTTAGTCACTCTGAGTTCTCAAAAAGGGTTTCTTCACCCCGGGAAGTTAATTAAATACCATTTGGAGGCATTTAGTGTTCGAGCAAAAACGGCTGATTTTCGACAAAAGAGATAACACCCCCCCATTACGTCATGCTTCAGAAATGTGGAAAATGGTCCGTTTTCAAATGTTTTATTTTTGAGCGTCAGTTCACATTTGTAGGTGGATCATCAGTGTTAGAGCTAACATTGGCATGTTTAAAGTGATTTTCATGCTTCCAGGGGCCCTAAACACAAGATTTATGGAATGGTTAAAAGTGCATGAAAATGGCCAATTTACTCACTCTGAGTTCTCAAAAAGGGTTTCTTCACCCCGGGAAGTTAATTAAATACCATTTGGAGGCATTTAATGTTCGAGCAAAAACGGCTGATTTTCGACAAAAGAGATAACACCCCCCCATTACGTCATGCTTCAGAAATGTGGAAAATGGTCCGTTTTCAAATGTTTTATTTTTGAACGTCAGTTCACATTTGTAGGTGGATCATCAGTGTTAGAGCTAAAATTAGCATGTTTAAAGTGATTTTCATGCTTCCAGGGGCCCTAAACACAAGATTTATGGAATGGTTAAAAGTGCATGAAAATGGCCAATTTACTCACTCTGAGTTCTCAAAAAGGGTTTCTTCACACCGGGAAGTTAATTAAATACCATTTGGAGGCATTTAATGTTCGAGCAAAAACGGCTGATTTTCAACAAAAGAGATAACACCCCCCCATTACGTCATGCTTCAGAAATGTGGAAAATGGTCCGTTTTCAAATGTTTTATTTTTGAACGTCAGTTCACATTTGTAGGTGGATCATCAGTGTTAGAGCTAAAATTAGTATGTTTAAAGTGATTTTTATGCTTCCAGGGGCTTGGGAAGTTGAATAAATACCATTTGGAGGCATTTAATGTTCGAGCAAAAACGGCTGATTTTCGACAAAAGAGATAACACCCCCCCATTACGTCATGCTTCAGAAATGTGGAAAATGGTCCGTTTTCAAATGTTTTATTTTTGAACGTCAGTTCACATTTGTAGGTGGATCATCAGTGTTAGAGCTAAAATTAGCATGTTTAAAGTGATTTTCATGCTTCCAGGGGCCCTAAACACAAGATTTATGGAATGGTTAAAAGTGCATGAAAATGGCCAATTTACTCACTCTGAGTTCTCAAAAAGGGTTTCTTCACCCCGGGAAGTTAATTAAATACCATTTGGAGGCATTTAATGTTCGAGCAAAAACGGCTGATTTTCGACAAAAGAGATAACACCCCCCCATTACGTCATGCTTCAGAAATGTGGAAAATGGTCCGTTTTCAAATGTTTTATTTTTGAACGTCAGTTCACATTTGTAGGTGGATCATCAGTGTTAGAGCTAAAATTAGCATGTTTAAAGTGATTTTCATGCTTCCAGGGGCCCTAAACACAAGATTTATGGAATGGTTAAAAGTGCATGAAAATGGCCAATTACTCACTCTGAGTTCTCAAAAAGGGTTTCTTCACCCCGGGAAGTTAATTAAATACCATTTGGAGGCATTTAATGTTCGAGCAAAAACGGCTGATTTTCGACAAAAGAGATAACACCCCCCCATTACGTCATGCTTCAGAAATGTGGAAAATGGTCCGTTTTCAAATGTTTTATTTTTGAACGTCAGTTCACATTTGTAGGTGGATCATCAGTGTTAGAGCTAAAATTAGTATGTTTAAAGTGATTTTCATGCTTCCAGGGGCTCGGGAAGTTAAATAAATACCATTTGGAGGCATTTAATGTTCGAGCAAAAACGGCTGATTTTCGACAAAAGAGATAACACCCCCCCATTACGTCATGCTTCAGAAATGTGAAAAATGGTCCGTTTTCAAATGTTTTATTTTTGAACGTCAGTTCACATTTGTAGGTGGATCATCAGTGTTAGAGCTAAAATTAGCATGTTTAAAGTGATTTTCATGCTTCCAGGGGCTCGGGAAGTGAATTAAATACTATTTGGAGGCATTTAATGTTTAAGCAAAAACGGCTGATTTTCGACAAAAGAGATATTACCCCCCCATTACGTTATGCTTAACAAATGTGGAAAATGGTCCGTTTTCAAATGTTTTATTTTTGAACGTCAGTTCACATTTGTAGGTGGATCATCAGTGTTAGAGCTAAAATTAGCATGTTTAAAGTGATTTTCATGCTTCCAGGGGCCCTAAACACAAGATTTATGGAATGGTTAAAAGTGCATGAAAATGGCCAATTTAGTCACTCTGAGTTCTCAAAAAGGGTTTCTTCACCCCGGGAAGTTAATTAAATACCATTTGGAGGCATTTAGTGTTCGAGCAAAAACGGCTGATTTTCGACAAAAGAGATAACACCCCCCCATTACGTCATGCTTCAGAAATGTGGAAAATGGTCCGTTTTCAAATGTTTTATTTTTGAGCGTCAGTTCACATTTGTAGGTGGATCATCAGTGTTAGAGCTAACATTGGCATGTTTAAAGTGATTTTCATGCTTCCAGGGGCCCTAAACACAAGATTTATGGAATGGTTAAAAGTGCATGAAAATGGCCAATTTACTCACTCTGAGTTCTCAAAAAGGGTTTCTTCACCCCGGGAAGTTAATTAAATACCATTTGGAGGCATTTAATGTTCGAGCAAAAACGGCTGATTTTCGACAAAAGAGATAACACCCCCCCATTACGTCATGCTTCAGAAATGTGGAAAATGGTCCGTTTTCAAATGTTTTATTTTTGAACGTCAGTTCACATTTGTAGGTGGATCATCAGTGTTAGAGCTAAAATTAGCATGTTTAAAGTGATTTTCATGCTTCCAGGGGCCCTAAACACAAGATTTATGGAATGGTTAAAAGTGCATGAAAATGGCCAATTTACTCACTCTGAGTTCTCAAAAAGGGTTTCTTCACCCCGGGAAGTTAATTAAATACCATTTGGAGGCATTTAATGTTCGAGCAAAAACGGCTGATTTTCAACAAAAGAGATAACCCCCCCCCATTACGTCATGCTTCAGAAATGTGGAAAATGGTCCGTTTTCAAATGTTTTATTTTTGAACGTCAGTTCACATTTGTAGGTGGATCATCAGTGTTAGAGCTAAAATTAGTATGTTTAAAGTGATTTTTATGCTTCCAGGGGCTTGGGAAGTTGAATAAATACCATTTGGAGGCATTTAATGTTCGAGCAAAAACGGCTGATTTTCGACAAAAGAGATAACACCCCCCCATTACGTCATGCTTCAGAAATGTGGAAAATGGTCCGTTTTCAAATGTTTTATTTTTGAACGTCAGTTCACATTTGTAGGTGGATCATCAGTGTTAGAGCTAAAATTAGCATGTTTAAAGTGATTTTCATGCTTCCAGGGGCCCTAAACACAAGATTTATGGAATGGTTAAAAGTGCATGAAAATGGCCAATTTACTCACTCTGAGTTCTCAAAAAGGGTTTCTTCACCCCGGGAAGTTAATTAAATACCATTTGGAGGCATTTAATGTTCGAGCAAAAACGGCTGATTTTCGACAAAAGAGATAACACCCCCCCATTACGTCATGCTTCAGAAATGTGGAAAATGGTCCGTTTTCAAATGTTTTATTTTTGAACGTCAGTTCACATTTGTAGGTGGATCATCAGTGTTAGAGCTAAAATTAGCATGTTTAAAGTGATTTTCATGCTTCCAGGGGCCCTAAACACAAGATTTATGGAATGGTTAAAAGTGCATGAAAATGGCCAATTACTCACTCTGAGTTCTCAAAAAGGGTTTCTTCACCCCGGGAAGTTAATTAAATACCATTTGGAGGCATTTAATGTTCGAGCAAAAACGGCTGATTTTCGACAAAAGAGATAACACCCCCCCATTACGTCATGCTTCAGAAATGTGGAAAATGGTCCGTTTTCAAATGTTTTATTTTTGAACGTCAGTTCACATTTGTAGGTGGATCATCAGTGTTAGAGCTAAAATTAGTATGTTTAAAGTGATTTTCATGCTTCCAGGGGCTCGGGAAGTTAAATAAATACCATTTGGAGGCATTTAATGTTCGAGCAAAAACGGCTGATTTTCGACAAAAGAGATAACACCCCCCCATTACGTCATGCTTCAGAAATGTGGAAAATGGTCCGTTTTCAAATGTTTTATTTTTGAACGTCAGTTCACATTTGTAGGTGGATCATCAGTGTTAGAGCTAAAATTAGCATGTTTAAAGTGATTTTCATGCTTCCAGGGGCCCTAAACACAAGATTTATGGAATGGTTAAAAGTGCATGAAAATGGCCAATTTACTCACTCTGAGTTCTCAAAAAGGGTTTCTTCACCCCGGGAAGTTAATTAAATACCATTTGGAGGCATTTAATGTTCGAGCAAAAACGGCTGATTTTCGACAAAAGAGATAACACCCCCCCATTACGTCATGCTTCAGAAATGTGGAAAATGGTCCGTTTTCAAATGTTTTATTTTTGAACGTCAGTTCACATTTGTAGGTGGATCATCAGTGTTAGAGCTAAAATTAGCATGTTTAAAGTGATTTTCATGCTTCCAGGGGCCCTAAACACAAGATTTATGGAATGGTTAAAAGTGCATGAAAATGGCCAATTACTCACTCTGAGTTCTCAAAAAGGGTTTCTTCACCCCGGGAAGTTAATTAAATACCATTTGGAGGCATTTAATGTTCGAGCAAAAACGGCTGATTTTCGACAAAAGAGATAACACCCCCCCATTACGTCATGCTTCAGAAATGTGGAAAATGGTCCGTTTTCAAATGTTTTATTTTTGAACGTCAGTTCACATTTGTAGGTGGATCATCAGTGTTAGAGCTAAAATTAGTATGTTTAAAGTGATTTTCATGCTTCCAGGGGCTCGGGAAGTTAAATAAATACCATTTGGAGGCATTTAATGTTCGAGCAAAAACGGCTGATTTTCGACAAAAGAGATAACACCCCCCCATTACGTCATGCTTCAGAAATGTGGAAAATGGTCCGTTTTCAAATGTTTTATTTTTGAACGTCAGTTCACATTTGTAGGTGGATCATCAGTGTTAGAGCTAAAATTAGCATGTTTAAAGTGATTTTCATGCTTCCAGGGGCTCGGGAAGTTAAATAAATACCATTTGGAGGCATTTAATGTTCGAGCAAAAACGGCTGATTTTCGACAAAAGAGATAACACCCCCCCATTACGTCATGCTTCAGAAATGTGGAAAATGGTCCGTTTTCAAATGTTTTATTTTTGAACGTCAGTTCACATTTGTAGGTGGATCATCAGTGTTAGAGCTCAAATTAGCATGTTTAAAGTGATTTTCATGCTTCCAGGGGCTCGGGAAGTTTATTAAATACTATTTAGAGGCATTTAATGTTCAAGCAAAAACGGCTGATTTTCGACAAAAGAGATAACACCCCCCCATTACGTCATGCTTCAGAAATGTGGAAAATGGTCCGTTTTCAAATGTTTTATTTTTGAACGTCAGTTCACATTTGTAGGTGGATCATCAGTGTTAGAGCTAAAATTAGCATGTTTAAAGTGATTTTCATGCTTCCAGGGGCTCGGGAAGTGAATTAAATACTATTTGGAGGCATTTAATGTTTGAGCAAAAACGGCTGATTTTCGACAAAAGAGATAACACCCCCCCATTACGTCATGCTTCAGAAATGTGGAAAATGGTCCGTTTTCAAATGTTTTATTTTTTAACGTCAGTTCACATTTGTAGGTGGATCATCAGTGTTAGAGCTAAAATTAGCATGTTTAAAGTGATTTTCATGCTTCCAGGGGCCCTAAACACAAGATTTATGGAATGGTTAAAAGTGCATGAAAATGGCCAATTTACTCACTCGGAGTTCTCAAAAAGGGTTTCTTCACCCCGGGAAGTTAATTAAATACCATTTGGAGGCATTTAATGTTCGAGCAAAAACGGCTGATTTTCGACAAAAGAGATATTACCCCCCCATTATGTCATGCTTCAGAAATGTGGAAAATGGTCCGTTTTCAAATGTTTTATTTTTGAACGTCAGTTCACATTTGTAGGTGGATCATCAGTGTTAGAGCTAAAATTAGCATGTTTAAAGTGATTTTCATGCTACCAGGGGCCCTAAACACAAGATTTATGGAATGGTTAAAAGTGCATGAAAATGGCCAATTTACTCAGTCTGAGTTCTCAAAAAGGGTTTCTTCACCCCGGGAAGTTAATTAAATACCATTTGGAGGCATTTAATGTTCGAGCAAAAACGGCTGATTTTCGACAAAAGAGATAACACCCCCCCCATTACGTCATGCTTCAGAAATGTGGAAAATGGTCCGTTTTCAAATGTTTTATTTTTGAACGTCAGTTCACATTTGTAGGTGGATCATCAGTGTTAGAGCTAAAATTAGCATGTTTAAAGTGATTTTCATGCTTCCAGGGGCTCGGGAAGTTAAATAAATACCATTTGGAGGCATTTAATGTTCGAGCAAAAACGGCTGATTTTCGACAAAAGAGATAACACCCCCCCCATTACGTCATGCTTCAGAAATGTGGAAAATGGTCCGTTTTCAAATGTTTTATTTTTGAACGTCAGTTCACATTTGTAGGTGGATCATCAGTGTTAGAGCTCAAATTAGCATGTTTAAAGTGATTTTCATGCTTCCAGGGGCTCCGTAAGTGAACTAAATACTATTTGGAGGCATTTAATGTTCAAGCAAAAACGGCTGATTTTTGACAAAAGAGATAACACCCCCCCATTACGTCATGCTTCAGAAATGTGGAAAATGGTCAGTTTTCAAATGTTTTATTTTTGAACGTCAGTTCACATTTGTAGGTGGATCATCAGTGTTAGAGCTAAAATTAGCATGTTTAAAGTGATTTTCATGCTTCCAGGGGCTCGGGAAGTTAATTAAATACCATTTGGAGGCATTTAATGTTCGAGCAAAAATGGCTGATTTTCGACAAAAGAGATAACACCCCCCCATTACGTCATGCTTCAGAAATGTGGAAAATGGTCAGTTTTCAAATGTTTTATTTTTGAACGTCAGTTCACATTTGTAGGTGGATCATCAGTGTTAGAGCTAACATTGGTATGTTTAAAGTGATTTTCATGCTTCCAGGGGCCCTAAACACAAGATTTATGGAATGGTTAAAAGTGCATGAAAATGGCCAATTTACTCACTCTGAGTTCTCAAAAAGGGTTTCTTCACCCCGGGAAGTTAATTAAATACCATTTGGAGGCATTTAATGTTCGAGCAAAAACGGCTGATTTTCGACAAAAGAGATAACACCCCCCCATTACGTCATGCTTCAGAAATGTGGAAAATGGTCCGTTTTCAAATGTTTTATTTTTGAACGTCAGTTCACATTTGTAGGTGGATCATCAGTGTTAGAGCTAAAATTAGTATGTTTAAAGTGATTTTCATGCTTCCAGGGGCTCGGGAAGTTAAATAAATACCATTTGGAGGCATTTAATGTTCGAGCAAAAACGGCTGATTTTCGACAAAAGAGATAACACCCCCCATTACGTCATGCTTCAGAAATGTGGAAAATGGTCCGTTTTCAAATGTTTTATTTTTGAACGTCAGTTCACATTTGTAGGTGGATCATCAGTGTTAGAGCTAAAATTAGTATGTTTAAAGTGATTTTCATGCTTCCAGGGGCTCGGGAAGTTAAATAAATACCATTTGGAGGCATTTAATGTTCGAGCAAAAACGGCTGATTTTCGACAAAAGAGATAACACCCCCCCCATTACGTCATGCTTCAGAAATGTGGAAAATGGTCCGTTTTCAAATGTTTTATTTTTGAACGTCAGTTCACATTTGTAGGTGGATCATCAGTGTTAGAGCTAAAATTAGCATGTTTAAAGTGATTTTCATGCTTCCAGGGGCTCGGGAAGTTAAATAAATACCATTTGGAGGCATTTAATGTTCGAGCAAAAACGGCTGATTTTCGACAAAAGAGATAACACCCCCCCATTACGTCATGCTTCAGAAATGTGGAAAATGGTCCGTTTTCAAATGTTTTATTTTTGAACGTCAGTTCACATTTGTAGGTGGATCATCAGTGTTAGAGCTAAAATTAGCATGTTTAAAGTGATTTTCATGCTTCCAGGGGCTCGGGAAGTGAATTAAATACTATTTGGAGGCATTTAATGTTTGAGCAAAAACGGCTGATTTTCGACAAAAGAGATAACACCCCCCCATTACGTCATGCTTCAGAAATGTGGAAAATGGTCCGTTTTCAAATGTTTTATTTTTTAACGTCAGTTCACATTTGTAGGTGGATCATCAGTGTTAGAGCTAAAATTAGCATGTTTAAAGTGATTTTCATGCTTCCAGGGGCCCTAAACACAAGATTTATGGAATGGTTAAAAGTGCATGAAAATGGCCAATTTACTCACTCGGAGTTCTCAAAAAGGGTTTCTTCACCCCGGGAAGTTATTTAAATACCATTTGGAGGCATTTAATGTTCGAGCAAAAACGGCTGATTTTCGACAAAAGAGATATTACCCCCCCATTATGTCATGCTTCAGAAATGTGGAAAATGGTCCGTTTTCAAATGTTTTATTTTTGAACGTCAGTTCACATTTGTAGGTGGATCATCAGTGTTAGAGCTAAAATTAGCATGTTTAAAGTTATTTTCATGCTTCCAGGGGCCCTAAACACAAGATTTATGGAATGGTTAAAAGTGCATGAAAATGGCCAATTTACTCAGTCTGAGTTCTCAAAAAGGGTTTCTTCACCCCGGGAAGTTAATTAAATACCATTTGGAGGCATTTAATGTTCGAGCAAAAACGGCTGATTTTCGACAAAAGAGATAACACCCCCCCCATTACGTCATGCTTCAGAAATGTGGAAAATGGTCCGTTTTCAAATGTTTTATTTTTGAACGTCAGTTCACATTTGTAGGTGGATCATCAGTGTTAGAGCTAAAATTAGCATGTTTAAAGTGATTTTCATGCTTCCAGGGGCTCGGGAGGTTAAATAAATACCATTTGGAGGCATTTAATGTTCGAGCAAAAACGGCTGATTTTCGACAAAAGAGATAACACCCCCCCCATTACGTCATGCTTCAGAAATGTGGAAAATGGTCCGTTTTCAAATGTTTTATTTTTGAACGTCAGTTCACATTTGTAGGTGGATCATCAGTGTTAGAGCTCAAATTAGCATGTTTAAAGTGATTTTCATGCTTCCAGGGGCTCCGTAAGTGAACTAAATACTATTTGGAGGCATTTAATGTTCAAGCAAAAACGGCTGATTTTTGACAAAAGAGATAACACCCCCCCATTACGTCATGCTTCAGAAATGTGGAAAATGGTCAGTTTTCAAATGTTTTATTTTTGAACGTCAGTTCACATTTGTAGGTGGATCATCAGTGTTAGAGCTAAAATTAGCATGTTTAAAGTGATTTTCATGCTTCCAGGGGCTCGGGAAGTTAATTAAATACCATTTGGAGGCATTTAATGTTCGAGCAAAAATGGCTGATTTTCGACAAAAGAGATAACACCCCCCCATTACGTCATGCTTCAGAAATGTGGAAAATGGTCAGTTTTCAAATGTTTTATTTTTGAACGTCAGTTCACATTTGTAGGTGGATCATCAGTGTTAGAGCTAACATTGGTATGTTTAAAGTGATTTTCATGCTTCCAGGGGCCCTAAACACAAGATTTATGGAATGGTTAAAAGTGCATGAAAATGGCCAATTTACTCACTCTGAGTTCTCAAAAAGGGTTTCTTCACCCCGGGAAGTTAATTAAATACCATTTGGAGGCATTTAATGTTCGAGCAAAAACGGCTGATTTTCGACAAAAGAGATAACACCCCCCCATTACGTCATGCTTCAGAAATGTGGAAAATGGTCCGTTTTCAAATGTTTTATTTTTGAACGTCAGTTCACATTTGTAGGTGGATCATCAGTGTTAGAGCTAAAATTAGTATGTTTAAAGTGATTTTCATGCTTCCAGGGGCTCGGGAAGTTAAATAAATACCATTTGGAGGCATTTAATGTTCGAGCAAAAACGGCTGATTTTCGACAAAAGAGATAACACCCCCCATTACGTCATGCTTCAGAAATGTGGAAAATGGTCCGTTTTCAAATGTTTTATTTTTGAACGTCAGTTCACATTTGTAGGTGGATCATCAGTGTTAGAGCTAAAATTAGTATGTTTAAAGTGATTTTCATGCTTCCAGGGGCTCGGGAAGTTAAATAAATACCATTTGGAGGCATTTAATGTTCGAGCAAAAACGGCTGATTTTCGACAAAAGAGATAACACCCCCCCATTACGTCATGCTTCAGAAATGTGGAAAATGGTCCGTTTTCAAATGTTTTATTTTTGAACGTCAGTTCACATTTGTAGGTGGATCATCAGTGTTAGAGCTAAAATTAGCATGTTTAAAGTGATTTTCATGCTTCCAGGGGCTCGGGAAGTTAAATAAATACCATTTGGAGGCATTTAATGTTCGAGCAAAAACGGCTGATTTTCGACAAAAGAGATAACACCCCCCCCATTACGTCATGCTTCAGAAATGTGGAAAATGGTCCGTTTTCAAATGTTTTATTTTTGAACGTCAGTTCACATTTGTAGGTGGATCATCAGTGTTAGAGCTCAAATTAGCATGTTTAAAGTGATTTTCATGCTTCCAGGGGCTCGGGAAGTTTATTAAATACTATTTAGAGGCATTTAATGTTCAAGCAAAAACGGCTGATTTTCGACAAAGGAGATAACACCCCCCCATTACGTCATGCTTCAGAAATGTGGAAAATGGTCCGTTTTCAAATGTTTTATTTTTGAACGTCAGGTCACATTTGTAGGTGGATCATCAGTGTGAGAGCTAAAATTAGCATGTTTAAAGTGATTTTCATGCTTCCAGGGGCTCGGGAAGTTAATTAAATACCATTTGGAGGCATTTAATGTTCGAGCAAAAACGGCTGGTTTTCGACAAAAGAGATAACACCCCCCCATTACGTCATGCTTCAGAAATGTGGAAAATGGTCCGTTTTCAAATGTTTTATTTTTGAACGTCAGTTCACATTTGTAGGTGGATCATCAGTGTTAGAGCTAAAATTAGCATGTTTAAAGTGATTTTCATGCTTCCAGGGGCCCTAATTACAAGATTTATTGAATGGTTAAAAGTGCATGAAAATGGCCAATTACTCACTCTGAGTTCTCAAAAAGGGTTTCTTCACCCCGGGAAGTTAATTAAATACCATTTGGAGGCATTTAATGTTCGAGCAAAAACAGCTGATTTTCGACAAAAGAGATAACACCCCCCCATTACGTCATGCTTCAGAAATGTGGAAAATGGTCCGTTTTCAAATGTTTTATTTTTGAACGTCAGTTCACATTTGTAGGTGGATCATCAGTGTTAGAGCTAAAATTAGCATGTTTAAAGTGATTTTCATGCTTCCAGGGGCCCTAAACACAAGATTTATGGAATGGTTAAAAGTGCATGAAAATGGCCAATTTAGTCACTCTGAGTTCTCATTAAGGGTTTCTTCACCCCGGGAAGTTAATTAAATACCATTTGGAGGCATTTAATGTTCGAGCAAAAACGGCTGATTTTCGACAAAAGAGATAACACCCCCCCATTACGTCATGCTTCAGAAATGTGGAAAATGGTCCGTTTTCAAATGTTTTATTTTTGAGCGTCAGTTCACATTTGTAGGTGGATCATCAGTGTTAGAGCTAACATTGGCATGTTTAAAGTGATTTTCATGCTTCCAGGGGCCCTAAACACAAGATTTATGGAATGGTTAAAAGTGCATGAAAATGGCCAATTTACTCACTCTGAGTTCTCAAAAAGGGTTTCTTCACCCCGGGAAGTTAATTAAATACCATTTGGAGGCATTTAATGTTCGAGCAAAAACGGCTGATTTTCGACAAAAGAGATAACACCCCCCCATTACGTCATGCTTCAGAAATGTGGAAAATGGTCCGTTTTCAAATGTTTTATTTTTGAACGTCAGTTCACATTTGTAGGTGGATCATCAGTGTTAGAGCTAAAATTAGCATGTTTAAAGTGATTTTCATGCTTCCAGGGGCCCTAAACACAAGATTTATGGAATGGTTAAAAGTGCATGAAAATGGCCAATTACTCACTCTGAGTTCTCAAAAAGGGTTTCTTCACCCCGGGAAGTTAATTAAATACCATTTGGAGGCATTTAATGTTTCAGCAAAAACTGCTGATTTTCGACAAAAGAGATAACACCCCCCATTACGTCATGCTTCAGAAATGTGGAAAATGGACCGTTTTCAAATGTTTTATTTTTGAACGTCAGTTCACATTTGTAGGTGGATCATCAGTGTTAGAGCTAAAATTAGCATGTTTAAAGTGATTTTCATGCTTCCAGGGGCCCTAAACACAAGATTTATGGAATGGTTAAAAGTGCATGAAAATGGCCAATTTACTCACTCTGAGTTCTCAAAAAGGGTTTCTTCACCCCGGGAAGTTAATTAAATACCATTTGGAGGCATTTAATGTTCGAGCAAAAACGGCTGATTTTCGACAAAAGAGATAACACCCCCCCATTACGTCATGCTTCAGAAATGTGGAAAATGGTCCGTTTTCAAATGTTTTATTTTTGAACGTCAGTTCACATTTGTAGGTGGATCATCAGTGTTAGAGCTAAAATTAGTATGTTTAAAGTGATTTTCATGCTTCCAGGGGCTCGGGAAGTTAAATAGATACCATTTGGAGGCATTTAATGTTCGAGCAAAAACGGCTGATTTTCGACAAAAGAGATAACACCCCCCCATTACGTCATGCTTCAGAAATGTGGAAAATGGTCCGTTTTCAAATGTTTTATTTTTGAACGTCAGTTCACATTTGTAGGTGGATCATCAGTGTTAGAGCTAAAATTAGCATGTTTAAAGTGATTTTCATGCTTCCAGGGGCCCTAAACACAAGATTTATGGAATGGTTAAAAGTGCATGAAAATGGCCAATTTACTCACTCTGAGTTCTCAAAAAGGGTTTCTTCACCCCAGGAAGTTAATTAAATACCATTTGGAGGCATTTAATGTTCGAGCAAAAACGGCTGATTTTCGACAAAAGAGATAACACCCCCCATTACGTCATGCTTCAGAAATGTGGAAAATGGTCCGTTTTCAAATGTTTTATTTTTGAATGTCAGTTCACATTTGTAGGTGTATCATCAGTGTTAGAGCTAAAATTAGCATGTTTAAAGTGATTTTCATGCTTCCAGGGGCTCGGGAAGTGAATTAAATACTATTTGGAGGCATTTAATGTTCAAGCAAAAACGGCTGATTTTCGACAAAAGAGATAACACCCCCCCATTACGTCATGCTTCAGAAATGTGGAAAATGGTCCGTTTTCAAATGTTTTATTTTTGAACGTCAGTTCACATTTGTAGGTGGATCATCAGTGTTAGAGCTAACATTGGCATGTTTAAAGTGATTTTCATGCTTCCAGGGGCCCTAAACACAAGATTTATGGAATGGTTAAAAGTGCATGAAAATGGCCAATTTACTCACTCTGAGTTCTCAAAAAGGGTTTCTTCACCCCAGGAAGTTAATTAAATACCATTTGGAGGCATTTAATGTTCGAGCAAAAACGGCTGATTTTCGACAAAAGAGATAACACCCCCCCATTACGTCATGCTTCAGAAATGTGGAAAATGGTCCGTTTTCAAATGTTTTATTTTTGAACGTCAGTTCACATTTGTAGGTGGATCATCAGTGTTAGAGCTAAAATTAGCATGTTTAAAGTGATTTTCATGCTTCCAAGGGCCCTAAACACAAGATTTATGGAATGGTTAAAAGTGCATGAAAATGGCCAATTTACTCACTCTGAGTTCTCAAAAAGGGTTTCTTCAGCCCGGGAAGTTAATTAAATACCATTTGGAGGCATTTAATGTTCGAGCAAAAACGGCTGATTTTCGACAAAAGAGATAACACCCCCCCATTACGTCATGCTTCAGAAATGTGGAAAATGGTCCGTTTTCAAATGTTTTATTTTTGAACGTCAGTTCACATTTGTAGGTGGATCATCAGTGGTAGAGCTAAAATTAGTATGTTTAAAGTGATTTTCATGCTTCCAGGGGCTCGGGAAGTTAAATAAATACCATTTGGAGGCATTTAATGTTCGAGCAAAAACGGCTGATTTTCGACAAAAGAGATAACACCCCCCCATTACGTCATGCTTCAGAAATGTGGAAAATGGTCCGCTTTCAAATGTTTTATTTTTGAACGTCAGTTCACATTTGTAGGTGGATCATCAGTGTTAGAGCTAAAATTAGCATGTTTAAAGTGATTTTCATGCTTCCAGGGGCTCGGGAAGTTAAATAAATACCATTTGGAGGCATTTAATGTTCGAGCAAAAACGGCTGATTTTCGACAAAAGAGATAACACCCCCCCATTACGTCATGCTTCAGAAATGTGGAAAATGGTCCGTTTTCAAATGTTTTATTTTTGAACGTCAGTTCACATTTGTAGGTGGATCATCAGTGTTAGAGCTCAAATTAGCATGTTTAAAGTGATTTTCATGCTTCCAGGGGCTCGGGAAGTGAATTAAATACTATTTAGAGGCATTTAATGTTCAAGCAAAAACGGCTGATTTTCGACAAAAGAGATAACACCCCCCCATTACGTCATGCTTCAGAAATGTGGAAAATGGTCCGTTTTCAAACGTTTTATTTTTGAACGTCAGTTCACATTTGTAGGTGGATCATCAGTGTTAGAGCTAAAATTAGCATGTTTAAAGTGTTTTTCATGCTTCCAGGAGCTCGGGAAGTTAATTAAATACCATTTGGAGGCATTTAATGTTCGAGCAAAAATGGCTGATTTTCGACAAAAGAGATAACACCCCCCCATTACGTCATGCTTCAGAAATGTGGAAAATGGTCCGTTTTCAAATGTTTTATTTTTGAACGTCAGTTCACATTTGTAGGAGGATCATCAGTGTTAGAGCTAACATTGGCATGTTTAAAGTGATTTTCATGCTTCCAGGGGCCCTAAACACAAGATTTATGGAACGGTTAAAAGTGCATGAAAATGGCCATTTTACTCACTCTGAGTTCTCAAAAAGGGTTTCTTCACCCCGGGAAGTTAATTAAATACCATTTGGAGGCATTTAATGTTCGAGCAAAAACGGCTGATTTTCGACAAAAGAGATAACACCCCCCCCATTACGTCATGCTTCAGAAATGTGGAAAATGGTCCGTTTTCAAATGTTTTATTTTTGAACGTCAGTTCACATTTGTAGGTGGATCATCAGTGTTAGAGCTAAAATTAGCACGTTTAAAGTGATTTTCATGCTTCCAGGGGCCCTAAACACAAGATTTATGGAATGGTTAAAAGTGCATGAAAATGGCCAATTTACTCACTCTGAGTTCTCAAAAAGGGTTTCTTCACCCCGGGAAGTTAATTAAATACCATTTGGAGGCATTTAATGTTTCAGCAAAAACTGCTGATTTTCGACAAAAGAGATAACACCCCCCATTACGTCATGCTTCAGAAATGTGGAAAATGGACCGTTTTCAAATGTTTTATTTTTGAACGTCAGTTCACATTTGTAGGTGGATCATCAGTGTTAGAGCTAAAATTAGCATGTTTAAAGTGATTTTCATGCTTCCAGGGGCCCTAAACACAAGATTTATGGAATGGTTAAAAGTGCATGAAAATGGCCAATTTACTCACTCTGAGTTCTCAAAAAGGGTTTCTTCACCCCGGGAAGTTAATTAAATACCATTTGGAGGCATTTAATGTTCGAGCAAAAACGGCTGATTTTCGACAAAAGAGATAACACCCCCCCATTACGTCATGCTTCAGAAATGTTGTAAATGGTCCGTTTTCAAATGTTTTATTTTTGAACGTCAGTTCACATTTGTAGGTGGATCATCAGTGTTAGAGCTAAAATTAGTATGTTTAAAGTGATTTTCATGCTTCCAGGGGCTCGGGAAGTTAAATAAATACCATTTGGAGGCATTTAATGTTCGAGCAAAAACGGCTGATTTTCGACAAAAGAGATAACACCCCCCCATTACGTCATGCTTCAGAAATGTGGAAAATGGTCCGTTTTCAAATGTTTTATTTTTGAACGTCAGTTCACATTTGTAGGTGGATCATCAGTGTTAGAGCTAAAATTAGTATGTTTAAAGTGATTTTCATGCTTCCAGGGGCTCGGGAAGTTAAATAAATACCATTTGGAGGCATTTAATGTTCGAGCAAAAACGGCTGATTTTCGACAAAAGAGATAACACCCCCCCATTACGTCATGCTTCAGAAATGTGGAAAATGGTCCGTTTTCAAATGTTTTATTTTTGAACGTCAGTTCACATTTGTAGGTGGATCATCAGTGTTAGAGCTAAAATTAGCATGTTTAAAGTGATTTTCATGCTTCCAGGGGCTCGGGAAGTTAAATAAATACCATTTGGAGGCATTTAATGTTCGAGCAAAAACGGCTGATTTTCGACAAAAGAGATAACACCCCCCCATTACGTCATGCTTCAGAAATGTGGAAAATGGTCCGTTTTCAAATGTTTTATTTTTGAACGTCAGTTCACATTTGTAGGTGGATCATCAGTGTTAGAGCTCAAATTAGCATGTTTAAAGTGATTTTCATGCTTCCAGGGGCTCGGGAAGTTTATTAAATACTATTTAGAGGCATTTAATGTTCAAGCAAAAACGGCTGATTTTCGACAAAAGAGATAACACCCCCCCATTACGTCATGCTTCAGAAATGTGGAAAATGGTCCGTTTTCAAATGTTTTATTTTTGAACGTCAGGTCACATTTGTAGGTGGATCATCAGTGTGAGAGCTAAAATTAGCATGTTTAAAGTGATTTTCATGCTTCCAGGGGCTCGGGAAGTTAATTAAATACCATTTGGAGGCATTTAATGTTCGAGCAAAAACGGCTGGTTTTCGACAAAAGAGATAACACCCCCCCATTACGTCATGCTTCAGAAATGTGGAAAATGGTCCGTTTTCAAATGTTTTATTTTTGAACGTCAGTTCACATTTGTAGGTGGATCATCAGTGTTAGAGCTAAAATTAGCATGTTTAAAGTGATTTTCATGCTTCCAGGGGCCCTAATTACAAGATTTATTGAATGGTTAAAAGTGCATGAAAATGGCCAATTACTCACTCTGAGTTCTCAAAAAGGGTTTCTTCACCCCGGGAAGTTAATTAAATACCATTTGGAGGCATTTAATGTTCGAGCAAAAACAGCTGATTTTCGACAAAAGAGATAACACCCCCCCATTACGTCATGCTTCAGAAATGTGGAAAATGGTCCGTTTTCAAATGTTTTATTTTTGAACGTCAGTTCACATTTGTAGGTGGATCATCAGTGTTAGAGCTAAAATTAGCATGTTTAAAGTGATTTTCATGCTTCCAGGGGCCCTAAACACAAGATTTATGGAATGGTTAAAAGTGCATGAAAATGGCCAATTTAGTCACTCTGAGTTCTCATTAAGGGTTTCTTCACCCCGGGAAGTTAATTAAATACCATTTGGAGGCATTTAATGTTCGAGCAAAAACGGCTGATTTTCGACAAAAGAGATAACACCCCCCCATTACGTCATGCTTCAGAAATGTGGAAAATGGTCCGTTTTCAAATGTTTTATTTTTGAGCGTCAGTTCACATTTGTAGGTGGATCATCAGTGTTAGAGCTAACATTGGCATGTTTAAAGTGATTTTCATGCTTCCAGGGGCCCTAAACACAAGATTTATGGAATGGTTAAAAGTGCATGAAAATGGCCAATTTACTCACTCTGAGTTCTCAAAAAGGGTTTCTTCACCCCGGGAAGTTAATTAAATACCATTTGGAGGCATTTAATGTTCGAGCAAAAACGGCTGATTTTCGACAAAAGAGATAACACCCCCCCATTACGTCATGCTTCAGAAATGTGGAAAATGGTCCGTTTTCAAATGTTTTATTTTTGAACGTCAGTTCACATTTGTAGGTGGATCATCAGTGTTAGAGCTAAAATTAGCATGTTTAAAGTGATTTTCATGCTTCCAGGGGCCCTAAACACAAGATTTATGGAATGGTTAAAAGTGCATGAAAATGGCCAATTACTCACTCTGAGTTCTCAAAAAGGGTTTCTTCACCCCGGGAAGTTAATTAAATACCATTTGGAGGCATTTAATGTTTCAGCAAAAACTGCTGATTTTCGACAAAAGAGATAACACCCCCCATTACGTCATGCTTCAGAAATGTGGAAAATGGACCGTTTTCAAATGTTTTATTTTTGAACGTCAGTTCACATTTGTAGGTGGATCATCAGTGTTAGAGCTAAAATTAGCATGTTTAAAGTGATTTTCATGCTTCCAGGGGCCCTAAACACAAGATTTATGGAATGGTTAAAAGTGCATGAAAATGGCCAATTTACTCACTCATTGGGGCATATTATCAAGCCTGTGCGCTAAAATTATCGCCGCTTTATCGGCCGAAAACGGCCGATAAAGCGGCGATAATGGGCTTGATAATATGCTCTGTGGAATTCCAATCGAAGCCCATGTTAGATGTCTTCACATCTAACATGTGCTTCGATTGGAATTCCATAGAGCATATTATCAAGCCCATTATCGCCGCTTTATCGGCCGTTTTCGGCCGATAAAGCGGCGATAATTTTAGCGCACAGGCTTGATAATATGCCCCTGAGTTCTCAAAAAGGGTTTCTTCACCCCGGGAAGTTAATTAAATACCATTTGGAGGCATTTAATGTTCGAGCAAAAACGGCTGATTTCGACAAAAGAGATAACACCCCCCCATTACGTCATGCTTCAGAAATGTGGAAAATGGTCCGTTTTCAAATGTTTTATTTTTGAACGTCAGTTCACATTTGTAGGTGGATCATCAGTGTTAGAGCTAAAATTAGTATGTTTAAAGTGATTTTCATGCTTCCAGGGGCTCGGGAAGTTAAATAAATACCATTTGGAGGCATTTAATGTTCGAGCAAAAACGGCTGATTTTCGACAAAAGAGATAACACCCCCCCATTACGTCATGCTTCAGAAATGTGGAAAATGGTCCGTTTTCAAATGTTTTATTTTTGAACGTCAGTTCACATTTGTAGGTGGATCATCAGTGTTAGAGCTAAAATTAGCATGTTTAAAGTGATTTTCATGCTTCCAGGGGCCCTAAACACAAGATTTATGGAATGGTTAAAAGTGCATGAAAATGGCCAATTTACTCACTCTGAGTTCTCAAAAAGGGTTTCTTCACCCCAGGAAGTTAATTAAATACCATTTGGAGGCATTTAATGTTCGAGCAAAAACGGCTGATTTTCGACAAAAGAGATAACACCCCCCATTACGTCATGCTTCAGAAATGTGGAAAATGGTCCGTTTTCAAATGTTTTATTTTTGAATGTCAGTTCACATTTGTAGGTGGATCATCAGTGTTAGAGCTAAAATTAGCATGTTTAAAGTGATTTTCATGCTTCCAGGGGCTCGG
The DNA here is from genome assembly GCF_964263255.1 of Lissotriton vulgaris. Lineage (NCBI taxonomy): Eukaryota > Metazoa > Chordata > Amphibia > Caudata > Salamandridae > Lissotriton > Lissotriton vulgaris. The sequence continues at coordinate 239,354 of NW_028243393.1, forward strand.
GAAGTGAATTAAATACTATTTGGAGGCATTTAATGTTCAAGCAAAAACGGCTGATTTTCGACAAAAGAGATAACACCCCCCCATTACGTCATGCTTCAGAAATGTGGAAAATGGTCCGTTTTCAAATGTTTTATTTTTGAACGTCAGTTCACATTTGTAGGTGGATCATCAGTGTTAGAGCTAACATTGGCATGTTTAAAGTGATTTTCATGCTTCCAGGGGCCCTAAACACAAGATTTATGGAATGGTTAAAAGTGCATGAAAATGGCCAATTTACTCACTCTGAGTTCTCAAAAAGGGTTTCTTCACCCCGGGAAGTTAATTAAATACCATTTGGAGGCATTTAATGTTCGAGCAAAAACGGCTGATTTTCGACAAAAGAGATAACACCCCCCCATTACGTCATGCTTCAGAAATGTTGAAAATGGTCCATTTTCAAATGTTTTATTTTTGAACGTCAGTTCACATTTGTAGGTGGATCATCAGTGTTAGAGCTAAAATTAGTATGTTTAAAGTGATTTTCATGCTTCCAGGGGCTCGGGAAGTTAAATAAATACCATTTGGAGGCATTTAATGTTCGAGCAAAAACGGCTGATTTTCGACAAAAGAGATAACACCCCCCCATTACGTCATGCTTCAGAAATGTGGAAAATGGTCCGCTTTCAAATGTTTTATTTTTGAACGTCAGTTCACATTTGTAGGTGGATCATCAGTGTTAGAGCTAAAATTAGCATGTTTAAAGTGATTTTCATGCTTCCAGGGGCTCGGGAAGTTAAATAAATACCATTTGGAGGCATTTAATGTTCGAGCAAAAACGGCTGATTTTCGACAAAAGAGATAACACCCCCCCATTACGTCATGCTTCAGAAATGTGGAAAATGGTCCGTTTTCAAATGTTTTATTTTTGAACGTCAGTTCACATTTGTAGGTGGATCATCAGTGTTAGAGCTCAAATTAGCATGTTTAAAGTGATTTTCATGCTTCCAGGGGCTCGGGAAGTGAATTAAATACTATTTAGAGGCATTTAATGTTCAAGCAAAAACGGCTGATTTTCGACAAAAGAGATAACACCCCCCCATTACGTCATGCTTCAGAAATGTGGAAAATGGTCCGTTTTCAAATGTTTTATTTTTGAACGTCAGTTCACATTTGTAGGTGGATCATCAGTGTTAGAGCTAAAATTAGCATGTTTAAAGTGATTTTCATGCTTCCAGGAGCTCATGAAGTTAATTAAATACCATTTGGAAGCATTTAATGTTCGAGCAAAAATGGCTGATTTTCGACAAAAGAGATAACACCCCCCCATTACGTCATGCTTCAGAAATGTGGAAAATGGTCCGTTTTCAAATGTTTTATTTTTGAACGTCAGTTCACATTTGTAGGTGGATCATCAGTGTTAGAGCTAACATTGGCATGTTTAAAGTGATTTTCATGCTTCCAGGGGCCCTAAACACAAGATTTATGGAACGGTTAAAAGTGCATGAAAATGGCCAATTTACTCACTCTGAGTTCTCAAAAAGGGTTTCTTCACCCCGGGAAGTTAATTAAATACCATTTGGAGGCATTTAATGTTCGAGCAAAAACGGCTGATTTTCGACAAAAGAGATAACACCCCCCCCATTACGTCATGCTTCAGAAATGTGGAAAATGGTCCGTTTTCAAATGTTTTATTTTTGAACGTCAGTTCACATTTGTAGGTGGATCATCAGTGTTAGAGCTAAAATTAGCACGTTTAAAGTGATTTTCATGCTTCCAGGGGCCCTAAACACAAGATTTATAGAATGGTTAAAAGTGCATGAAAATGGCCAATTTACTCACTCTGAGTTCTCAAAAAGGGTTTCTTCACCCCGGGAAGTTAATTAAATACCATTTGGAGGCATTTAATGTTCGAGCAAAAACGGCTGATTTTCGACAAAAGAGATAACACCCCCCCATTACGTCATGCTTCAGAAATGTGGAAAATGGTCCGTTTTCAAATGTTTTATTTTTGAAAGTCAGTTCACATTTGTAGGTGGATCATCAGTGTTAGAGCTAAAATTAGCATGTTTAAAGTGATTTTCATGCTTCCAGGGGCTCGGGAAGTTAAATAAATACCATTTGGAGGCATTTAATGTTCGAGCAAAAACGGCTGATTTTCGACAAAAGAGATAACACCCCCCCATTACGTCATGCTTCAGATATGTGGAAAATGGTCCGTTTTCAAATGTTTTATTTTTGAACGTCAGTTCACATTTGTAGGTGGATCATCAGTGTTAGAGCTAAAATTAGCATGTTTAAAGTGATTTTCATGCTTCCAGGGGCTCGGGAAGTTAAATAAATACCATTTGGAGGCATTTAATGTTCGAGCAAAAACGGCTGATTTTCGACAAAAGAGATAACACCCCCCCATTACGTCATGCTTCAGAAATGTGGAAAATGGTCCGTTTTCAAATGTTTTATTTTTGAACGTCAGTTCACATTTGTAGGTGGATCATCAGTGTTAGAGCTCAAATTAGCATGTTTAAAGTGATTTTCATGCTTCCAGGGGCTCGGGAAGTTTATTAAATACTATTTAGAGGCATTTAATGTTCAAGCAAAAACGGCTGATTTTCGACAAAAGAGATAACACCCCCCCATTACGTCATGCTTCAGAAATGTGGAAAATGGTCCGTTTTCAAATGTTTTATTTTTGAACGTCAGTTCACATTTGTAGGTGGATCATCAGTGTTAGAGCTAAAATTAGCATGTTTAAAGTGATTTTCATGCTTCCAGGAGCTCGGGAAGTTAATTAAATACCATTTGGAGGCATTTAATGTTCGAGCAAAAATGGCTGATTTTCGACAAAAGAGATAACACCCCCCCCCATTACGTCATGCTTCAGAAATGTGGAAAATGGTCCGTTTTCAAATGTTTTATTTTTGAACGTCAGTTCACATTTGTAGGTGGATCATCAGTGTTAGAGCTAACATTGGCATGTTTAAAGTGATTTTCATGCTTCCAGGGGCCCTAAACACAAGATTTATGGAACGGTTAAAAGTGCATGAAAATGGCCAATTTACTCACTCTGAGTTCTCAAAAAGAGTTTCTTCACCCCGGGAAGTTAATTAAATACCATTTGGAGGCATTTAATGTTCGAGCAAAAACAGCTGATTTTCGACAAAAGAGATAACACCCCCCCATTACGTCATGCTTCAGAAATGTGAAAAATGGTCCGTTTTCAAATGTTTTATTTTTGAACGTCAGTTCACATTTGTAGGTGGATCATCAGTGTTAGAGCTAAAATTAGCATGTTTAAAGTGATTTTCATGCTTCCAGGGGCTCGGGAAGTGAATTAAATACTATTTGGAGGCATTTAATGTTTAAGCAAAAACGGCTGATTTTCGACAAAAGAGATATTAGACCCCCATTACGTTATGCTTCACAAATGTGGAAAATGGTCCGTTTTCAAATGTTTTATTTTTGAACGTCAGTTCACATTTGTAGGTGGATCATCAGTGTTAGAGCTAAAATTAGCATGTTTAAAGTGATTTTCATGCTTCCAGGGGCCCTAAACACAAGATTTATGGAATGGTTAAAAGTGCATGAAAATGGCCAATTTAGTCACTCTGAGTTCTCAAAAAGGGTTTCTTCACCCCGGGAAGTTAATTAAATACCATTTGGAGGCATTTAGTGTTCGAGCAAAAACGGCTGATTTTCGACAAAAGAGATAACACCCCCCCATTACGTCATGCTTCAGAAATGTGGAAAATGGTCCGTTTTCAAATGTTTTATTTTTGAACGTCAGTTCACATTTGTAGGTGGATCATCAGTGTTAGAGCTAAAATTAGCATGTTTAAAGTGATTTTCATGCTTCCAGGGGCCCTAAACACAAGATTTATGGAATGGTTAAAAGTGCATGAAAATGGCCAATTTACTCACTCTGAGTTCTCAAAAAGGGTTTCTTCACCCCGGGAAGTTAATTAAATACCATTTGGAGGCATTTAATGTTCGAGCAAAAACGGCTGATTTTCAACAAAAGAGATAACACCCCCCCATTACGTCATGCTTCAGAAATGTGGAAAATGGTCCGTTTTCAAATGTTTTATTTTTGAACGTCAGTTCACATTTGTAGGTGGATCATCAGTGTTAGAGCTAAAATTAGTATGTTTAAAGTGATTTTTATGCTTCCAGGGGCTTGGGAAGTTGAATAAATACCATTTGGAGGCATTTAATGTTCGAGCAAAAACGGCTGATTTTCGACAAAAGAGATAACACCCCCCCATTACGTCATGCTTCAGAAATGTGGAAAATGGTCCGTTTTCAAATGTTTTATTTTTGAACGTCAGTTCACATTTGTAGGTGGATCATCAGTGTTAGAGCTAAAATTAGCATGTTTAAAGTGATTTTCATGCTTCCAGGGGCCCTAAACACAAGATTTATGGAATGGTTAAAAGTGCATGAAAATGGCCAATTACTCACTCTGAGTTTTCAAAAATGGTTTCTTCACCCCGGGAAGTTAATTAAATACCATTTGGAGGCATTTAATGTTCGAGCAAAAACGGCGGATTTTCGACAAAAGAGATAACACCCCCCCATTACGTCATGCTTCAGAAATGTGGAAAATGGTCCGTTTTCAAATGTTTTATTTTTGAACGTCAGTTCACATTTGTAGGTGGATCATCAGTGTTAGAGCTAAAATTAGTATGTTTAAAGTGATTTTCATGCTTCCAGGGGCTCGGGAAGTTAAATAAATACCATTTGGAGGCATTTAATGTTCGAGCAAAAACGGCTGATTTTCGACAAAAGAGATAACACCCCCCCATTACGTCATGCTTCAGAAATGTGGAAAATGGTCCGCTTTCAAATGTTTTATTTTTGAACGTCAGTTCACATTTGTAGGTGGATCATCAGTGTTAGAGCTAAAATTAGCATGTTTAAAGTGATTTTCATGCTTCCAGGGGCTCGGGAAGTTAAATAAATACCATTTGGAGGCATTTAATGTTCGAGCAAAAACGGCTGATTTTCGACAAAAGAGATAACACCCCCCCATTACGTCATGCTTCAGAAATGTGGAAAATGGTCCGTTTTCAAATGTTTTATTTTTGAACGTCAGTTCACATTTGTAGGTGGATCATCAGTGTTAGAGCTCAAATTAGCATGTTTAAAGTGATTTTCATGCTTCCAGGGGCTCGGGAAGTGAATTAAATACTATTTAGAGGCATTTAATGTTCAAGCAAAAACGGCTGATTTTCGACAAAAGAGATAACACCCCCCCATTACGTCATGCTTCAGAAATGTGGAAAATGGTCCGTTTTCAAATGTTTTATTTTTGAACGTCAGTTCACATTTGTAGGTGGATCATCAGTGTTAGAGCTAAAATTAGCATGTTTAAAGTGATTTTCATGCTTCCAGGAGCTCATGAAGTTAATTAAATACCATTTGGAAGCATTTAATGTTCGAGCAAAAATGGCTGATTTTCGACAAAAGAGATAACACCCCCCCATTACGTCATGCTTCAGAAATGTGGAAAATGGTCCGTTTTCAAATGTTTTATTTTTGAACGTCAGTTCACATTTGTAGGTGGATCATCAGTGTTAGAGCTAACATTGGCATGTTTAAAGTGATTTTCATGCTTCCAGGGGCCCTAAACACAAGATTTATGGAACGGTTAAAAGTGCATGAAAATGGCCAATTTACTCACTCTGAGTTCTCAAAAAGGGTTTCTTCACCCCGGGAAGTTAATTAAATACCATTTGGAGGCATTTAATGTTCGAGCAAAAATGGCTGATTTTCGACAAAAGAGATAACACCCCCCCCCATTACGTCATGCTTCAGAAATGTGGAAAATGGTCCGTTTTCAAATGTTTTATTTTTGAACGTCAGTTCACATTTGTAGGTGGATCATCAGTGTTAGAGCTAAAATTAGCACGTTTAAAGTGATTTTCATGCTTCCAGGGGCCCTAAACACAAGATTTATGGAATGGTTAAAAGTGCATGAAAATGGCCAATTTACTCACTCTGAGTTCTCAAAAAGGGTTTCTTCACCCCGGGAAGTTAATTAAATACCATTTGGAGGCATTTAATGTTCGAGCAAAAACGGCTGATTTTCGACAAAAGAGATAACACCCCCCCATTACGTCATGCTTCAGAAATGTGGAAAATGGTCCGTTTTCAAATGTTTTATTTTTGAAAGTCAGTTCACATTTGTAGGTGGATCATCAGTGTTAGAGCTAAAATTAGCATGTTTAAAGTGATTTTCATGCTTCCAGGGGCTCGGGAAGTTAAATAAATACCATTTGGAGGCATTTAATGTTCGAGCAAAAACGGCTGATTTTCGACAAAAGAGATAACACCCCCCCATTACGTCATGCTTCAGATATGTGGAAAATGGTCCGTTTTCAAATGTTTTATTTTTGAACGTCAGTTCACATTTGTAGGTGGATCATCAGTGTTAGAGCTAAAATTAGCATGTTTAAAGTGATTTTCATGCTTCCAGGGGCTCGGGAAGTTAAATAAATACCATTTGGAGGCATTTAATGTTCGAGCAAAAACGGCTGATTTTCGACAAAAGAGATAACACCCCCCCATTACGTCATGCTTCAGAAATGTGGAAAATGGTCCGTTTTCAAATGTTTTATTTTTGAACGTCAGTTCACATTTGTAGGTGGATCATCAGTGTTAGAGCTCAAATTAGCATGTTTAAAGTGATTTTCATGCTTCCAGGGGCTCGGGAAGTTTATTAAATACTATTTAGAGGCATTTAATGTTCAAGCAAAAACGGCTGATTTTCGACAAAAGAGATAACACCCCCCCCATTACGTCATGCTTCAGAAATGTGGAAAATGGTCCGTTTTCAAATGTTTTATTTTTGAACGTCAGTTCACATTTGTAGGTGGATCATCAGTGTTAGAGCTAAAATTAGCATGTTTAAAGTGATTTTCATGCTTCCAGGAGCTCGGGAAGTTAATTAAATACCATTTGGAGGCATTTAATGTTCGAGCAAAAATGGCTGATTTTCGACAAAAGAGATAACACCCCCCCCCATTACGTCATGCTTCAGAAATGTGGAAAATGGTCCGTTTTCAAATGTTTTATTTTTGAACGTCAGTTCACATTTGTAGGTGGATCATCAGTGTTAGAGCTAACATTGGCATGTTTAAAGTGATTTTCATGCTTCCAGGGGCCCTAAACACAAGATTTATGGAACGGTTAAAAGTGCATGAAAATGGCCAATTTACTCACTCTGAGTTCTCAAAAAGAGTTTCTTCACCCCGGGAAGTTAATTAAATACCATTTGGAGGCATTTAATGTTCGAGCAAAAACAGCTGATTTTCGACAAAAGAGATAACACCCCCCCATTACGTCATGCTTCAGAAATGTGAAAAATGGTCCGTTTTCAAATGTTTTATTTTTGAACGTCAGTTCACATTTGTAGGTGGATCATCAGTGTTAGAGCTAAAATTAGCATGTTTAAAGTGATTTTCATGCTTCCAGGGGCTCGGGAAGTGAATTAAATACTATTTGGAGGCATTTAATGTTTAAGCAAAAACGGCTGATTTTCGACAAAAGAGATATTACCCCCCCATTACGTTATGCTTCACAAATGTGGAAAATGGTCCGTTTTCAAATGTTTTATTTTTGAACGTCAGTTCACATTTGTAGGTGGATCATCAGTGTTAGAGCTAAAATTAGCATGTTTAAAGTGATTTTCATGCTTCCAGGGGCCCTAAACACAAGATTTATGGAATGGTTAAAAGTGCATGAAAATGGCCAATTTAGTCACTCTGAGTTCTCAAAAAGGGTTTCTTCACCCCGGGAAGTTAATTAAATACCATTTGGAGGCATTTAGTGTTCGAGCAAAAACGGCTGATTTTCGACAAAAGAGATAACACCCCCCCATTACGTCATGCTTCAGAAATGTGGAAAATGGTCCGTTTTCAAATGTTTTATTTTTGAGCGTCAGTTCACATTTGTAGGTGGATCATCAGTGTTAGAGCTAACATTGGCATGTTTAAAGTGATTTTCATGCTTCCAGGGGCCCTAAACACAAGATTTATGGAATGGTTAAAAGTGCATGAAAATGGCCAATTTACTCACTCTGAGTTCTCAAAAAGGGTTTCTTCACCCCGGGAAGTTAATTAAATACCATTTGGAGGCATTTAATGTTCGAGCAAAAACGGCTGATTTTCGACAAAAGAGATAACACCCCCCCATTACGTCATGCTTCAGAAATGTGGAAAATGGTCCGTTTTCAAATGTTTTATTTTTGAACGTCAGTTCACATTTGTAGGTGGATCATCAGTGTTAGAGCTAAAATTAGCATGTTTAAAGTGATTTTCATGCTTCCAGGGGCCCTAAACACAAGATTTATGGAATGGTTAAAAGTGCATGAAAATGGCCAATTTACTCACTCTGAGTTCTCAAAAAGGGTTTCTTCACCCCGGGAAGTTAATTAAATACCATTTGGAGGCATTTAATGTTCGAGCAAAAACGGCTGATTTTCAACAAAAGAGATAACACCCCCCCATTACGTCATGCTTCAGAAATGTGGAAAATGGTCCGTTTTCAAATGTTTTATTTTTGAACGTCAGTTCACATTTGTAGGTGGATCATCAGTGTTAGAGCTAAAATTAGTATGTTTAAAGTGATTTTTATGCTTCCAGGGGCTTGGGAAGTTGAATAAATACCATTTGGAGGCATTTAATGTTCGAGCAAAAACGGCTGATTTTCGACAAAAGAGATAACACCCCCCCATTACGTCATGCTTCAGAAATGTGGAAAATGGTCCGTTTTCAAATGTTTTATTTTTGAACGTCAGTTCACATTTGTAGGTGGATCATCAGTGTTAGAGCTAAAATTAGCATGTTTAAAGTGATTTTCATGCTTCCAGGGGCCCTAAACACAAGATTTATGGAATGGTTAAAAGTGCATGAAAATGGCCAATTACTCACTCTGAGTTTTCAAAAAGGGTTTCTTCACCCCGGGAAGTTAATTAAATACCATTTGGAGGCATTTAATGTTCGAGCAAAAACGGCTGATTTTCGACAAAAGAGATAACACCCCCCCATTACGTCATGCTTCAGAAATGTGGAAAATGGTCCGTTTTCAAATGTTTTATTTTTGAACGTCAGTTCACATTTGTAGGTGGATCATCAGTGTTAGAGCTAAAATTAGTATGTTTAAAGTGATTTTCATGCTTCCAGGGGCTCGGGAAGTTAAATAAATACCATTTGGAGGCATTTAATGTTCGAGCAAAAACGGCTGATTTTCGACAAAAGAGATAACACCCCCCCATTACGTCATGCTTCAGAAATGTGGAAAATGGTCCGTTTTCAAATGTTTTATTTTTGAACGTCAGTTCACATTTGTAGGTGGATCATCAGTGTTAGAGCTAAAATTAGCATGTTTAAAGTGATTTTCATGCTTCCAGGGTCTCGGGAAGTTAAATAAATACCATTTGGAGGCATTTAATGTTCGAGCAAAAACGGCTGATTTTCGACAAAAGAGATAACACCCCCCCATTACGTCATGCTTCAGAAATGTGGAAAATGGTCCGTTTTCAAATGTTTTATTTTTGAACGTCAGTTCACATTTGTAGGTGGATCATCAGTGTTAGAGCTCAAATTAGCATGTTTAAAGTGATTTTCATGCTTCCAGGGGCTCGGGAAGTTTATTAAATACTATTTAGAGGCATTTAATGTTCAAGCAAAAACGGCTGATTTTCGACAAAAGAGATAACACCCCCCCATTACGTCATGCTTCAGAAATGTGGAAAATGGTCCGTTTTCAAATGTTTTATTTTTTAACGTCAGTTCACATTTGTAGGTGGATCATCAGTGTTAGAGCTAAAATTAGCATGTTTAAAGTGATTTTCATGCTTCCAGGGGCCCTAAACACAAGATTTATGGAATGGTTAAAAGTGCATGAAAATGGCCAATTTACTCACTCGGAGTTCTCAAAAAGGGTTTCTTCACCCCGGGAAGTTAATTAAATACCATTTGGAGGCATTTAATGTTCGAGCAAAAACGGCTGATTTTCGACAAAAGAGATATTACCCCCCCATTATGTCATGCTTCAGAAATGTGGAAAATGGTCCGTTTTCAAATGTTTTATTTTTGAACGTCAGTTCACATTTGTAGGTGGATCATCAGTGTTAGAGCTAAAATTAGCATGTTTAAAGTGATTTTCATGCTTCCAGGGGCCCTAAACACAAGATTTATGGAATGGTTAAAAGTGCATGAAAATGGCCAATTTACTCAGTCTGAGTTCTCAAAAAGGGTTTCTTCACCCCGGGAAGTTAATTAAATACCATTTGGAGGCATTTAATGTTCGAGCAAAAACGGCTGATTTTCGACAAAAGAGATAACACCCCCCCCATTACGTCATGCTTCAGAAATGTGGAAAATGGTCCGTTTTCAAATGTTTTATTTTTGAACGTCAGTTCACATTTGTAGGTGGATCATCAGTGTTAGAGCTAAAATTAGCATGTTTAAAGTGATTTTCATGCTTCCAGGGGCTCGGGAAGTTAAATAAATACCATTTGGAGGCATTTAATGTTCGAGCAAAAACGGCTGATTTTCGACAAAAGAGATAACACCCCCCCCCCATTACGTCATGCTTCAGAAATGTGGAAAATGGTCCGTTTTCAAATGTTTTATTTTTGAACGTCAGTTCACATTTGTAGGTGGATCATCAGTGTTAGAGCTCAAATTAGCATGTTTAAAGTGATTTTCATGCTTCCAGGGGCTCCGTAAGTGAACTAAATACTATTTGGAGGCATTTAATGTTCAAGCAAAAACGGCTGATTTTTGACAAAAGAGATAACACCCCCCCATTACGTCATGCTTCAGAAATGTGGAAAATGGTCAGTTTTCAAATGTTTTATTTTTGAACGTCAGTTCACATTTGTAGGTGGATCATCAGTGTTAGAGCTAAAATTAGCATGTTTAAAGTGATTTTCATGCTTCCAGGGGCTCGGGAAGTTAATTAAATACCATTTGGAGGCATTTAATGTTCGAGCAAAAATGGCTGATTTTCGACAAAAGAGATAACACCCCCCCATTACGTCATGCTTCAGAAATGTGGAAAATGGTCAGTTTTCAAATGTTTTATTTTTGAACGTCAGTTCACATTTGTAGGTGGATCATCAGTGTTAGAGCTAACATTGGTATGTTTAAAGTGATTTTCATGCTTCCAGGGGCCCTAAACACAAGATTTATGGAATGGTTAAAAGTGCATGAAAATGGCCAATTTACTCACTCTGAGTTCTCAAAAAGGGTTTCTTCACCCCGGGAAGTTAATTAAATACCATTTGGAGGAATTTAATGTTCGAGCAAAAACGGCTGATTCTCGACAAAAGAGATAACACCCCCCCATTACGTCATGCTTCAGAAATGTGGAAAATGGTCCGTTTTCAAATGTTTTATTTTTGAACGTCAGTTCACATTTGTAGGTGGATCATCAGTGTTAGAGCTAAAATTAGCATGTTTAAAGTGATTTTCATGCTTCCAGGGGCTCGGGAAGTTAATTAAATACCATTTGGAGGCATTTAATGTTCGAGCAAAAACGGCTGATTTTCGACAAAAGAGATAACACCCCCCCATTATGTCATGCTTTAGAAATGTGGAAAATGGTCCGTTTTCAAATGTTTTATTTTTGAACGTCAGTTCACATTTGTAGGTGGATCATCAGTGTTAGAGCTAAAATTAGCATGTTTAAAGTGATTTTCATGCTTCCAGGGGCCCTAAACACAAGATTTATGGAATGGTTAAAAGTGCATAAAAAAATGGCCAATTACTCACTCTGAGTTCTCAAAAAGGGTTTCTTCACCCCGGGAAGTTAATTAAATACCATTTGGAGGCATTTAATGTTCGAGCAAAAACTGCTGATTTTCGACAAAAGAGATAACACCCCCCCATTACGTCATGCTTCAGAAATGTGGAAAATGGACCGTTTTCAAATGTTTTATTTTTGAACGTCAGTTCACATTTGTAGGTGGATCATCAGTGTTAGAGCTAAAATTAGCATGTTTAAAGTGATTTTCATGCTTCCAGGGGCCCTAAACACAAGATTTATGGAATGGTTAAAAGTGCATGAAAATGGCCAATTTACTCACTCTGAGTTCTCAAAAAGGGTTTCTTCACCCCGGGAAGTTAATTAAATACCATTTGGAGGCATTTAATGTTCGAGCAAAAACGGCTGATTTTCGACAAAAGAGATAACACCCCCCCATTACTTCATGCTTCAGAAATGTGGAAAATGGTCCGTTTTCAAATGTTTTATTTTTGAACGTCAGTTCACATTTGTAGGTGGATCATCAGTGTTAGAGCTAAAATTAGTATGTTTAAAGTGATTTTCATGCTTCCAGGGGCTCGGGAAGTTAAATAAATACCATTTGGAGGCATTTAATGTTCGAGCAAAAACGGCTGATTTTCGACAAAAGAGATAACACCCCCCCATTACGTCATGCTTCAGAAATGTGGAAAATGGTCCGTTTTCAAATGTTTTATTTTTGAACGTCAGTTCACATTTGTAGGTGGATCATCAGTGTTAGAGCTAAAATTAGCATGTTTAAAGTGATTTTCATGCTTCCAGGGGCTCGGGAAGTTAAATAAATACCATTTGGAGGCATTTAATGTTCGAGCAAAAACGGCTGATTTTCGACAAAAGAGATAACACCCCCCCATTACGTCATGCTTCAGAAATGTGGAAAATGGTCCGTTTTCAAATGTTTTATTTTTGAACGTCAGTTCACATTTGTAGGTGGATCATCAGTGTTAGAGCTCAAATTAGCATGTTTAAAGTGATTTTCATGCTTCCAGGGGCTCGGGAAGTTTATTAAATACTATTTAGAGGCATTTAATGTTCAAGCAAAAACGGCTGATTTTCGACAAAAGAGATAACACCCCCCCATTACGTCATGCTTCAGAAATGTGGAAAATGGTCCGTTTTCAAATGTTTTATTTTTGAACGTCAGGTCACATTTGTAGGTGGATCATCAGTGTGAGAGCTAAAATTAGCATGTTTAAAGTGATTTTCATGCTTCCAGGGGCTCGGGAAGTTAATTAAATACCATTTGGAGGCATTTAATGTTCGAGCAAAAACGGCTGGTTTTCGACAAAAGAGATAACACCCCCCCATTACGTCATGCTTCAGAAATGTGGAAAATGGTCCATTTTCAAATGTTTTATTTTTGAACGTCAGTTCACATTTGTAGGTGGATCATCAGTGTTAGAGCTAAAATTAGCATGTTTAAAGTGATTTTCATGCTTCCAGGGGCCCTAATTACAAGATTTATTGAATGGTTAAAAGTGCATGAAAATGGCCAATTACTCACTCTGAGTTCTCAAAAAGGGTTTCTTCACCCCGGGAAGTTAATTAAATACCATTTGGAGGCATTTAAGGTTCGAGCAAAAACAGCTGATTTTCGACAAAAGAGATAACACCCCCCCATTACGTCATGCTTCAGAAATGTGGAAAATGGTCCGTTTTCAAATGTTTTATTTTTGAACGTCAGTTCACATTTGTAGGTGGATCATCAGTGTTAGAGCTAAAATTAGCATGTTTAAAGTGATTTTCATGCTTCCAGGGGCTCGGGAAGTTAATTAAATACCATTTGGAGGCATTTAATGTTCGAGCAAAAACGGCTGATTTTCGACAAAAGAGATAACACCCCCCCATTATGTCATGCTTTAGAAATGTGGAAAATGGTCCGTTTTCAAATGTTTTATTTTTGAACGTCAGTTCACATTTGTAGGTGGATCATCAGTGTTAGAGCTAAAATTAGCATGTTTAAAGTGATTTTCATGCTTCCAGGGGCCCTAAACACAAGATTTATGGAATGGTTAAAAGTGCATAAAAAAATGGCCAATTACTCACTCTGAGTTCTCAAAAAGGGTTTCTTCACCCCGGGAAGTTAATTAAATACCATTTGGAGGCATTTAATGTTCGAGCAAAAACTGCTGATTTTCGACAAAAGAGATAACACCCCCCCATTACGTCATGCTTCAGAAATGTGGAAAATGGACCGTTTTCAAATGTTTTATTTTTGAACGTCAGTTCACATTTGTAGGTGGATCATCAGTGTTAGAGCTAAAATTAGCATGTTTAAAGTGATTTTCATGCTTCCAGGGGCCCTAAACACAAGATTTATGGAATGGTTAAAAGTGCATGAAAATGGCCAATTTACTCACTCTGAGTTCTCAAAAAGGGTTCCTTCACCCCGGGAAGTTAATTAAATACCATTTGGAGGCATTTAATGTTCGAGCAAAAACGGCTGATTTTCGACAAAAGAGATAACACCCCCCCATTACGTCATGCTTCAGAAATGTGGAAAATGGTCCGTTTTCAAATGTTTTATTTTTGAACGTCAGTTCACATTTGTAGGTGGATCATCAGTGTTAGAGCTGAAATTAGTATGTTTAAAGTGATTTTCATGCTTCCAGGGGCTCGGGAAGTTAAATAAATACCATTTGGAGGCATTTAATGTTCGAGCAAAAACGGCTGATTTTCGACAAAAGAGATAACACCCCCCCATTACGTCATGCTTCAGAAATGTGGAAAATGGTCCGTTTTCAAATGTTTTATTTTTGAACGTCAGTTCACATTTGTAGGTGGATCATCAGTGTTAGAGCTAAAATTAGCATGTTTAAAGTGATTTTCATGCTTCCAGGGGCTCGGGAAGTTAAATAAATACCATTTGGAGGCATTTAATGTTCGAGCAAAAACGGCTGATTTTCGACAAAAGAGATAACACCCCCCCATTACGTCATGCTTCAGAAATGTGGAAAATGGTCCGTTTTCAAATGTTTTATTTTTGAACGTCAGTTCACATTTGTAGGTGGATCATCAGTGTTAGAGCTCAAATTAGCATGTTTAAAGTGATTTTCATGCTTCCAGGGGCTCGGGAAGTTTATTAAATACTATTTAGAGGCATTTAATGTTCAAGCAAAAACGGCTGATTTTCGACAAAAGAGATAACACCCCCCCCATTACGTCATGCTTCAGAAATGTGGAAAATGGTCCGTTTTCAAATGTTTTATTTTTGAACGTCAGGTCACATTTGTAGGTGGATCATCAGTGTGAGAGCTAAAATTAGCATGTTTAAAGTGATTTTCATGCTTCCAGGGGCTCGGGAAGTTAATTAAATACCATTTGGAGGCATTTAATGTTCGAGCAAAAACGGCTGGTTTTCGACAAAAGAGATAACACCCCCCCATTACGTCATGCTTCAAAAATGTGGAAAATGGTCCGTTTTCAAATGTTTTATTTTTGAACGTCAGTTCACATTTGTAGGTGGATCATCAGTGTTAGAGCTAAAATTAGCATGTTTAAAGTGATTTTCATGCTTCCAGGGGCCCTAATTACAAGATTTATTGAATGGTTAAAAGTGCATGAAAATGGCCAATTACTCACTCTGAGTTCTCAAAAAGGGTTTCTTCACCCCGGGAAGTTAATTAAATACCATTTGGAGGCATTTAAGGTTCGAGCAAAAACAGCTGATTTTCGACAAAAGAGATAACACCCCCCCATTACGTCATGCTTCAGAAATGTGGAAAATGGTCCGTTTTCAAATGTTTTATTTTTGAACGTCAGTTCACATTTGTAGGTGGATCATCAGTGTTAGAGCTAAAATTAGCATGTTTAAAGTGATTTTCATGCTTCCAGGGGCCCTAAACACAAGATTTATGGAATGGTTAAAAGTGCATGAAAATGGCCAATTTAGTCACTCTGAGTTCTCATTAAGGGTTTCTTCACCCCGGGAAGTTAATTAAATACCATTTGGAGGCATTTAATGTTCGAGCAAAAACGGCTGATTTTCGACAAAAGAGATAACACCCCCCCATTACGTCATGCTTCAGAAATGTGGAAAATGGTCCGTTTTCAAATGTTTTATTTTTGAGCGTCAGTTCACATTTGTAGGTGGATCATCAGTGTTAGAGCTAACATTGGCATGTTTAAAGTGATTTTCATGCTTCCAGGGGCCCTAAACACAAGATTTATGGAATGGTTAAAAGTGCATGAAAATGGCCAATTTACTCACTCTGAGTTCTCAAAAAGGGTTTCTTCACCCCGGGAAGTTAATTAAATACCATTTGGAGGCATTTAATGTTCGAGCAAAAACGGCTGATTTTCGACAAAAGAGATAACACCCCCCCATTACGTCATGCTTCAGAAATGTGGAAAATGGTCCGTTTTCAAATGTTTTATTTTTGAACGTCAGTTCACATTTGTAGGTGGATCATCAGTGTTAGAGCTAAAATTAGCATGTTTAAAGTGATTTTCATGCTTCCAGGGGCCCTAAACACAAGATTTATGGACTGGTTAAAAGTGCATGAAAATGGCCAATTACTCACTCTGAGTTCTCAAAAAGGGTTTCTTCACCCCGGGAAGTTAATTAAATACCATTTGGAGGCATTTAATGTTTCAGCAAAAACTGCTGATTTTCGACAAAAGAGATAACACCCCCCATTACGTCATGCTTCAGAAATGTGGAAAATGGACCGTTTTCAAATGTTTTATTTTTGAACGTCAGTTCACATTTGTAGGTGGATCATCAGTGTTAGAGCTAAAATTAGCATGTTTAAAGTGATTTTCATGCTTCCAGGGGCCCTAAACACAAGATTTATGGAATGGTTAAAAGTGCATGAAAATGGCCAATTTACTCACTCTGAGTTCTCAAAAAGGGTTTCTTCACCCCGGGAAGTTAATTAAATACCATTTGGAGGCATTTAATGTTCGAGCAAAAACGGCTGATTTTCGACAAAAGAGATAACACCCCCCCATTACGTCATGCTTCAGAAATGTGGAAAATGGTCCGTTTTCAAATGTTTTATTTTTGAACGTCAGTTCACATTTGTAGGTGGATCATCAGTGTTAGAGCTAAAATTAGCATGTTTAAAGTGATTTTCATGCTTCCAGGGGCTCGGGAAGTTAAATAAATACCATTTGGAGGCATTTAATGTTCGAGCAAAAACGGCTGATTTTCGACAAAAGAGATAACACCCCCCCATTACGTCATGCTTCAGAAATGTGGAAAATGGTCCGTTTTCAAATGTTTTATTTTTGAACGTCAGTTCACATTTGTAGGTGGATCATCAGTGTTAGAGCTAAAATTAGCATGTTTAAAGTGATTTTCATGCTTCCAGGGGCCCTAAACACAAGATTTATGGAATGGTTAAAAGTGCATGAAAATGGCCAATTTACTCACTCTGAGTTCTCAAAAAGGGTTTCTTCACCCCGGGAAGTTAATTAAATACCATTTGGAGGCATTTAATGTTCGAGCAAAAACGGCTGATTTTCGACAAAAGAGATAACACCCCCCTATTACGTCATGCTTCAGAAATGTGGAAAATGGTCCGTTTTCAAATGTTTTATTTTTGAACGTCAGTTCACATTTGTAGGTGGATCATCAGTGTTAGAGCTAAAATTAGCATGTTTAAAGTGATTTTCATGCTTCCAGGGTCTCGGGAAGTTAAATAAATACCATTTGGAGGCATTTAATGTTCGAGCAAAAACGGCTGATTTTCGACAAAAGCGATAACACCCCCCCATTACGTCATGCTTCAGAAATGTGGAAAATGGTCCGTTTTCAAATGTTTTATTTTTGAACGTCAGTTCACATTTGTAGGTGGATCATCAGTGTTAGAGCTCAAATTAGCATGTTTAAAGTGATTTTCATGCTTCCAGGGGCTCGGGAAGTGAATTAAATACTATTTGGAGTCATTTAATGTTCAAGCAAAAACGGCTGATTTTCGACAAAAGAGATAACACCCCCCCATTACGTCATGCTTCAGAAATGTGGAAAATGGTCCGTTTTCAAATGTTTTATTTTTGAACGTCAGTTCACATTTGTAGGTGGATCATCAGTGTTAGAGCTCAAATTAGCATGTTTAAAGTGATTTTCATGCTTCCAGGGGCTCGGGAAGTGAATTAAATACTATTTGGAGTCATTTAATGTTCAAGCAAAAACAGCTGATTTTCGACAAAAGAGATAACACCCCCCCATTACGTCATGCTTCAGAAATGTGGAAAATGGTCCGTTTTCAAATGTTTTATTTTTGAACGTCAGTTCACATTTGTAGGTGGATCATCAGTGTTAGAGCTAAAATTAGCATGTTTAAAGTGATTTTCATGCTTCAGGGGCCCTAAACACAAGATTTATGGAATGGTTAAAAGTGCATGAAAATGGCCAATTTACTCACTCTGAGTTCTCAAAAAGGGTTTCTTCACCCCGGGAAGTTAATTAAATACCATTTGGAGGCATTTAATGTTCGAGCAAAAACGGCTGATTTTCGACAAAAGAGATAACACCCCCCATTACGTCATGCTTCAGAAATGTGGAAAATGGTCCGTTTTCAAATGTTTTATTTTTGAACGTCAGTTCACATTTGTAGGTGGATCATCAGTGTTAGAGCTAAAATTAGCATGTTTAAAGAGATTTTCATGCTTCCAGGGGCCCTAAACACAAGATTTATGGAATGGTTAAAAGTGCATGAAAATGGCCAATTTACTCACTCTGAGTTCTCAAAAAGGGTTTCTTCACCCCGGGAAGTTAATTAAATACCATTTGGAGGCATTTAATGTTCGAGCAAAAACGGCTGATTTTCGACAAAAGAGATAACACCCCCCCATTACGTCATGCTTCAGAAATGTGGAAAATGGTCCGTTTTCAAATGTTTTATTTTTGAACGTCAGTTCACATTTGTAGGTGGATCATCAGTGTTAGAGCTAAAATTAGTATGTTTAAAGTGATTTTCATGCTTCCAGGGGCTCGGGAAGTTAAATAAATACCATTTGGAGGCATTTAATGTTCGAGCAAAAACGGCAGATTTTCGACAAAAGAGATAACACCCCCCCCATTACGTCATGCTTCAGAAATGTGGAAAATGGTCCATTTTCAAATGTTTTATTTTTGAACGTCAGTTCACATTTGTAGGTGGATCATCAGTGTTAGAGCTAAAATTTGCATGTTTAAAGTGATTTTCATGCTTCCAGGGGCTCGGGAAGTGAATTAAATACTATTTGGAGGCATTTAATGTTTGAGCAAAAACGGCTGATTTTCGACTATAGAGATATTACCCCCCCATTACGTCATGCTTCAGAAATGTGGAAAATGGTCCGTTTTCAAATGTTTTATTTTTGAACGTCAGTTCACATTTGTAGGTGGATCATCAGTGTTAGAGCTAAAATTAGCATGTTTAAAGTGATTTTCATGCTTCCAGGGGCCCTAAACACAAGATTTATGGAATGGTTAAAAGTGCATGAAAATGGCCAATTTACTCACTCTGAGTTCTCAAAAAGGGTTTCTTCACCCCGGGAAGTTAATTAAATACCATTTGGAGGCATTTAATGTTCGAGCAAAAACGGCTGATTTTCGACAAAAGAGATAACACCCCCCCATTACGTCATGCTTCAGAAATGTGGAAAATGGTCCGTTTTCAAATGTTTTATTTTTGAACGTCAGTTCACATTTGTAAGTGGATCATCAGTGTTAGAGCTAAAATTAGTATGTTTAAAGTGATTTTTATGCTTCCAGGGGCTTGGGAAGTTAAATAAATACCATTTGGAGGCATTTAATGTTCGAGCAAAAACGGCTGATTTTCGACAAAAGAGATAACACCCCCCCATTACGTCATGCTTCAGAAATGTGGAAAATGGTCCGTTTTCAAATGTTTTATTTTTGAACGTCAGTTCACATTTGTAGGTGGATCATCAGTGTTAGAGCTCAAATTAGCATGTTTAAAGTGATTTTCATGCTTCCAGGGGCTCGGGAAGTGAATTAAATACTATTTGGAGGCATTTAATGTTCAAGCAAAAACGGCTGATTTTCGACAAAAGAGATAACACCCCCCCATTACGTCATGCTTCAGAAATGTGGAAAATGGTCCGTTTTCAAATGTTTTATTTTTGAACGTCAGTTCACATTTGTAGGTGGATCATCAGTGTTAGAGCTAACATTGGCATGTTTAAAGTGATTTTCATGCTTCCAGGGGCCCTAAACACAAGATTTATGGAATGGTTAAAAGTGCATGAAAATGGCCAATTTACTCACTCTGAGTTCTTAAAAAGGGTTTCTTCACCCCGGGAAGTTAATTAAATACCATTTGGAGGCATTTAATGTTCGAGCAAAAACGGCTGATTTTCGACAAAAGAGATAACACCCCCCCATTACGTCATGCTTCAGAAATGTGGAAAATGGTCCGTTTTCAAATGTTTTATTTTTGAACGTCAGTTCACATTTGTAGGTGGATCATCAGTGTTAGAGCTCAAATTAGCATGTTTAAAGTGATTTTCATGCTTCCAGGGGCTCGGGAAGTGAATTAAATACTATTTGGAGTCATTTAATGTTCAAGCAAAAACGGCTGATTTTCGACAAAAGAGATAACACCCCCCCATTACGTCATGCTTCAGAAATGTGGAAAATGGTCCGTTTTCAAATGTTTTATTTTTGAACGTCAGTTCACATTTGTAGGTGGATCATCAGTGTTAGAGCTAAAATTAGCATGTTTAAAGTGATTTTCATGCTTCAGGGGCCCTAAACACAAGATTTATGGAATGGTTAAAAGTGCATGAAAATGGCCAATTTACTCACTCTGAGTTCTCACAAAGGGTTTCTTCACCCCGGGAAGTTAATTAAATACCATTTGGAGGCATTTAATGTTCGAGCAAAAACGGCTGATTTTCGACAAAAGAGATAACACCCCCCATTACGTCATGCTTCAGAAATGTGGAAAATGGTCCGTTTTCAAATGTTTTATTTTTGAACGTCAGTTCACATTTGTAGGTGGATCATCAGTGTTAGAGCTAAAATTAGCATGTTTAAAGTGATTTTCATGCTTCCAGGGGCTCGGGAAGTTAAATAAATACCATTTGGAGGCATTTAATGTTCGAGCAAAAACGGCAGATTTTCGACAAAAGAGATAACACCCCCCCCATTACGTCATGCTTCAGAAATGTGGAAAATGGTCCATTTTCAAATGTTTTATTTTTGAACGTCAGTTCACATTTGTAGGTGGATCATCAGTGTTAGAGCTCAAATTAGCATGTTTAAAGTGATTTTCATGCTTCCAGGGGCTCGGGTAGTGAATTAAATACTATTTAGAGGCATTTAATGTTCAAGCAAAAACGGCTGATTTTCGACAAAAGAGATAACACCCCCCCATTACGTCATGCTTCAGAAATGTGGAAAATGGTCCGTTTTCAAATGTTTTATTTTTGAACGTCAGTTCACATTTGTAGGTGGATCTTCAGTGTTAGAGCTAAAATTAGCATGTTTAAAGTGATTTTCATGCTTCCAGGAGCTCGGGAAGTTAATTAAATACCATTTGGAGGCATTTAATGTTCGAGCAAAAATGGCTGATTTTCGACAAAAGAGATAACAACCCCCCATTACGTCATGCTTCAGAAATGTGGAAAATGGTCCGTTTTCAAATGTTTTATTTTTGAACGTCAGTTCACATTTGTAGGTGGATCATCAGTGTTAGAGCTAACATTGGCATGTTTAAAGTGATTTTCATGCTTCCAGGGGCCCTAAACACAAGATTTATGGAACGGTTAAAAGTGCATGAAAATGGCCAATTTACTCACTCTGAGTTCTCAAAAATGGTTTCTTCACCCCGGGAAGTTAATTAAATACCATTTGGAGGCATTTAATGTTCGAGCAAAAACGGCTGATTTTCGACAAAAGAGATAACACCCCCCCATTACGTCATGCTTCAGAAATGTGGAAAATGGTCCGTTTTCAAATGTTTTATTTTTGAACGTCAGTTCACATTTGTAGGTGGATCATCAGTGCGAGAGCTAAAATTAGCATGTTTAAAGTGATTTTCATGCTTCCAGGGGCTCGGGAAGTTAATTAAATACCATTTGGAGGCATTTAATGTTCGAGCAAAAACGGCTGGTTTTCGACAAAAGAGATAACACCCCCCCATTACGTCATGCTTCAGATATGTGAAAAATGGTCCGTTTTCAAATGTTTTATTTTTGAACGTCAGTTCAGATTTGTAGGTGGATCATCAGTGTTAGAGCTAAAATTAGCATGTTTAAAGTGATTTTCATGCTTCCAGGGGCCCTAATTACAAGATTTATTGAATGGTTAAAAGTGCATGAAAATGGCCAATTACTCACTCTGAGTTCTCAAAAAGGGTTTCTTCACCCCGGGAAGTTAATTAAATACCATTTTGAGGCATTTAATGTTAGAGCAAAACAGCTGATTTTCGACAAAAGAGATAACACCCCCCCATTACGTCATGCTTCAGAAATGTGGAAAATGGTCCGTTTTCAAATGTTTTATTTTTGAACGTCAGTTCACATTTGTAGGTGGATCATCAGTGTTAGAGCTAAAATTAGCATGTTTAAAGTGATTTTCATGCTTCCAGGGGCTCGGGAAGTGAATTAAATACTATTTGGAGGCATTTAATGTTTGAGCAAAAACGGCTGATTTTCGACTATAGAGATATTACCCCCCCATTACGTCATGCTTCAGAAATGTGGAAAATGGTCCGTTTTCAAATGTTTTATTTTTGAACGTCAGTTCACATTTGTAGGTGGATCATCAGTGTTAGAGCTAAAATTAGCATGTTTAAAGTGATTTTCATGCTTCCAGGGGCCCTAAACACAAGATTTATGGAATGGTTAAAAGTGCATGAAAATGGCCAATTTACTCACTCTGAGTTCTCAAAAAGGGTTTCTTCACCCCGGGAAGTTAATTAAATACCATTTGGAGGCATTTAATGTTCGAGCAAAAACGGCTGATTTTCGACAAAAGAGATAACACCCCCCCATTACGTCATGCTTCAGAAATGTGGAAAATGGTCCGTTTTCAAATGTTTTATTTTTGAACGTCAGTTCACATTTGTAGGTGGATCATCAGTGTTAGAGCTAAAATTAGTATGTTTAAAGTGATTTTTATGCTTCCAGGGGCTTGGGAAGTTAAATAAATACCATTTGGAGGCATTTAATGTTCGAGCAAAAACGGCTGATTTTCGACAAAAGAGATAACACCCCCCCATTACGTCATGCTTCAGAAATGTGGAAAATGGTCCGTTTTCAAATGTTTTATTTTTGAACGTCAGTTCACATTTGTAGGTGGATCATCAGTGTTAGAGCTCAAATTAGCATGTTTAAAGTGATTTTCATGCTTCCAGGGGCTCGGAAGTGAATTAAATACTATTTGGAGGCATTTAATGTTCAAGCAAAAACGGCTGATTTTCGACAAAAGAGATAACACCCCCCCATTACGTCATGCTTCAGAAATGTGGAAAATGGTCCGTTTTCAAATGTTTTATTTTTGAACGTCAGTTCACATTTGTAGGTGGATCATCAGTGTTAGAGCTAACATTGGCATGTTTAAAGTGATTTTCATGCTTCCAGGGGCCCTAAACACAAGATTTATGGAATGGTTAAAAGTGCATGAAAATGGCCAATTTACTCACTCTGAGTTCTTAAAAAGGGTTTCTTCACCCCGGGAAGTTAATTAAAT
The DNA here is from genome assembly GCF_964263255.1 of Lissotriton vulgaris. Lineage (NCBI taxonomy): Eukaryota > Metazoa > Chordata > Amphibia > Caudata > Salamandridae > Lissotriton > Lissotriton vulgaris. The sequence continues at coordinate 262,794 of NW_028243393.1, forward strand.
ACCATTTGGAGGCATTTAATGTTCGAGCAAAAACGGCTGATTTTCGACAAAAGAGATAACACCCCCCATTACGTCATGCTTCAGAAATGTGGAAAATGGTCCGTTTTCAAATGTTTTATTTTTGAACGTCAGTTCACATTTGTAGGTGGATCATCAGTGTTAGAGCTAAAATTAGCATGTTTAAAGTGATTTTCATGCTTCCAGGGGCTCGGGAAGTTAATTAAATACCATTTGGAGGCATTTAATGTTCGAGCAAAAACGGCTGATTTTCGACAAAAGAGATAACACCCCCCCATTACGTCATGCTTCAGAAATGTGGAAAATGGTCCGTTTTCAAATGTTTTATTTTTGAACGTCAGTTCACATTTGTAGGTGGATCATCAGTGTTAGAGCTAAAATTAGCATGTTTAAAGTGATTTTCATGCTTCCAGGGGCCCTAAACACAAGATTTATGGAATGGTTAAAAGTGCATGAAAATGGCCAATTTACTCACTCTGAGTTCTCAAAAAGGGTTTCTTCACCCCGGGAAGTTAATTAAATACCATTTGGAGGCATTTAATGTTCGAGCAAAAACGGCTGATTTTCGACAAAAGAGATAACACCCCCCCATTACATCATGCTTCAGAAATGTGGAAAATGGTCCGTTTTCAAATGTTTTATTTTTGAACGTCAGTTCACATTTGTAGGTGGATCATCAGTGTTAGAGCTAAAATTAGCATGTTTAAAGTGATTTTCATGCTTCCAGGGGCCCTAAACACAAGATTTATGGAATGGTTAAAAGTGCATGAAAATGGCCAATGACTCACTCTGAGTTCTCAAAAAGGGTTTCTTCACCCCGGGAAGTAAATTAAATACCATTTGGAGGCATTTAATGTTCGGGCAAAAACAGCTGATTTTCGACAAAAGAGATAACACCCCCCCATTACGTCATGCTTCAGAAATGTGGAAAATGGTCCGTTTTCAAATGTTTTATTTTTGAACGTCAGTTCACATTTGTAGGTGGATCATCAGTGTTAGAGCTAAAATTAGCATGTTTAAAGTGATTTTCATGCTTCCAGGGGCTTGGGAAGTGAATTAAATACTATTTGGAGGCATTTAATGTTTGAGCAAAAACGGCTGATTTTCGACAAAAGAGATAACACCCCCCCATTACGTCATGCTTCAGAAATGTGGAAAATGGTCCGTTTTCAAATGTTTTATTTTTTAAACATCAGTTCACATTTGTAGGTGGATCATCAGTGTTAGAGCTAAAATTAGCATGTTTAAAGTGATTTTCATGCTTCCAGGGGCCCTAAACACAAGATTTATGGAATGGTTAAAAGTGCATGAAAATGGCCAATTACTCACTCTGAGTTCTCAAAAAGGGTTTCTTCTCCTCGGGGAGTTAATTAAATACCATTTGGAGGCATTTAATGTTCGAGCAAAAACGGCTGATTTTCGACAAAAGAGATAACACCCCCCCATTACGTCATGCTTCAGAAATGTGGAAAATGGTCCGTTTTCAAATGTTTTATTTTTGAACGTCAGTTCACATTTGTAGGTGGATCATCAGTGTTAGAGCTAAAATTAGCATGTTTAAAGTGATTTTCATGCTTCCAGGGGCCCTAAACACAAGATTTATGGACTGTTAAAAGTGCATGAAAATGGCCAATTTGCTCATTCTGAGTTCTCAAAAAGGGTTTCTTCACCCCGGGAAGTTAATTAAATACCATTTGGAGGCATTTAATGTTCGAGCAAAAACGGCTGATTTTCGACAAAAGAGATAACACCCCCCCATTACGTCATGCTTCAGAAATGTGGAAAATGGTCCGTTTTCAAATGTTTTAATATTGAACGTCAGTTCACATTTGTAGGTGGATCATCAGTGTGAGAGCTAAAATTAGCATGTTTAAAGTGATTTTCATGCTTCCAGGGGCTCGGGAAGTTAATTAAATACCATTTGGAGGCATTTAATGTTCGAGCAAAAACGGCTTGTTTTCGACAAAAGAGATAACACCCCCCCATTACGTCATGCTTCAGAAATGTGGAAAATGGTCCGTTTTCAAATGTTTTATTTTTGAACGTCAGTTCACATTTGTAGGTGGATCATAAGTGTTAAATCTAAAATTAGCATGTTTAAAGTGATTTTCATGCTTCCTTGGGCCCTACTTACAAGATTTATTGAATGGTTAAAAGTGCATGAAAATGGCCAATTACTCACTCTGAGTTCTCAAAAAGGGTTTCTTCACTCCGGGAAGTTAATTGAATACCATTTGGAGGCATTTAATGTTCGAGCAAAAACAGCTGATTTTCGACAAAAGAGATAACACCCCCCCATTACGTCATGCTTCAGAAATGTGGAAAATGGTCCGTTTTCAAATGTTTTATTTTTGAACGTCAGTTCACATTTGTAGGTGGATCATCAGTGTTAGAGCTAAAATTAGCATGTTTAAAGTGATTTTCATGCTTCCAGGGGCTCGGGAAGTGAATTAAATACTATTTGGAGGCATTTAATGTTTGAGCAAAAACGGCTGATTTTCGACAAAAGAGATATTACCCCCCCATTACGTCATGCTTCACAAATGTGGAAAATGGTCCGTTTTCAAATGTTTTATTTTTGAACGTCAGTTCACATTTGTAGGTGGATCATCAGTGTTAGAGCTAAAATTAGCATGTTTAAAGTGATTTTCATGCTTCCAGGGGCCCTAAACACAAGATTTATGGAATGGTTAAAAGTGCATGAAAATGGCCAATTACTCACTCTGAGTTCTCAAAAAGGGTTTCTTCACCCCGGGAAGTTAATTAAATACCATTTGGAGGCATTTAATGTTCAGGCAAAAACAGCTGATTTTCGACAAAAGAGATAACACCCCCCCATTACGTCATGCTTCAGAAATGTGGAAAATGGTCCGTTTTCAAATGTTTTATTTTTGAACGTCAGTTCACATTTGTAGGTGGATCATCAGTGTTAGAGCTAAAATTAGCATGTTTAAAGTGATTTTCATGCTTCCAGGGGCCCTAAACACAAGATTTATGGAATGGTTAAAAGTGCATGAAAATGGCCAATTTACTCACTCTGAGTTCTCAAAAAGGGTTTCTTCACCCCGGGAAGTTAATTAAATACCATTTGGAGGCATTTAATGTTTGAGCAAAAACGGCTGATTTTCGACAAAAGAGATAACACCCCCCCATTACGTCATGCTTCAGAAATGTGGAAAATGGTCCGTTTTCAAATGTTTTATTTTTGAACGTCAGTTCACATTTGTAGGTGGATCATCAGTGTGAGAGCTAAAATTAGCATGTTTAAAGTGATTTTCATGCTTCCAGGGGCTCGGGAAGTTAATTAAATACCATTTGGAGGCATTTAATGTTCGAGCAAAAACGGCTTGTTTTCGACAAAAGAGATAACACCCCCCCATTACGTCATGCTTCAGAAATGTGGAAAATGGTCCGTTTTCAAATGTTTTATTTTTGAACGTCAGTTCACATTTGTAGGTGGATCATCAGTGTTAAATCTAAAATTAGCATGTTTAAAGTGATTTTCATGCTTCCTTGGGCCCTACTTACAAGATTTATTGAATGGTTAAAAGTGCATGAAAATGGCCAATTACTCACTCTGAGTTCTCAAAAAGGGTTTCTTCACTCCGGGAAGTTAATTAAATACCATTTGGAGGCATTTAATGTTCGAGCAAAAACAGCTGATTTTCGACAAAAGAGATAACACCCCCCCCATTACGTCATGCTTCAGAAATGTGGAAAATGGTCCGTTTTCAAATGTTTTATATTTGAACGTCAGTTCACATTTGTAGGTGGATCATCAGTGTTAGAGCTAAAATTAGCATGTTTAAAGTGATTTTCATGCTTCCAGGGGCCCTAAACACAAGATTTATGGAATGGTTAAAAGTGCATGAAAATGGCCAATTACTCACTCAGAGTTCTCTAAAAGGGTTTCTTCACCCCGGGAAGTTAATTAAATACCATTTGGAGGCATTTAATGTTCGAGCAAAAACAGCTGATTTTCGACAAAAGAGATAACACCCCCCCATTACGTCATGCTTCAGAAATGTGGAAAATGGTCCATTTTCAAATGTTTTATTTTTGAACGTCAGTTCACATTTGTAGGCGGATCATCAGTGTTAGAGCTAAAATTAGCATGTTTAAAGTGATTTTCATGCTTTCAGGGGCCCTAAACACAAGATTTATGGAATGGTTAAAAGTGCATGAAAATGGCCAATTTACTCACTCTGAGTTCTCAAAAAGGGTTTCTTCACCCCGGGAAGTTAATTAAATACCATTTGGAGGCATTTAATGTTCGAGCAAAAACGGCTGATTTTCGACAAAAGAGATAACACCCCCCCATTACGTCATGCTTCAGAAATGTGGAAAATGGTCCGTTTTCAAATGTTTTATTTTTGAACGTCAGTTCACATTTGTAGGTGGATCATCAGTGTTAGAGCTAAAATTAATATGTTTAAAGTGATTTTTATGCTTCCAGGGGCTTGGGAAGTTAAATAAATACCATTTGGAGGCATTTAATGTTCGAGCAAAAACGGCTGGTTTTCGACAAAAGAGATAACACCCCCCCATTACGTCATGCTTCAGAAATGTGGAAAATGGTCCGTTTTCAAATGTTTTATTTTTGAACGTCAGTTCACATTTGTAGGTGGATCATCAGTGTGAGAGCTAAAATTAGCATGTTTAAAGTGATTTTCATGCTTCCAGGGGCTCGGGAAGTGAATTAAATACTATTTGGAGGCATTTAATGTTTGAGCAAAAACGGCTGATTTTCGACAAAAGAGATAACACCCCCCCATTACGTCATGCTTCAGAAATGTGGAAAATGGTCCGTTTTCAAATGTTTTATTTTTTAAACATCAGTTCACATTTGTAGGTGGATCATCAGTGTTAGAGCTAAAATTAGCATGTTTAAAGTGATTTTCATGCTTCCAGGGGCCCTAAACACAAGATTTATGGAATGGTTAAAAGTGCATGAAAATGGCCAATTACTCACTCTGAGTTCTCAAAAAGGGTTTCTTCACCCCGGGAAGTTAATTAAATACCATTTGGAGGCATTTAATGTTCGAGCAAAAACGGCTGATTTTCGACAAAAGAGATAACACCCCCCCCATTATCTCATGCTTCAGAAATGTGGAAAATGGTCCGTTTTCAAATGTTTTATTTTTGAACGTCAGTTCACATTTGTAGGTGGATCATCAGTGTGAGAGCTAAAATTAGCATGTTTAAAGTGATTTTCATGCTTCCAGGGGCTCGGGAAGTTAATTAAATACCATTTGGAGGCATTTAATGTTCGAGCAAAAACGGCTTGTTTTCGACAAAAGAGATAACACCCCCCCATTACGTCATGCTTCAGAAATGTGGAAAATGGTCCGTTTTCAAATGTTTTATTTTTGAACGTCAGTTCACATTTGTAGGTGGATCATCAGTGTAAAATCTAAAAGTAGCATGTTTAAAGTGATTTTCATGCTTCCTTGGGCCCTACTTACAAGATTTATTGAATGGTTAAAAGTGCATGAAAATGGCCAATTACTCACTCTGAGTTCTCAAAAAGGGTTTCTTCACTCCGGGAAGTTAATTAAATACCATTTGGAGGCATTTAATGTTCGAGCAAAAACAGCTGATTTTCGACAAAAGAGATAACACCCCCCCATTACGTCATGCTTCAGAAATGTGGAAAATGGTCCGTTTTCAAATGTTTTATATTTGAACGTCAGTTCACATTTGTAGGTGGATCATCAGTGTTAGAGCTAAAATTAGCATGTTTAAAGTGATTTTCATGCTTCCAGGGGCCCTAAACACAAGATTTATGGAATGGTTAAAAGTGCATGAAAATGGCCAATTACTCACTCTGAGTTCTCAAAAAGGGTTTCTTCACCCCGGGAAGTTAATTAAATACCATTTGGAGGCATTTAATGTTCGAGCAAAAACAGCTGATTTTCGACAAAAGAGATAACACCCCCCCCATTACGTCATGCTTCAGAAATGTGGAAAATGGTCCATTTTCAAATGTTTTATTTTTGAACGTCAGTTCACATTTGTAGGCGGATCATCAGTGTTAGAGCTAAAATTAGCATGTTTAAAGTGATTTTCATGCTTTCAGGGGCCCTAAACACAAGATTTATGGAATGGTTAAAAGTGCATGAAAATGGCCAATTTACTCACTCTGAGTTCTCAAAAAGGGTTTCTTCACCCCGGGAAGTTAATTAAATACCATTTGGAGGCATTTAATGTTCGAGCAAAAACGGCTGATTTTCGACAAAAGAGATAACACCCCCCCATTACGTCATGCTTCAGAAATGTGGAAAATGGTCCGTTTTCAAATGTTTTATTTTTGAACGTCAGTTCACATTTGTAGGTGGATCATCAGTGTTAGAGCTAAAATTAGCATGTTTAAAGTGATTTTCATGCTTCCAGGGGCCCTAAACACAAGATTTATGGAATGGTTAAAAGTGCATGAAAATGGCCAATTTACTCACTCTGAGTTCTCAAAAAGGGTTTCTTCACCCCGGGAAGTTAATTAAATACCATTTGGAGGCATTTAATGTTCGAGCAAAAACGGCTGATTTTCGACAAAAGAGATAACACCCCCCCATTACGTCATGCTTCAGAAATGTGGAAAATGGTCCGTTTTCAAATGTTTTATTTTTGAACGTCAGTTCACATTTGTAGGTGGATCATCAGTGTTAGAGCTAAAATTAGCATGTTTAAAGTGATTTTCATGCTTCCAGGGGCTCGGGAAGTTAAATAAATACCATTTGGAGCCATTTAATGTTCGAGCAAAAACGGCTGATTTTCGACAAAAGCGATAACACCCCCCCATTACGTCATGCTTCAGAAATGTGGAAAATGGTCCGTTTTCAAATGTTTTATTTTTGAACGTCAGTTCACATTTGTAGGTGGATCATCAGTGTTAGAGCTCAAATTAGCATGTTTAAAGTGATTTTCATGCTTCCAGGGGCTCGGGAAGTGAATTAAATACTATTTGGAGGCATTTAATGTTCAAGCAAAAACGGCTGATTTTCGACAAAAGAGATAACACCCCCCCATTACGTCATGCTTCAGAAATGTGGAAAATGGTCAGTTTTCAAATGTTTTATTTTTGAACGTCAGTTCACATTTGTAGGTGGATCATCAGTGTTAGAGCTAAAATTAGCATGTTTAAAGTGATTTTCATGCTTCAGGGGCCCTAAACACAAGATTTATGGAATGGTTAAAAGTGCATGAAAATGGCCAATTTACTCACTCTGAGTTCTCATAAAGGGTTTCTTCACCCCGGGAAGTTAATTAAATACCATTTGGAGGCATAATGTTCGAGCAAAAACGGCTGATTTTCGACAAAAGAGATAACACCCCCCATTACGTCATGCTTCAGAAATGTGGAAAATGGTCCGTTTTCAAATGTTTTATTTTTGAACGTCAGTTCACATTTGTAGGTGGATCATCAGTGTTAGAGCTAAAATTAGCATGTTTAAAGTGATTTTCATGCTTCCAGGGGCCCTAAACACAAGATTTATGGAATGGTTAAAAGTGCATGAAAATGGCCAATTTACTCACTCTGAGTTCTCAAAAAGGGTTTCTTCACCCCGGGAAGTTAATTAAATACCATTTGGAGGCATTTAATGTTCGAGCAAAAACGGCTGATTTTCGACAAAAGAGATAACACCCCCCCATTACGTCATGCTTCAGAAATGTGGAAAATGGTCCGTTTTCAAATGCTTTATTTTTGAACGTCAGTTCACATTTGTAGGTGGATCATCAGTGTTAGAGCTAAAATTAGCATGTTTAAAGTGATTTTCATGCTTCCAGGGGCTCGGGAAGTTAACTAAATACCATTTGGAGGCATTTAATGTTCGAGCAAAAACGGCTGATTTTCGACAAAAGAGATAACACCCCCCCATTACGTCATGCTTCAGAAATGTGGAAAATGGTCCGTTTTCAAATGTTTTATTTTTGAACGTCAGTTCACATTTGTAGGTGGATCATCAGTGTTTGAGCTAAAATTAGCATGTTTAAAGTGATTTTCATGCTTCCAGGGGCTCGGGAAGTTAAATAAATACCATTTGGAGGCATTTAATGTTCGAGCAAAAACGGCTGATTTTCGACAAAAGAGATAACACCCCCCCATTACGTCATGCTTCAGAAATGTGGAAAATGGTCCGTTTTCAAATGTTTTATTTTTGAACGTCAGTTCACATTTGTAGGTGGATCATCAGTGTTAGAGCTAAAATTAGCATGTTTAAAGTGATTTTCATGCTTCCAGGAGCTCAGGAAGTTAATTAAATACCATTTGGAGGCATTTAATGTTTGAGCAAAAATGGCTGATTTTCGACAAAAGAGATAACACCCCCCCATTACGTCATGCTTCAGAAATGTGGAAAATGGTCAGTTTTCGAATGTTTTATTTTTGAACGTCAGTTCACATTTGTAGGTGGATCATCAGTGTTAGAGCTAACATTGGCATGTTTAAAGTTATTTTCATGCTTCCAGGGGCCCTAAACACAAGATTTATGGAACGGTTAAAAGTGCATGAAAATGGCCAATTTACTCACTCTGAGTTCTCAAAAAGGGTTTCTTCACCCCGGGAAGTTAATTAAATACCATTTGGAGGCATTTAATGTTCGAGCAAAAACGGCTTGTTTTCGACAAAAGAGATAACACCCCCCCATTACGTCATGCTTCAGAAATGTGGAAAATGGTCCGTTTTCAAATGTTTTATTTTTGAACGTCAGTTCACATTTGTAGGTGGATCATCAGTGTTAAATCTAAAATTAGCATGTTTAAAGTGATTTTCATGCTTCCTTGGGCCCTACTTACAAGATTTATTGAATGGTTAAAAGTGCATGAAAATGGCCAATTACTCACTCTGAGTTCTAAAAAAGGGTTTCTTCACTCCGGGAAGTTAATTGAATACCATTTGGAGGCATTTAATGTTCGAGCAAAAACAGCTGATTTTCGACAAAAGCGATAACACCCCCCCATTACGTCATGCTTCAGAAATGTGGAAAATGGTCCGTTTTCAAATGTTTTATTTTTGAACGTCAGTTCACATTTGTAGGTGGATCATCAGTGTTAGAGCTAAAATTAGCATGTTTAAAGTGATTTTCATGCTTCCAGGGGCTCGGGAAGTGAATTAAATACTATTTGGAGGCATTTAATGTTTGAGCAAAAACGGCTGATTTTCGACAAAAGAGATATTACCCCCCCATTACGTCATGCTTCACAAATGTGGAAAATGGTCCGTTTTCAAATGTTTTATTTTTGAACGTCAGTTCACATTTGTAGGTGGATCATCAGTGTTAGAGCTAAAATTAGCATGTTTAAAGTGATTTTCATGCTTCCAGGGGCCCTAAACACAAGATTTATGGAATGGTTAAAAGTGCATGAAAATGGCCAATTTACTCAGTCTGAGTTCTCAAAAAGGGTTTCTTCACCCCGGGAAGTTAATTAAATACCATTTGGAGGCATTTAATGTTCGAGCAAAAACGGCTGATTTTCGACAAAAGAGATAACACCCCCCCATTACGTCATGCTTCAGAAATGTGGAAAATGGTCCGTTTTCAAATGTTTTATTTTTGAACGTCAGTTCACATTTGTAGGTGGATCATCAGTGTTAGAGCTAAAATTAGCATGTTTAAAGTGATTTTCATGCTTCCAGGGGCCCTAAACACAAGATTTATGGAATGGTTAAAAGTGCATGAAAATGGCCAATTACTCACTCTGAGTTCTCAAAAAGGGTTTCTTCACCCCGGGAAGTTAATTAAATACCATTTGGAGGCATTTAATGTTCGGGCAAAAACAGCTGATTTTCGACAAAAGAGATAACACCCCCCCATTACGTCATGCTTCAGAAATGTGGAAAATGGTCCGTTTTCAAATGTTTTATTTTTGAACGTCAGTTCACATTTGTAGGTGGATCATCAGTGTTAGAGCTAAAATTAGCATGTTTAAAGTGATTTTCATGCTTCCAGGGGCCCTAAACACAAGATTTATGGAATGGTTAAAAGTGCATGAAAATGGCCAATTTACTCACTCTGAGTTCTCAAAAAGGGTTTCTTCACCCCGGGAAGTTAATTAAATACCATTTGGAGGCATTTAATGTTTGAGCAAAAACGGCTGATTTTCGACAAAAGAGATAACACCCCCCCATTACGTCATGCTTCAGAAATGTGGAAAATGGTCCGTTTTCAAATGTTTTATTTTTGAACGTCAGTTCACATTTGTAGGTGGATCATCAGTGTGAGAGCTAAAATTAGCATGTTTAAAGTGATTTTCATGCTTCCAGGGGCTCGGGAAGTTAATTAAATACCATTTGGAGGCATTTAATGTTCGAGCAAAAACGGCTTGTTTTCGACAAAAGAGATAACACCCCCCCATTACGTCATGCTTCAGAAATGTGGAAAATGGTCCGTTTTCAAATGTTTTATTTTTGAACGTCAGTTCACATTTGTAGGTGGATCATCAGTGTTAAATCTAAAATTAGCATGTTTAAAGTGATTTTCATGCTTCCTTGGGCCCTACTTACAAGATTTATTGAATGGTTAAAAGTGCATGAAAATGGCCAATTACTCACTCTGAGTTCTCAAAAAGGGTTTCTTCACTCCGGGAAGTTAATTAAATACCATTTGGAGGCATTTAATGTTCGAGCAAAAACAGCTGATTTTCGACAAAAGAGATAACACCCCCCATTACGTCATGCTTCAGAAATGTGGAAAATGGTCCGTTTTCAAATGTTTTATATTTGAACGTCAGTTCACATTTGTAGGTGGATCATCAGTGTTAGAGCTAAAATTAGCATGTTTAAAGTGATTTTCATGCTTCCAGGGGCCCTAAACACAAGATTTATGGAATGGTTAAAAGTGCATGAAAATGGCCAATTACTCACTCTGAGTTCTCAAAAAGGGTTTCTTCACCCCGGGAAGTTAATTAAATACCATTTGGAGGCATTTAATGTTCGAGCAAAAACAGCTGATTTTCGACAAAAGAGATAACACCCCCCCATTACGTCATGCTTCAGAAATGTGGAAAATGGTCCATTTTCAAATGTTTTATTTTTGAACGTCAGTTCACATTTGTAGGCGGATCATCAGTGTTAGAGCTAAAATTAGCATGTTTAAAGTGATTTTCATGCTTTCAGGGGCCCTAAACACAAGATTTATGGAATGGTTAAAAGTGCATGAAAATGGCCAATTTACTCACTCTGAGTTCTCAAAAAGGGTTTCTTCACCCCGGGAAGTTAATTAAATACCATTTGGAGGCATTTAATGTTCGAGCAAAAACGGCTGATTTTCGACAAAAGAGATAACACCCCCCCATTACGTCATGCTTCAGAAATGTGGAAAATGGTCCGTTTTCAAATGTTTTATTTTTGAACGTCAGTTCACATTTGTAGGTGGATCATCAGTGTTAGAGCTAAAATTAGTATGTTTAAAGTGATTTTTATGCTTCCAGGGGCTTGGGAAGTTAAATAAATACCATTTGGAGGCATTTAATGTTCGAGCAAAAACGGCTGGTTTTCGACAAAAGAGATAACACCCCCCCATTACGTCATGCTTCAGAAATGTGGAAAATGGTCCGTTTTCAAATGTTTTATTTTTGAACGTCAGTTCACATTTGTAGGTGGATCATCAGTGTGAGAGCTAAAATTAGCATGTTTAAAGTGATTTTCATGCTTCCAGGGGCTCGGGAAGTGAATTAAATACTATTTGGAGGCATTTAATGTTTGAGCAAAAACGGCTGATTTTCGACAAAAGAGATAACACCCCCCCATTACGTCATGCTTCAGAAATGTGGAAAATGGTCCGTTTTCAAATGTTTTATTTTTTAAACATCAGTTCACATTTGTAGGTGGATCATCAGTGTTAGAGCTAAAATTAGCATGTTTAAAGTGATTTTCATGCTTCCAGGGGCCCTAAACACAAGATTTATGGAATGGTTAAAAGTGCATGAAAATGGCCAATTACTCACTCTGAGTTCTCAAAAAGGGTTTCTTCACCCCGGGAAGTTAATTAAATACCATTTGGAGGCATTTAATGTTCGAGCAAAAACGGCTGATTTTCGACAAAAGAGATAACACCCCCCCCATTACGTCATGCTTCAGAAATGTGGAAAATGGTCCGTTTTCAAATGTTTTATTTTTGAACGTCAGTTCACATTTGTAGGTGGATCATCAGTGTGAGAGCTAAAATTAGCATGTTTAAAGTGATTTTCATGCTTCCAGGGGCTCGGGAAGTTAATTAAATACCATTTGGAGGCATTTAATGTTCGAGCAAAAACGGCTTGTTTTCGACAAAAGAGATAACACCCCCCCATTACGTCATGCTACAGAAATGTGGAAAATGGTCCGTTTTCAAATGTTTTATTTTTGAACGTCAGTTCACATTTGTAGGTGGATCATCAGTGTAAAATCTAAAATTAGCATGTTTAAAGTGATTTTCATGCTTCCTTGGGCCCTACTTACAAGATTTATTGAATGGTTAAAAGTGCATGAAAATGGCCAATTACTCACTCTGAGTTCTCAAAAAGGGTTTCTTCACTCCGGGAAGTTAATTAAATACCATTTGGAGGCATTTAATGTTCGAGCAAAAACAGCTGATTTTCGACAAAAGAGATAACACCCCCCCATTACGTCATGCTTCAGAAATGTGGAAAATGGTCCGTTTTCAAATGTTTTATATTTGAACGTCAGTTCACATTTGTAGGTGGATCATCAGTGTTAGAGCTAAAATTAGCATGTTTAAAGTGATTTTCATGCTTCCAGGGGCCCTAAACACAAGATTTATGGAATGGTTAAAAGTGCATGAAAATGGCCAATTACTCACTCTGAGTTCTCAAAAAGGGTTTCTTCACCCCGGGAAGTTAATTAAATACCATTTGGAGGCATTTAATGTTCGAGCAAAAACAGCTGATTTTCGACAAAAGAGATAACACCCCCCCATTACGTCATGCTTCAGAAATGTGGAAAATGGTCCATTTTCAAATGTTTTATTTTTGAATGTCAGTTCACATTTGTAGGCGGATCATCAGTGTTAGAGCTAAAATTAGCATGTTTAAAGTGATTTTCATGCTTTCAGGGGCCCTAAACACAAGATTTATGGAATGGTTAAAAGTGCATGAAAATGGCCAATTTACTCACTCTGAGTTCTCAAAAAGGGTTTCTTCACCCCGGGAAGTTAATTAAATACCATTTGGAGGCATTTAATGTTCGAGCAAAAACGGCTGATTTTCGACAAAAGAGATAACACCCCCCCATTACGTCATGCTTCAGAAATGTGGAAAATGGTCCGTTTTCAAATGTTTTATTTTTGAACGTCAGTTCACATTTGTAGGTGGATCATCAGTGTTAGAGCTAAAATTAGTATGTTTAAAGTGATTTTTATGCTTCCAGGGGCTTGGGAAGTTAAATAAATACCATTTGGAGGCATTTAATGTTCGAGCAAAAACGGCTGGTTTTCGACAAAAGAGATAACACCCCCCCATTACGTCATGCTTCAGAAATGTGGAAAATGGTCCGTTTTCAAATGTTTTATTTTTGAACGTCAGTTCACATTTGTAGGTGGATCATCAGTGTGAGAGCTAAAATTAGCATGTTTAAAGTGATTTTCATGCTTCCAGGGGCTCGGGAAGTGAATTAAATACTATTTGGAGGCATTTAATGTTTGAGCAAAAACGGCTGATTTTTGACAAAAGAGATAACACCCCCCCATTACGTCATGCTTCAGAAATGTGGAAAATGGTCCGTTTTCAAATGTTTTATTTTTTAAACATCAGTTCACATTTGTAGGTGGATCATCAGTGTTAGAGCTAAAATTAGCATGTTTAAAGTGATTTTCATGCTTCCAGGGGCCCTAAACACAAGATTTATGGAATGGTTAAAAGTGCATGAAAATGGCCAATTACTCACTCTGAGTTCTCAAAAAGGGTTTCTTCACCCCGGGAAGTTAATTAAATACCATTTGGAGGCATTTAATGTTCGAGCAAAAACGGCTGATTTTCGACAAAAGAGATAACACCCCCCCATTACGTCATGCTTCAGAAATGTGGAAAATGGTCCGTTTTCAAATGTTTTATTTTTGAACGTCAGTTCACATTTGTAGGTGGATCATCAGTGTTAGAGCTAAAATTAGCATGTTTAAAGTGATTTTCACGCTTCTAGGGGCCCTAAACACAAGATTTATGGACTGTTAAAAGTGCATGAAAATGGCCAATTTGCTCATTCTGAGTTCTCAAAAAGGGTTTCTTCACCCCGGGAAGTTAATTAAATACCATTTGGAGGCATTTAATGTTCGAGCAAAAACGGCTGATTTTCGACAAAAGAGATAACACCCCCCCATTACGTCATGCTTCAGAAATGTGGAAAATGGTCCGTTTTCAAATGTTTTATTTTTGAACGTCAGTTCACATTTGTAGGTGGATCATCAGTGTTAGAGCTAAAATTAGCATGTTTAAAGTGATTTTCATGCTTCCAGGGGCCCTAAACACAAGATTTATGGAATGGTTAAAAGTGCATAAAAATGGCCAATTTACTCACTCTGAGTTCTCAAAAAGGGTTTCCTCACCCCGGGAAGTTAATTAAATACCATTTGGTGGCATTTAATAATCGAGCAAAAACGGCTGCTTTTCGACAAAAGAGATAACACCCCCCATTACGTGTTGCTTCAGAAATGTGGAAAATGGTCCGTTTTCAAATGTTTTATTTTTGAACGTCAGTTCACATTTGTAGGTGGATCATCAGTGTTAGAGGTAAAATTAGCATGTTTAAAGTGATTTTCATGCTTCCAGGGGCTCGGGAAGTTAATTAAATACCATTTGGAGGCATTTAATGTTCGAGCAAAAACGGCTGGTTTTCGACAAAAGAGATAACACCCCCCCATTACGTCATGCTTCAGAAATGTGGAAAATGGTCCGTTTTCAAATGTTTTATATTTGAACGTCAGTTCACATTTGTAGGTGGATCATCAGTGTTAGAGCTAAAATTAGCATGTTTAAAGTGATTTTCATACTTCCAGGGGCCCTAAACACAAGATTTATGGAATGGTTAAAAGTGCATGAAAATAGCCAATTACTCACTCTGAGTTCTCAAAAAGGGTTTCTTCATCCCGGGAAGTTAATTAAATACCATTTGGAGGCATTTAATGTTCGAGCAAAAACAGCTGATTTTCGACAAAAGAGATAACACCCCCCCCATTACGTCATGCTTCAGAAATGTGGAAAATGGTCCATTTTCAAATGTTTTATTTTTGAACGTCAGTTCACATTTGTAGGCGGATCATCAGTGTTAGAGCTAAAATTAGCATGTTTAAAGTGATTTTCATGCTTTCAGGGGCCCTAAACACAAGATTTATGGAATGGTTAAAAGTGCATGAAAATGGCCAATTTACTCACTCTGAGTTCTCAAAAAGGGTTTCTTCACCCCGGGAAGTTAATTAAATACCATTTGGAGGCATTTAATGTTCGAGCAAAAACAGCTGATTTTCGACAAAAGAGATAACACCCCCCCATTACGTCATGCTTCAGAAATGTGGAAAATGGTCCATTTTCAAATGTTTTATTTTTGAACGTCAGTTCACATTTGTAGGCGGATCATCAGTGTTAGAGCTAAAATTAGCATGTTTAAAGTGATTTTCATGCTTTCAGGGGCCCTAAACACAAGATTTATGGAATGGTTAAAAGTGCATGAAAATGGCCAATTTACTCACTCTGAGTTCTCAAAAAGGGTTTCTTCACCCCGGGAAGTTAATTAAATACCATTTGGAGGCATTTAATGTTCGAGCAAAAACGGCTGATTTTCGACAAAAGAGATAACACCCCCCCATTACGTCATGCTTCAGAAATGTGGAAAATGGTCCGTTTTCAAATGTTTTATTTTTGAACGTCAGTTCACATTTGTAGGTGGATCATCAGTGTTAGAGCTAAAATTAGTATGTTTAAAGTGATTTTTATGCTTCCAGGGGCTTGGGAAGTTAAATAAATACCATTTGGAGGCATTTAATGTTCGAGCAAAAACGGCTGGTTTTCGACAAAAGAGATAACACCCCCCCATTACGTCATGCTTCAGAAATGTGGAAAATGGTCCGTTTTCAAATGTTTTATTTTTGAACGTCAGTTCACATTTGTAGGTGGATCATCAGTGTGAGAGCTAAAATTAGCATGTTTAAAGTGATTTTCATGCTTCCAGGGGCTCGGGAAGTGAATTAAATACTATTTGGAGGCATTTAATGTTTGAGCAAAAACGGCTGATTTTCGACAAAAGAGATAACACCCCCCCATTACGTCATGCTTCAGAAATGTGGAAAATGGTCCGTTTTCAAATGTTTTATTTTTTAAACATCAGTTCACATTTGTAGGTGGATCATCAGTGTTAGAGCTAAAATTAGCATGTTTAAAGTGATTTTCATGCTTCCAGGGGCCCTAAACACAAGATTTATGGAATGGTTAAAAGTGCATGAAAATGGCCAATTACTCACTCTGAGTTCTCAAAAAGGGTTTCTTCACCCCGGGAAGTTAATTAAATACCATTTGGAGGCATTTAATGTTCGAGCAAAAACGGCTGATTTTCGACAAAAGAGATAACACCCCCCCCATTACGTCATGCTTCAGAAATGTGGAAAATGGTCCGTTTTCAAATGTTTTATTTTTGAACGTCAGTTCACATTTGTAGGTGGATCATCAGTGTGAGAGCTAAAATTAGCATGTTTAAAGTGATTTTCATGCTTCCAGGGGCTCGGGAAGTTAATTAAATACCATTTGGAGGCATTTAATGTTCGAGCAAAAACGGCTTGTTTTCGACAAAAGAGATAACACCCCCCCATTACGTCATGCTACAGAAATGTGGAAAATGGTCCGTTTTCAAATGTTTTATTTTTGAACGTCAGTTCACATTTGTAGGTGGATCATCAGTGTAAAATCTAAAATTAGCATGTTTAAAGTGATTTTCATGCTTCCTTGGGCCCTACTTACAAGATTTATTGAATGGTTAAAAGTGCATGAAAATGGCCAATTACTCACTCTGAGTTCTCAAAAAGGGTTTCTTCACTCCGGGAAGTTAATTAAATACCATTTGGAGGCATTTAATGTTCGAGCAAAAACAGCTGATTTTCGACAAAAGAGATAACACCCCCCCATTACGTCATGCTTCAGAAATGTGGAAAATGGTCCGTTTTCAAATGTTTTATATTTGAACGTCAGTTCACATTTGTAGGTGGATCATCAGTGTTAGAGCTAAAATTAGCATGTTTAAAGTGATTTTCATGCTTCCAGGGGCCCTAAACACAAGATTTATGGAATGGTTAAAAGTGCATGAAAATGGCCAATTACTCACTCTGAGTTCTCAAAAAGGGTTTCTTCACCCCGGGAAGTTAATTAAATACCATTTGGAGGCATTTAATGTTCGAGCAAAAACAGCTGATTTTCGACAAAAGAGATAACACCCCCCCATTACGTCATGCTTCAGAAATGTGGAAAATGGTCCATTTTCAAATGTTTTATTTTTGAATGTCAGTTCACATTTGTAGGCGGATCATCAGTGTTAGAGCTAAAATTAGCATGTTTAAAGTGATTTTCATGCTTTCAGGGGCCCTAAACACAAGATTTATGGAATGGTTAAAAGTGCATGAAAATGGCCAATTTACTCACTCTGAGTTCTCAAAAAGGGTTTCTTCACCCCGGGAAGTTAATTAAATACCATTTGGAGGCATTTAATGTTCGAGCAAAAACGGCTGATTTTCGACAAAAGAGATAACACCCCCCCATTACGTCATGCTTCAGAAATGTGGAAAATGGTCCGTTTTCAAATGTTTTATTTTTGAACGTCAGTTCACATTTGTAGGTGGATCATCAGTGTTAGAGCTAAAATTAGTATGTTTAAAGTGATTTTTATGCTTCCAGGGGCTTGGGAAGTTAAATAAATACCATTTGGAGGCATTTAATGTTCGAGCAAAAACGGCTGGTTTTCGACAAAAGAGATAACACCCCCCCATTACGTCATGCTTCAGAAATGTGGAAAATGGTCCGTTTTCAAATGTTTTATTTTTGAACGTCAGTTCACATTTGTAGGTGGATCATCAGTGTGAGAGCTAAAATTAGCATGTTTAAAGTGATTTTCATGCTTCCAGGGGCTCGGGAAGTGAATTAAATACTATTTGGAGGCATTTAATGTTTGAGCAAAAACGGCTGATTTTTGACAAAAGAGATAACACCCCCCCATTACGTCATGCTTCAGAAATGTGGAAAATGGTCCGTTTTCAAATGTTTTATTTTTTAAACATCAGTTCACATTTGTAGGTGGATCATCAGTGTTAGAGCTAAAATTAGCATGTTTAAAGTGATTTTCATGCTTCCAGGGGCCCTAAACACAAGATTTATGGAATGGTTAAAAGTGCATGAAAATGGCCAATTACTCACTCTGAGTTCTCAAAAAGGGTTTCTTCACCCCGGGAAGTTAATTAAATACCATTTGGAGGCATTTAATGTTCGAGCAAAAACGGCTGATTTTCGACAAAAGAGATAACACCCCCCCATTACGTCATGCTTCAGAAATGTGGAAAATGGTCCGTTTTCAAATGTTTTATTTTTGAACGTCAGTTCACATTTGTAGGTGGATCATCAGTGTTAGAGCTAAAATTAGCATGTTTAAAGTGATTTTCACGCTTCTAGGGGCCCTAAACACAAGATTTATGGACTGTTAAAAGTGCATGAAAATGGCCAATTTGCTCATTCTGAGTTCTCAAAAAGGGTTTCTTCACCCCGGGAAGTTAATTAAATACCATTTGGAGGCATTTAATGTTCGAGCAAAAACGGCTGATTTTCGACAAAAGAGATAACACCCCCCCATTACGTCATGCTTCAGAAATGTGGAAAATGGTCCGTTTTCAAATGTTTTATTTTTGAACGTCAGTTCACATTTGTAGGTGGATCATCAGTGTTAGAGCTAAAATTAGCATGTTTAAAGTGATTTTCATGCTTCCAGGGGCCCTAAACACAAGATTTATGGAATGGTTAAAAGTGCATAAAAATGGCCAATTTACTCACTCTGAGTTCTCAAAAAGGGTTTCTTCACCCCGGGAAGTTAATTAAATACCATTTGGTGGCATTTAATAATCGAGCAAAAACGGCTGCTTTTCGACAAAAGAGATAACACCCCCCATTACGTGTTGCTTCAGAAATGTGGAAAATGGTCCGTTTTCAAATGTTTTATTTTTGAACGTCAGTTCACATTTGTAGGTGGATCATCAGTGTTAGAGGTAAAATTAGCATGTTTAAAGTGATTTTCATGCTTCCAGGGGCTCGGGAAGTTAATTAAATACCATTTGGAGGCATTTAATGTTCGAGCAAAAACGGCTGGTTTTCGACAAAAGAGATAACACCCCCCCATTACGTCATGCTTCAGAAATGTGGAAAATGGTCCGTTTTCAAATGTTTTATATTTGAACGTCAGTTCACATTTGTAGGTGGATCATCAGTGTTAGAGCTAAAATTAGCATGTTTAAAGTGATTTTCATACTTCCAGGGGCCCTAAACACAAGATTTATGGAATGGTTAAAAGTGCATGAAAATAGCCAATTACTCACTCTGAGTTCTCAAAAAGGGTTTCTTCATCCCGGGAAGTTAATTAAATACCATTTGGAGGCATTTAATGTTCGAGCAAAAACAGCTGATTTTCGACAAAAGAGATAACACCCCCCCCATTACGTCATGCTTCAGAAATGTGGAAAATGGTCCATTTTCAAATGTTTTATTTTTGAACGTCAGTTCACATTTGTAGGCGGATCATCAGTGTTAGAGCTAAAATTAGCATGTTTAAAGTGATTTTCATGCTTTCAGGGGCCCTAAACACAAGATTTATGGAATGGTTAAAAGTGCATGAAAATGGCCAATTTACTCACTCTGAGTTCTCAAAAAGGGTTTCTTCACCCCGGGAAGTTAATTAAATACCATTTGGAGGCATTTAATGTTCGAGCAAAAACGGCTGATTTTCGACAAAAGAGATAACATCCCCCCATTACGTCATGCTTCAGAAATGTGGAAAATGGTCCGTTTTCAAATGTTTTATTTTTGAACGTCAGTTCACATTTGTAGGTGGATCATCAGTGTTAGAGCTAAAATTAGCATGTTTAAAGTGATTTTCATGCTTCCAGGGGCCCTAAACACAAGATTTATGGAATGGTTAAAAGTGCATGAAAATGGCCAATTACTCACTCTGAGTTCTCAAAAAGGGTTTCTTCACCCCGGGAAGTTAATTAAATACCATTTGGAGGCATTTAATGTTCGAGCAAAAACGGCTGATTTTCAACAAAAGAGATAACACCCCCCCATTACGTCATGCTTCAGAAATGTGGAAAATGGTCCGTTTTCAAATGTTTTATTTTTGAACGTCAGTTCACATTTGTAGGTGGATCATCAGTGTTAGAGCTAAAATTAGCACGTTTAAAGTGATTTTCACGCTTCCAGGGGCCCTAAACACAAGATTTATGGACTGTTAAAAGTGCATGAAAATGGCCAATTTGCTCATTCTGAGTTCTCAAAAAGGGTTTCTTCACCCCGGGAAGGTAATTAAATACCATTTGGAGGCATTTAATGTTCGAGCAAAAACGGCTGATTTTCGACAAAAGAGATAACACCCCCCCATTACGTCATGCTTCAGAAATGTGGAAAATGGTCCGTTTTCAAATGTTTTATTTTTGAACGTCAGTTCACATTTGTAGGTGGATCATCAGTGTTAGAGCTAAAATTAGCATGTTTAAAGGGATTTTCATGCTTCCAGGGGCCCTAAACACAAGATTTATGGAATGGTTAAAAGTGCATAAAAATGGCCAATTTACTCACTCTGAGTTCTCAAAAAGGGTTTCTTCACCCCGGGAAGTTAATTAAATACCATTTGGTGGCATTTAATAATCGAGCAAAAACGGCTGCTTTTCGACAAAAGAGATAACACCCCCCATTACGTGTTGCTTCAGAAATGTGGAAAATGGTCCGTTTTCAAATGTTTTATTTTTGAACGTCAGTTCACATTTGTAGGTGGATCATCAGTGTTAGAGGTAAAATTAGCATGTTTAAAGTGATTTTCATGCTTCCAGGGGCTCGGGAAGTTAATTAAATACCATTTGGAGGCATTTAATGTTCGAGCAAAAACGGCTGGTTTTCGACAAAAGAGATAACACCCCCCCATTACGTCATGCTTCAGAAATGTGGAAAATGGTCCGTTTTCAAATGTTTTATATTTGAACGTCAGTTCACATTTGTAGGTGGATCATCAGTGTTAGAGCTAAAATTAGCATGTTTAAAGTGATTTTCATACTTCCAGGGGCCCTAAACACAAGATTTATGGAATGGTTAAAAGTGCATGAAAATGGCCAATTACTCACTCTGAGTTCTCAAAAAGGGTTTCTTCACCCCGGGAAGTTAATTAAATACCATTTGGAGGCATTTAATGTTCGAGCAAAAACAGCTGATTTTCGACAAAAGAGATAACACCCCCCCATTACGTCATGCTTCAGAAATGTGGAAAATGGTCCATTTTCAAATGTTTTATTTTTGAACGTCAGTTCACATTTGTAGGCGGATCATCAGTGTTAGAGCTAAAATTAGCATGTTTAAAGTGATTTTCATGCTTTCAGGGGCCCTAAACACAAGATTTATGGAATGGTTAAAAGTGCATGAAAATGGCCAATTTACTCACTCTGAGTTCTCAAAAAGGGTTTCTTCACCCCGGGAAGTTAATTAAATACCATTTGGAGGCATTTAATGTTCGAGCAAAAACGGCTGATTTTCGACAAAAGAGATAACACCCCCCCATTACGTCATGCTTCAGAAATGTGGAAAATGGTCCGTTTTCAAATGTTTTATTTTTGAACGTCAGTTCACATTTGTAGGTGGATCATCAGTGTTAGAGCTAAAATTAGCATGTTTAAAGTGATTTTCATGCTTCCAGGGGCCCTAAACACAAGATTTATGGAATGGTTAAAAGTGCATAAAAATGGCCAATTTACTCACTCTGAGTTCTCAAAAAGGGTTTCTTCACCCCGGGAAGTTAATTAAATACCATTTGGTGGCATTTAATAATCGAGCAAAAACGGCTGCTTTTCGACAAAAGAGATAACACCCCCCATTACGTGTTGCTTCAGAAATGTGGAAAATGGTCCGTTTTCAAATGTTTTATTTTTGAACGTCAGTTCACATTTGTAGGTGGATCATCAGTGTTAGAGGTAAAATTAGCATGTTTAAAGTGATTTTCATGCTTCCAGGGGCTCGGGAAGTTAATTAAATACCATTTGGAGGCATTTAATGTTCGAGCAAAAACGGCTGGTTTTCGACAAAAGAGATAACACCCCCCCATTACGTCATGCTTCAGAAATGTGGAAAATGGTCCGTTTTCAAATGTTTTATATTTGAACGTCAGTTCACATTTGTAGGTGGATCATCAGTGTTAGAGCTAAAATTAGCATGTTTAAAGTGATTTTCATACTTCCAGGAGCCCTAAACACAAGATTTATGGAATGGTTAAAAGTGCATGAAAATGGCCAATTACTCACTCTGAGTTCTCAAAAAGGGTTTCTTCACCCCGGGAAGTTAATTAAATACCATTTGGAGGCATTTAATGTTCGAGCAAAAACAGCTGATTTTCGACAAAAGAGATAACACCCCCCCATTACGTCATGCTTCAGAAATGTGGAAAATGGTCCATTTTCAAATGTTTTATTTTTGAACGTCAGTTCACATTTGTAGGCGGATCATCAGTGTTAGAGCTAAAATTAGCATGTTTAAAGTGATTTTCATGCTTTCAGGGGCCCTAAACACAAGATTTATGGAATGGTTAAAAGTGCATGAAAATGGCCAATTTACTCACTCTGAGTTCTCAAAAAGGGTTTCTTCACCCCGGGAAGTTAATTAAATACCATTTGGAGGCATTTAATGTTCGAGCAAAAACGGCTGATTTTCGACAAAAGAGATAACACCCCCCCATTACGTCATGCTTCAGAAATGTGGAAAATGGTCCGTTTTCAAATGTTTTATTTTTGAACGTCAGTTCACATTTGTAGGTGGATCATCAGTGTTAGAGCTAAAATTAGCATGTTTAAAGTGATTTTCATGCTTCCAGGGGCCCTAAACACAAGATTTATGGAATGGTTAAAAGTGCATGAAAATGGCCAATTTACTCACTCTGAGTTCTCAAAAAGGGTTTCTTCACCCCGGGAAGTTAATTAAATACCATTTGGAGGCATTTAATGTTCGAGCAAAAACGGCTGATTTTCGACAAAAGAGATAACACCCCCCCATTACGTCATGCTTCAGAAATGTGGAAAATGGTCCGTTTTCAAATGTTTTATTTTTGAACGTCAGTTCACATTTGTAGGTGGATCATCAGTGTTAGAGCTAAAATTAGCATGTTTAAAGTGATTTTCATGCTTCCAGGGGCTCGGGAAGTTAAATAAATACCATTTGGAGGCATTTAATGTTCGAGCAAAAACGGCTGATTTTCGACAAAAGCGATAACACCCCCCCATTACGTCATGCTTCAGAAATGTGGAAAATGGTCCGTTTTCAAATGTTTTATTTTTGAACGTCAGTTCACATTTGTAGGTGGATCATCAGTGTTAGAGCTCAAATTAGCATGTTTAAAGTGATTTTCATGCTTCCAGGGGCTCGGGAAGTGAATTAAATACTATTTGGAGGCATTTAATGTTCAAGCAAAAACGGCTGATTTTCGACAACAGAGATAACACCCCCCCATTACGTCATGCTTCAGAAATGTGGAAAATGGTCAGTTTTCAAATGTTTTATTTTTGAACTTCAGTTCACATTTGTAGGTGGATCATCAGTGTTAGAGCTAAAATTAGCATGTTTAAAGTGATTTTCATGCTTCAGGGGCCCTAAACACAAGATTTAAGGAATGGTTAAAAGTGCATGAAAATGGCCAATTTACTCACTCTGAGTTCTCAAAAAGGGTTTCTTCACCCCGGGAAGTTAATTAAATACCATTTGGAGGCATTTAATGTTCGAGCAAAAACGGCTGATTTTCGACAAAAGAGATAACACCCCCCATTACGTCATGCTTCAGAAATGTGGAAAATGGTCCGTTTTCAAATGTTTTATTTTTGAACGTCAGTTCACATTTGTAGGTGGATCATCAGTGTTAGAGCTAAAATTAGCATGTTTAAAGTGATTTTTATGCTTCCAGGGGCCCTAAACACAAGATTTATGGAATGGTTAAAAGTGCATGAAAATGGCCAATTTACTCACTCTGAGTTCTCAAAAAGGGTTTCTTCACCCCGGGAAGTTAATTAAATACCATTTGGATGCATTTAATGTTCGAGCAAAAACGGCTGATTTTCGACAAAAGAGATAACACCCCCCCATTACGTCATGCTTCAGAAATGTGGAAAATGGTCCGTTTTCAAATGTTTTATTTTTGAACGTCAGTTCACATTTGTAGGTGGATCATCAGTGTTAGAGCTAAAATTAGCATGTTTAAAGTGATTTTCATGCTTCCAGGGGCTCGGGAAGTTAACTAAATACCATTTGGAGGCATTTAATGTTCGAGCAAAAACGGCTGATTTTCGACAAAAGAGATAACACCCCCCCATTACGTCATGCTTCAGAAATGTGGAAAATGGTCCGTTTTCAAATGTTTTATTTTTGAACGTCAGTTCACATTTGTAGGTGGATCATCAGTGTGAGAGCTAAAATTAGCATGTTTAAAGTGATTTTCATGCTTCCAGGGGCTCGGGAAGTTAATTAAATACCATTTGGAGGCATTTAATGTTCGAGCAAAAACGGCTTGTTTTCGACAAAAGAGATAACACCCCCCCATTACGTCATGCTTCAGAAATGTGGAAAATGGTCCGTTTTCAAATGTTTTATTTTTGAACGTCAGTTCACATTTGTAGGTGGATCATCAGTGTTAAATCTAAAATTAGCATGTTTAAAGTGATTTTCATGCTTCCTTGGGCCCTACTTACAAGATTTATTGAATGGTTAAAAGTGCATGAAAATGGCCAATTACTCACTCTGAGTTCTCAAAAAGGGTTTCTTCACTCTGGGAAGTTAATTAAATACCATTTGGAGGCATTTAATGTTCGAGCAAAAACAGCTGATTTTCGACAAAAGAGATAACACCCCCCCATTACGTCATGCTTCAGAAATGTGGAAAATGGTCCGTTTTCAAATGTTTTATTTTTTAACGTCAGTTCACATTTGTAGGTGGACCATCAGTGTTAGAGCTAAAATTAGCATGTTTAAAGTGATTTTCATGCTTCCAGGGGCTCGGGAAGTGAATTAAATACTATTTGGAGGCATTTAATGTTTGAGCAAAAACGGCTGATTTTCGACAAAAGAGATATTACCCCCCCATTACGTCATGCTTCACAAATGTGGAAAATGGTCCGTTTTCAAATGTTTTATTTTTGAACGTCAGTTCACATTTGTAGGTGGATCATCAGTGTTAGAGCTAAAATTAGCATGTTTAAAGTGATTTTCATGCTTCCAGGGGCCCTAAACACAAGATTTATGGAATGGTTAAAAGTGCATGAAAATGGCCAATTTACTCACTCTGAGTTCTCAAAAAGGGTTTCTTCACCCCGGGAAGTTAATTAAATACCATTTGGAGGCATTTAATGTTCGAGCAAAAACGGCTGATTTTCGACAAAAGAGATAACACCCCCCCATTACGTCATGCTTCAGAAATGTGGAAAATGGTCCGTTTTCAAATGTTTTATTTTTGAACGTCAGTTCACATTTGTAGGTGGATCATCAGTGTTAGAGCTAAAATTAGCATGTTTATAGTGATTTTCATGCTTCCAGGGGCCCTAAACACAAGATTTATGGAATGGTTAAAAGTGCATGAAAATGGCCAATTACTCACTCTGAGTTCTCAAAAAGGGTTTCTTCACCCCGGGAAGTTAATTAAATACCATTTGGAGGCATTTAATGTTCGGGCAAAAACAGCTGATTTTCGACAAAAGAGATAACACCCCCCCATTACGTCATGCTTCAGAAATGTGGAAAATGGTCCGTTTTCAAAAGTTTTATTTTTGAACGTCAGTTCACATTTGTAGGTGGATCATCAGTGTTAGAGCTAAAATTAGCATGTTTAAAGTGATTTTCATGCTTCCAGGGGCTAGGGAAGTTAAATAAATACCATTTGGAGGCATTTAATGTTCGAGCAAAAACGGCTGATTTTCGACAAAAGAGATAACACCCCCCCCATTACGTCATGCTTCAGAAATGTGGAAAATGGTCGGTTTTCAAATGTTTTATTTTTGAACGTCAGTTCACATTTGTAGGTGGATCATCAGTGTTAGAGCTAAAATTAGCATGTTTAAAGTGATTTTCATGCTTCCAGGGCCTCGGGAAGTGAATTAAATACTATTTGGAGGCATTTAATGTTTGAGCAAAAACGGCTGATTTTCGACAAAAGAGATAACACCCCCCCATTACGTCATGCTTCAGAAATGTGGAAAATGGTCCGTTTTCAAATGTTTTATTTTTGAACGTCAGTTCACATTTGTAGGTGGATCATCAGTGTTAGAGCTAAAATTAGCATGTTTAAAGTGATTTTCATGCTTCCAGGGGCCCTAAACACAAGATTTATGGAATGGTTAAAAGTGCATGAAAATGGCCAATTTACTCACTCGGAGTTCTCAAAAAGGGTTTCTTCACCCCGGGAAGTTAATTAAATACCATTTGGAGGCATTTAATGTTCGAGCAAAAACGGCTGATTTTCGACAAAAGAGATATTACCCCCCCATTATGTCATGCTTCAGAAATGTGGAAAATGGTCCGTTTTCAAATGTTTTATTTTTGAACGTCAGTTCACATTTGTAGGTGGATCATCAGTGTTAGAGCTAAAATTAGCATGTTTAAAGTGATTTTCATGCTTCCAGGGGCCCTAAACACAAGATTTATGGAATGGTTAAAAGTGCATGAAAATGGCCAATTTACTCAGTCTGAGTTCTCAAAAAGGGTTTCTTCACCCCGGGAAGTTAATTAAATACCATTTGGAGGCATTTAATGTTCGAGCAAAAACAGCTGATTTTCGACAAAAGAGATAACACCCCCCCATTACGTCATGCTTCAGAAATGTGGAAAATGGTCCGTTTTCAAAAGTTTTATTTTTGAACGTCAGTTCACATTTGTAGGTGGATCATCAGTGTTAGAGCTAAAATTAGCATGTTTAAAGTGATTTTCATGCTTCCAGGGGCTAGGGAAGTTAAATAAATACCATTTGGAGGCATTTAATGTTCGAGCAAAAACGGCTGATTTTCGACAAAAGAGATAACACCCCCCCCATTACGTCATGCTTCAGAAATGTGGAAAATGGTCGGTTTTCAAATGTTTTATTTTTGAACGTCAGTTCACATTTGTAGGTGGATCATCAGTGTTAGAGCTCAAATTAGCATGTTTAAAGTGATTTTCATGCTTCCAGGGGCTCGGTAAGTGAATTAAATACTATTTGGAGGCATTTAATGTTCAAGCAAAAACGGCTGATTTTCGACAAAAGAGATAACACCCCCCCATTACGTCATGCTTCAGAAATGTGGAAAATGGTCAGTTTTCAAATGTTTTATTTTTGAACGTCAGTTCACATTTGTAGGTGGATCATCAGTGTTAGAGCTAAAATTAGCATGTTTAAAGTGATTTTCATGCTTCCAGGGGCTCGGGAAGTTAATTAAATACCATTTGGAGGCATTTAATGTTCGAGCAAAAATGGCTGATTTTCGACAAAAGAGATAACACCCCCCCATTACGTCATGCTTCAGAAATGTGGAAAATGGTCAGTTTTCAAATGTTTTATTTTTGAACGTCAGTTCACATTTGTAGGTGGATCATCAGTGTTAGAGCTAACATTGGTATGTTTAAAGTGATTTTCATGCTTCCAGGGGCCCTAAACACAAGATTTATGGAATGGTTAAAAGTGCATGAAAATGGCCAATTTACTCACTCTGAGTTCTCAAAAAGGGTTTCTTCACCCCGGGAAGTTAATTAAATACCATTTGGAGGAATTTAATGTTCGAGCAAAAACGGCAGATTTTCGACAAAAGAGATAACACCCCCCCATTACGTCATGCTTCAGAAATGTGGAAAATGGTCCGTTTTCAAATGTTTTATTTTTGAACGTCAGTTCACATTTGTAGGTGGATCGTCAGTGTTAGAGCTAGAATGAGCATGTTTAAAGTGATTTTCATGCTTCCAGGGGCTCGGGAAGTTAATTAAATACCATTTGGAGGCATTTAATGTTCGAGCAAAAACGGCTGATTTTCGACAAAAGAGATAACACCCCCCCATTACGTCATGCTTCAGAAATGTGGAAAATGGTCCGTTTTCAAATGTTTTATTTTTGAACGTCAGTTCACATTTGTAGGTGGATCATCAGTGTTAGAGCTAAAATTAGCATGTTTAAAGTGATTTTCATGCTTCCAGGGGCCCTAAACACAAGATTTATGGAATGGTTAAAAGTGCATGAAAATGGCCAATTACTCACTCTGAGTTCTCAAAAAGGGTTTCTTCACCCCGGGAAGTTAATTAAATACCATTTGGAGGCATTTAATGTTCGAGCAAAAACGGCTGATTTTCGACAAAAGAGATAACACCCCCCCATTACGTCATGCTTCAGAAATGTGGAAAATGGTCCGTTTTCAAATGTTTTATTTTTGAACGTCAGTTCACATTTGTAGGTGGATCATCAGTGTTAGAGCTAAAATTAGCATGTTTAAAGTGATTTTCATGCTTCCAGGGGCCCTAAACACAAGATTTATGGACTGTTAAAAGTGCATGAAAATGGCCAATTTGCTCACTCTGAGTTCTCAAAAAGGGTTTCTTCACCCCGGGAAGTTAATTAAATACCATTTGGAGGCATTTAATGTTCGAGCAAAAACGGCTGATTTTCGACAAAAGAGATAACACCCCCCCATTACGTCATGCTTCAGAAATGTGGAAAATGGTCCGTTTTCAAATGTTTTATTTTTGAACGTCAGTTCACATTTGTAGGTGGATCATCAGTGTTAGAGCTAAAATTAGCATGTTTAAAGTGATTTTCATGCTTCCAGGGGCCCTAAACACAAGATTTATGGAATGGTTAAAAGTGCATGAAAATGGCCAATTTACTCACTCTGAGTTCTCAAAAAGGGTTTCTTCACCCCGGGAAGTTAATTAAATACCATTTGGAGGCATTTAATGTTCGAGCAAAAACGGCTGATTTTCGACAAAAGAGATAACACCCCCCCATTACGTCATGCTTCAGAAATGTGGAAAATGGTCCGTTTTCAAATGTTTTATTTTTGAACGTCAGTTCACATTTGTAGGTGGATCATCAGTGTTAGAGCTAAAATTAGCATGTTTAAAGTGATTTTCATGCTTCCAGGGGCTCGGGAAGTTAAATAAATACCATTTGGAGGCATTTAATGTTCGAGCAAAAACGGCAGATTTTCGACAAAAGCGATAACACCCCCCCATTACGTCATGCTTCAGAAATGTGGAAAATGGTCCGTTTTCAAATGTTTTATTTTTGAACGTCAGTTCACATTTGTAGGTGGATCATCAGTGTTAGAGCTCAAATTAGCATGTTTAAAGTGATTTTCATGCTTCCAGGGGCTCTGGAAGTGAATTAAATACTATTTGGAGGCATTTAATGTTCAAGCAAAAACGGCTGATTTTCGACAAAAGAGATAACACCCCCCCATTACGTCATGCTTCAGAAATGTGGAAAATGGTCCGTTTTCAACTGTTTTATTTTTGAACGTCAGTTCACATTTGTAGGTGGATCATCAGTGTTAGAGCTAAAATTAGCATGTTTAAAGTGATTTTCATGCTTCCAGGGGCTCGGGAAGTTAATTAAATACCATTTGGAGGCATTTAATGTTCGAGCAAAAATGGCTGATTTTCGACAAAAGAGATAACACCCCCCCATTACGTCATGCTTCAGAAATCTGGAAAATGGTCCGTTTTCAAATGTTTTATTTTTGAACGTCAGTTCACATTTGTAGGTGGATCATCAGTGTTAGAGCTAACATTGGCATGTTTAAAGTGATTTTCATGCTTCAGGGGCCCTAAACACAAGATTTATGGAATGGTTAGAAGTGCATGAAAATGGCCAATTTACTCACTCTGAGTTCTCAAAAAGGGTTTCTTCACCCCGGGAAGTTAATTAAATACCATTTGGAGGCATTTAATGTTCGAGCAAAAACGGCTGATTTTCGACAAAAGAGATAACACCCCCCCATTACGTCATGCTTCAGAAATGTGGAAAATGGTCCGTTTTCAAATGTTTTATTTTTGAAAGTCAGTTCACATTTGTAGGTGGATCATCAGTGTTAGAGCTAAAATTAGCATGTTTAAAGTGATTTTCATGCTTCCAGGGGCTCGGGAAGTGAATTAAATACTATTTGGAGGCATTTAATGTTTGAGCAAAAACGGCTGATTTTCGACAAAAGAGATAACACCCCCCCATTACGTCATGCTTCAGAAATGTGGAAAATGGTCCGTTTTCAAATGTTTTATTTTTGAACGTCAGTTCACATTTGTAGGTGGATCATCATTGTTAGAGCTAAAATTAGCATGTTTAAAGTGATTTTCATGCTTTCAGGGGCCCTAAACACAAGAATTATGGAATGGTTAAAAGTGCATGAAAATGGCCAATTTACTCACTCTGAGTTCTCAAATAGGGTTTCTTCACCCTGGGAAGTTAATTAAATACCATTTGGAGGCATTTAATGTTCGAGCAAAAACGGCTGATTTTCGACAAAAGAGATAACACCCCCCCATTACGTCATGCTTCAGAAATGTGGAAAATGGTCCGTTTTCAAATGTTTTATTTTTGAACGTCAGTTCACATTTGTAGGTGGATCATCAGTGTTAGAGCTAAAATTAGCATGTTTAAAGTGATTTTCATGCTTCCAGGGGCCCTAAACACAAGATTTATGGAATGGTTAAAAGTGCATGAAAATGGCCAATTTACTCACTCTGAGTTCTCAAAAAGGGTTTCTTCACCCCGGGAAGTTAATTAAATACCATTTGGAGGCATTTAATGTTCGAGCAAAAACGGCTGATTTTCGACAAAAGAGATAACACCCCCCCATTACGTCATGCTTCAGAAATGTGGAAAATGGTCCGTTTTCAAATGTTTTATTTTTAAACTTCAGTTCACATTTGTAGGTGGATCATCAGTGTTAGAGCTAAAATTAGCATGTTTAAAGTGATTTTCATGCTTCCAGGGGCTCGGGAAGTTAAATAAATACCATTTGGAGGCATTTAATGTTCGAGCAAAAACGGCTGATTTCCGACAAAAGAGATAACACCCCCCCATTACGTCATGCTTCAGAAATGTGGAAAATGGTCCGTTTTCAAATGTTTTATTTTTGAACGTCAGTTCACATTTGTAGGTGGATCATCAGTGTTAGAGCTAAAATTAGGATGTTTAAAGTGATTTTCATGCTTCCAGGGGCTCGGGAAGTTAATTAAATACCATTTGGAGGCATTTAATGTTCGAGCAAAAATGGCTGATTTTCGACAAAAGAGATAACACCCCCCCATTACGTCATGCTTCAGAAATGTGGAAAATGGTCCGTTTTCAAATGTTTTATTTTTGAACGTCAGTTCACATTTGTAGGTGGATCATCAGTGTTAGAGTTAATATTGGCATGTTTAAAGTGATTTTCATGCTTCCAGGGGCCCTAAACACAAGATTTATGGAATGGTTAAAAGTGCATGAAAATGGCCAATTTACTCACTCTGAGTTCTCAAAAAGGGTTTCTTCACCCCGGGAAGTTAATTAAATACCATTTGGAGGCATTTAATGTTCGAGCAAAAACGGGTGATTTTCGACAAAAGAGATAACACCCCCCCATTACGTCATGCTTCAGAAATGTGGAAAATGATCAGTTTTCAAATGTTTTATTTTTGAACGTCAGTTCACATTTGTAGGTGGATCATCAGTGTTAGAGCTAAAATTAGCATGTTTAAAGTGATTTTCATGCTTCCAGGGGCTCGGGAAGTTAATTAAATACCATTTGGAGGCATTTAATGTTCGAGCAAAAACGGCTGATTTTCGACAAAAGAGATAACACCCCCCATTACAACATGCTTCAGAAATGTGGAAAATGGTCCGTTTTCAAATGTTTTATTTTTGAACGTCAGTTCACATTCGTAGGTGGATCA
Source organism: Lissotriton vulgaris (assembly GCF_964263255.1). Lineage (NCBI taxonomy): Eukaryota > Metazoa > Chordata > Amphibia > Caudata > Salamandridae > Lissotriton > Lissotriton vulgaris. The sequence goes on from NW_028243393.1 coordinate 294,936, forward strand.
TCAGTGTTAGAGCTAAAATTAGCATGTTTAAAGTGATTTTCATGCTTCCAGGGGCCCTAAACACAAGATTTATGGACTGGTTAAAAGTGCATGAAAATGGCCAATTTACTCACTCTGAGTTCTCAAAAAGGGTTTCTTCACCCCGGGAAGTTAATTAAATACCATTTGGAGGCATTTAATGTTCGAGCAAAAACGGCTGATTTTCGATAAAAGAGATAACACCCCCCCATTACGTCATGCTTCAGAAATGTGGAAAATGGTCCGTTTTCAAATGTTTTATTTTTGAACGTCAGTTCACATTTGTAGGTGGATCATCAGTGTTAGAGCTAAAATTAGCATGTTTAAAGTGATTTTCATGCTTCCAGGGGCCCTAAACACAAGATTTATGGAATGGTTAAAAGTGCATGAAAATGGCCAATTTACTCACTCTGAGTTCTCAAAAAGGGTTTCTTCACCCCGGGAAGTTAATTAAATACCATTTGGAGGCATTTAATGTTCGAGCAAAAACGGCTGCTTTTCGACAAAAGAGATAACACCCCCCCATTACGTGTTGCTTTAGATATGTGGAAAATGGTCCGTTTTCAAATGTTTTATTTTTGAACGTCAGTTCACATTTATAGGTGGATCATTAGTGTTAGAGGTAAAATTAGCATGTTTAAAGTGATTTTCATGCTTCCAGGGGCTCGGGAAGTGAATTAAATACTATTTGGAGGCATTTAATGTTTGAGCAAAAACGGCTGATTTTCGACAAAAGAGATAACACCCCCCCCATTACGTCATGCTTCAGAAATGTGGAAAATGGTCCGTTTTCAAATGTTTTATTTTTGAACGTCAGTTCACATTTGTAGGTGGATCATCAGTGTTAGAGCTAAAATTAGCATGTTTAAAGTGATTTTCATGCTTCCAGGGGCCCTAAACACAAGATTTATGGAATGGTTAAAAGTGCATGAAAATGGCCAATTTACTCACTCTGAGTTCTCAAAAAGGGTTTCTTCACCCCGGGAAGTTAATTAAAGATCATTTGGAGGCATTTAATGTTCGAGCAAAAACGGCTGATTTTCGACAAAAGAGATAACACCCCCCCATTACGCCATGCTTCAGAAATGTGGAAAATGGTCCGTTTTGAAATGTTTTATTTTTGAACGTCAGTTCACATTTGTAGGTGGATCATCAGTGTTAGAGCTAAAATTAGCATGTTTAAAGTGATTTTCATGCTTCCAGGGGCTCGGGAAGTTAAATAAATACCATTTGGAGGCATTTAATGTTCGAGCAAAAACGGCTGATTTTCGACAAAAGAGATAACACCCCCCATTACGTCATGCTTCAGAAATATGGAAAATGGTCCATTTTCAAATGTTTTATTTTTGAACGTCAGTTCACATTTGTAGGTGGATCATCAGTGTTAGAGCTCAAATTAGCATGTTTAAAGTGATTTTCATGCTTCCAGGGGCTCGGGAAGTGAATTAAATACTATTTGGAGGCATTTAATGTTCAAGCAAAAACGGCTGATTTTCGACAAAAGAGATAACACCCCCCCATTACGTCATGCTTCAGAAATGTGGAAAATGGTCCGTTTTCAAATGTTTTATTTTTGAACGTCAGTTCACATTTGTAGGTGGATCATCAGTGTTAGAGCTAAAATTAGCATGTTTAAAGTGATTTTCATGCTTCCAGGGGCCCTAAACACAAGATTTATGGAATGGTTAAAAGTGCATGAAAATGGCCAATTTACTCACTCTGAGTTCTCAAAAAGGGTTTCTTCACCCCGGGAAGTTAATTAAATACCATTTGGAGGCATTTAATGTTCGAGCAAAAACGGCTGATTTTCGACAAACGAGATAACACCCCCCCTCCATTACGTCATGCTTCAGAAATGTGGAAAATGGTCCGTTTTCAAATGTTTTATTTTTGAACGTCAGTTCACATTTGTAGGTGGATCATCAGTGTTAGAGCTAAAATTAGCATGTTTAAAGTGATTTTCATGCTTCCAGGGGCCCTAAACACAAGATTTATGGAATGGTTAAAAGTGCATGAAAATGGCCAATTTACTCACTCTGAGTTCTCAAAAAGGGTTTCTTCACCCCAGGAAGTTAATTAAATACCATTTGGAGGCATTTAATGTTCGAGCAAAAACGGCTGATTTTCGACAAAAGAGATAACACCCCCATTACGTCATGCTTCAGAAATGTGGAAAATGGTCCGTTTTCAAATGTTTTATTTTTGAATGTCAGTTCACATTTGTAGGTGGATCATCAGTGTTAGAGCTAAAATTAGCATGTTTAAAGTGATTTTCATGCTTCCAGGGGCTCGGGAAGTGAATTAAATACTATTTGGAGGCATTTAATGTTCAAGCAAAAACGGCTGATTTTCGACAAAAGAGATAACACCCCCCCATTACGTCATGCTTCAGAAATGTGGAAAATGGTCCGTTTTCAAATGTTTTATTTTTGAACGTCAGTTCACATTTGTAGGTGGATCATCAGTGTTAGAGCTAACATTGGCATGTTTAAAGTGATTTTCATGCTTCCAGGGGCCCTAAACACAAGATTTATGGAATGGTTAAAAGTGCATGAAAATGGCCAATTTACTCACTCTGAGTTCTCAAAAAGGGTTTCTTCACCCCGGGAAGTTAATTAAATACCATTTGGAGGCATTTAATGTTCGAGCAAAAACGGCTGATTTTCGACAAAAGAGATAACACCCCCCCATTACGTCATGCTTCAGAAATGTGGAAAATGGTCCGTTTTCAAATGTTTTATTTTTGAACGTCAGTTCACATTTGTAGGTGGATCATCAGTGTTAGAGCTAAAATTAGCATGTTTAAAGTGATTTTCATGCTTCCAGGGGCCCTAAACACAAGATTTATGGAATGGTTAAAAGTGCATGAAAATGGCCAATTTACTCACTCTGAGTTCTCAAAAAGGGTTTCTTCAGCCCCGGAAGTTAATTAAATACCATTTGGAGGCATTTAATGTTCGAGCAAAAACGGCTGATTTTCGACAAAAGAGATAACACCCCCCCATTACGTCATGCTTCAGAAATGTGGAAAATGGTCCGTTTTCAAATGTTTTATTTTTGAACGTCAGTTCACATTTGTAGGTGGATCATCAGTGTTAGAGCTAAAATTAGTATGTTTAAAGTGATTTTCATGCTTCCAGGGGCTCGGGAAGTTAAATAAATACCATTTGGAGGCATTTAATGTTCGAGCAAAAACGGCTGATTTTCGACAAAAGAGATAACACCCCCCCCATTACGTCATGCTTCAGAAATGTGGAAAATGGTCCGCTTTCAAATGTTTTATTTTTGAACGTCAGTTCACATTTGTAGGTGGATCATCAGTGTTAGAGCTAAAATTAGCATGTTTAAAGTGATTTTCATGCTTCCAGGGGCTCGGGAAGTTAAATAAATACCATTTGGAGGCATTTAATGTTCGAGCAAAAACGGCTGATTTTCGACAAAAGAGATAACACCCCCCATTACGTCATGCTTCAGAAATGTGGAAAATGGTCCGTTTTCAAATGTTTTATTTTTGAACGTCAGTTCACATTTGTAGGTGGATCATCAGTGTTAGAGCTCAAATTAGCATGTTTAAAGTGTATTTCATGCTTCCAGGGGCTCGGGAAGTGAATTAAATACTATTTAGAGGCATTTAATGTTCAAGCAAAAACGGCTGATTTTCGACAAAAGAGATAACACCCCCCATTACGTCATGCTTCAGAAATGTGGAAAATGGTCCGTTTTCAAATGTTTTATTTTTGAACGTCAGTTCACATTTGTAGGTGGATCATCAGTGTTAGAGCTAAAATTAGCATGTTTAAAGTGATTTTCATGCTTCCAGGAGCTCGGGAAGTTAATTAAATACCATTTGGAGGCATTTAATGTTCGAGCAAAAATGGCTGATTTTCGACAAAAGAGATAACACCCTCCCATTACGTCATGCTTCAGAAATGTGGAAAATGGTCCGTTTTCAAATGTTTTATTTTTGAACGTCAGTTCACATTTGTAGGTGGATCATCAGTGTTAGAGCTAACATTGGCATGTTTAAAGTGATTTTCATGCTTCCAGGGGCCCTAAACACAAGATTTATGGAACGGTTAAAAGTGCATGAAAATGGCCAATTTACTCACTCTGAGTTCTCAAAAAGGGTTTCTTCACCCCGGGAAGTTAATTAAATACCATTTGGAGGCATTTAATGTTCGAGCAAAAACGGCTGATTTTCGACAAAAGAGATAACACCCCCCCATTACGTCATGCTTCAGAAATGTGGAAAATGGTCCGTTTTCAAATGTTTTATTTTTGAACGTCAGTTCACATTTGTAGGTGGATCATCAGTGTTAGAGCTAAAATTAGCACGTTTAAAGTGATTTTCATGCTTCCAGGGGCCCTAAACACAAGATTTATGGAATGGTTAAAAGTGCATGAAAATGGCCAATTTACTCACTCTGAGTTCTCAAAAAGGGTTTCTTCACCCCGGGAAGTTAATTAAATACCATTTGGAGGCATTTAATGTTCGAGCAAAAACGGCTGATTTTCGACAAAAGAGATAACACCCCCCCATTACGTCATGCTTCAGAAATGTGGAAAATGGTCCGTTTTCAAATGTTTTATTTTTGAAAGTCAGTTCACATTTGTAGGTGGATCATCAGTGTTAGAGCTAAAATTAGCATGTTTAAAGTGATTTTCATGCTTCCAGGGGCTCGGGAAGTTAAATAAATACCATTTGGAGGCATTTAATATTCGAGCAAAAACGGCTGATTTTCGACAAAAGAGATAACACCCCCCCATTACGTCATGCTTCAGATATGTGGAAAATGGTCCGTTTTCAAATGTTTTATTTTTGAACGTCAGTTCACATTTGTAGGTGGATCATCAGTGTTAGAGCTAAAATTAGCATGTTTAAAGTGATTTTCATGCTTCCAGGGGCTCGGGAAGTTAAATAAATACCATTTGGAGGCATTTAATGTTCGAGCAAAAACGGCTGATTTTCGACAAAAGAGATAACACCCCCCCATTACGTCATGCTTCAGAAATGTGGAAAATGGTCCGTTTTCAAATGTTTTATTTTTGAACGTCAGTTCACATTTGTAGGTGGATCATCAGTGTTAGAGCTAAAATTAGTATGTTTAAAGTGATTTTCATGCTTCCAGGAGCTCGGGAAGTTAATTAAATACCATTTGGAGGCATTTAATGTTCGAGCAAAAATGGCTGATTTTCGACAAAAGAGATAACACCCCCCCCATTACGTCATGCTTCAGAAATGTGGAAAATGGTCCGTTTTCAAATGTTTTATTTTTGAACGTCAGTTCACATTTGTAGGTGGATCATCAGTGTTAGAGCTAACATTGGCATGTTTAAAGTGATTTTCATGCTTCCAGGGGCCCTAAACACAAGATTTATGGAACGGTTAAAAGTGCATGAAAATGGCCAATTTACTCACTCTGAGTTCTCAAAAAGAGTTTCTTCACCCCGGGAAGTTAATTAAATACCATTTGGAGGCATTTAATATTCGAGCAAAAACAGCTGATTTTCGACAAAAGAGATAACACCCCCCCATTACGTCATGCTTCAGAAATGTGAAAAATGGTCCGTTTTCAAATGTTTTATTTTTGAACGTCAGTTCACATTTGTAGGTGGATCATCAGTGTTAGAGCTAAAATTAGCATGTTTAAAGTGATTTTCATGCTTCCAGAGGCTCGGGAAGTGAATTAAATACTATTTGGAGGCATTTAATGTTTAAGCAAAAACGGCTGATTTTCGACAAAAGAGATATTACCCCCCCATTACGTTATGCTTCACAAATGTGGAAAATGGTCCGTTTTCAAATGTTTTATTTTTGAACGTCAGTTCACATTTGTAGGTGGATCATCAGTGTTAGAGCTAAAATTAGCATGTTTAAAGTGATTTTCATGCTTCCAGGGGCCCTAAACACAAGATTTATGGAATGGTTAAAAGTGCATGAAAATGGCCAATTTAGTCACTCTGAGTTCTCAAAAAGGGTTTCTTCACCCCGGGAAGTTAATTAAATACCATTTGGAGGCATTTAGTGTTCGAGCAAAAACGGCTGATTTTCGACAAAAGAGATAACACCCCCCCATTACGTCATGCTTCAGAAATGTGGAAAATGGTCCGTTTTCAAATGTTTTATTTTTGAGCGTCAGTTCACATTTGTAGGTGGATCATCAGTGTTAGAGCTAACATTGGCATGTTTAAAGTGATTTTCATGCTTCCAGGGGCCCTAAACACAAGATTTATGGAATGGTTAAAAGTGCATGAAAATGGCCAATTTACTCACTCTGAGTTCTCAAAAAGGGTTTCTTCACCCCGGGAAGTTAATTAAATACCATTTGGAGGCATTTAATGTTCGAGCAAAAACGGCTGATTTTCGACAAAAGAGATAACACCCCCCCATTACGTCATGCTTCAGAAATGTGGAAAATGGTCCGTTTTCAAATGTTTTATTTTTGAACGTCAGTTCACATTTGTAGGTGGATCATCAGTGTTAGAGCTAAAATTAGCATGTTTAAAGTGATTTTCATGCTTCCAGGGGCCCTAAACACAAGATTTATGGAATGGTTAAAAGTGCATGAAAATGGCCAATTTACTCACTCTGAGTTCTCAAAAAGGGTTTCTTCACCCCGGGAAGTTAATTAAATACCATTTGGAGGCATTTAATGTTCGAGCAAAAACGGCTGATTTTCAACAAAAGAGATAACACCCCCCCAATTACGTCATGCTTCAGAAATGTGGAAAATGGTCCGTTTTCAAATGTTTTATTTTTGAACGTCAGTTCACATTTGTAGGTGGATCATCAGTGTTAGAGCTAAAATTAGTATGTTTAAAGTGATTTTTATGCTTCCAGGGGCTTGGGAAGTTAAATAAATACCATTTGGAGGCATTTAATGTTCGAGCAAAAACGGCTGATTTTCGACAAAAGAGATAACACCCCCCCATTACGTCATGCTTCAGAAATGTGGAAAATGGTCCGTTTTCAAATGTTTTATTTTTGAACGTCAGTTCACATTTGTAGGTGGATCATCAGTGTTAGAGCTAAAATTAGCATGTTTAAAGTGATTTTCATGCTTCCAGGGGCCCTAAACACAAGATTTATGGAATGGTTAAAAGTGCATGAAAATGGCCAATTTACTCACTCTGAGTTCTCAAAAAGGGTTTCTTCACCCCGGGAAGTTAATTAAATACCATTTGGAGGCATTTAATGTTCGAGCAAAAACGGCTGATTTTCGACAAAAGAGATAACACCCCCCCATTACGTCATGCTTCAGAAATGTGGAAAATGGTCCGTTTTCAAATGTTTTATTTTTGAACGTCAGTTCACATTTGTAGGTGGATCATCAGTGTTAGAGCTAAAATTAGCATGTTTAAAGTGATTTTCATGCTTCCAGGGGCCCTAAACACAAGATTTATGGAATGGTTAAAAGTGCATGAAAATGGCCAATTACTCACTCTGAGTTCTCAAAAAGGGTTTCTTCACCCCGGGAAGTTAATTAAATACCATTTGGAGGCATTTAATGTTCGAGCAAAAACGGCTGATTTTCGACAAAAGAGATAACACCCCCCCATTACGTCATGCTTCAGAAATGTGGAAAATGGTCCGTTTTCAAATGTTTTATTTTTGAACGTCAGTTCACATTTGTAGGTGGATCATCAGTGTTAGAGCTAAAATTAGTATGTTTAAAGTGATTTTCATGCTTCCAGGGGCTCGGGAAGTTAAATAAATACCATTTGGAGGCATTTAATGTTCGAGCAAAAACGGCTGATTTTCGACAAAAGAGATAACACCCCCCCATTACGTCATGCTTCAGAAATGTGGAAAATGGTCCGTTTTCAAATGTTTTATTTTTGAACGTCAGTTCACATTTGTAGGTGGATCATCAGTGTTAGAGCTAAAATTAGCATGTTTAAAGTGATTTTCATGCTTCCAGGGGCTCGGGAAGTTAAATAAATACCATTTGGAGGCATTTAATGTTCGAGCAAAAATGGCTGATTTTCGACAAAAGAGATAACACCCCCCCATTACGTCATGCTTCAGAAATGTGGAAAATGGTCCGTTTTCAAATGTTTTATTTTTGAACGTCAGTTCACATTTGTAGGTGGATCATCAGTGTTAGAGCTCAAATTAGCATGTTTAAAGTGATTTTCATGCTTCCAGGGGCTCGGGAAGTTTATTAAATACTATTTAGAGGCATTTAATGTTCAAGCAAAAACGGCTGATTTTCGACAAAAGAGATAACACCCCCCCATTACGTCATGCTTCAGAAATGTGGAAAATGGTCCGTTTTCAAATGTTTTATTTTTGAACGTCAGTTCACATTTGTAGGTGGATCATCAGTGTTAGAGCTAAAATTAGCATGTTTAAAGTGATTTTCATGCTTCCAGGGGCTCGGGAAGTGAATTAAATACTATTTGGAGGCATTTAATGTTTGAGCAAAAACGGCTGATTTTCGACAAAAGAGATAACACCCCCCCATTACGTCATGCTTCAGAAATGTGGAAAATGGTCCGTTTTCAAATGTTTTATTTTTTAACGTCAGTTCACATTTGTAGGTGGATCATCAGTGTTAGAGCTAAAATTAGCATGTTTAAAGTGATTTTCATGCTTCCAGGGGCCCTAAACACAAGATTTATGGAATGGTTAAAAGTGCATGAAAATGGCCAATTTACTCACTCGGAGTTCTCAAAAAGGGTTTCTTCACCCCGGGAAGTTAATTAAATACCATTTGGAGGCATTTAATGTTCGAGCAAAAACGGCTGATTTTCGACAAAAGAGATATTACCCCCCCATTATGTCATGCTTCAGAAATGTGGAAAATGGTCCGTTTTCAAATGTTTTATTTTTGAACGTCAGTTCACATTTGTAGGTGGATCATCAGTGTTAGAGCTAAAATTAGCATGTTTAAAGTGATTTTCATGCTTCCAGGGGCCCTAAACACAAGATTTATGGAATGGTTAAAAGTGCATGAAAATGGCCAATTTACTCAGTCTGAGTTCTCAAAAAGGGTTTCTTCACCCCGGGAAGTTAATTAAATACCATTTGGAGGCATTTAATGTTCGAGCAAAAACGGCTGATTTTCGACAAAAGAGATAACACCCCCCCCATTACGTCATGCTTCAGAAATGTGGAAAATGGTCCGTTTTCAAATGTTTTATTTTTGAACGTCAGTTCACATTTGTAGGTGGATCATCAGTGTTAGAGCTAAAATTAGCATGTTTAAAGTGATTTTCATGCTTCCAGGGGCTCGGGAAGTTAAATAAATACCATTTGGAGGCATTTAATGTTCGAGCAAAAACGGCAGATTTTCGACAAAAGCGATAACACCCCCCCATTACGTCATGCTTCAGAAATGTGGAAAATGGTCCGTTTTCAAATGTTTTATTTTTGAACGTCAGTTCACATTTGTAGGTGGATCATCAGTGTTAGAGCTCAAATTAGCATGTTTAAAGTGATTTTCATGCTTCCAGGGGCTCTGGAAGTGAATTAAATACTATTTGGAGGCATTTAATGTTCAAGCAAAAACGGCTGATTTTCGACAAAAGAGATAACACCCCCCCATTACGTCATGCTTCAGAAATGTGGAAAATGGTCCGTTTTCAACTGTTTTATTTTTGAACGTCAGTTCACATTTGTAGGTGGATCATCAGTGTTAGAGCTAAAATTAGCATGTTTAAAGTGATTTTCATGCTTCCAGGGGCTCGGGAAGTTATTTAAATACCATTTGGAGGCATTTAATGTTCGAGCAAAAATGGCTGATTTTCGACAAAAGAGATAACACCCCCCCATTACGTCATGCTTCAGAAATCTGGAAAATGGTCCGTTTTCAAATGTTTTATTTTTGAACGTCAGTTCACATTTGTAGGTGGATCATCAGTGTTAGAGCTAACATTGGCATGTTTAAAGTGATTTTCATGCTTCAGGGGCCCTAAACACAAGATTTATGGAATGGTTAGAAGTGCATGAAAATGGCCAATTTACTCACTCTGAGTTCTCAAAAAGGGTTTCTTCACCCCGGGAAGTTAATTAAATACCATTTGGAGGCATTTAATGTTCGAGCAAAAACGGCTGATTTTCGACAAAAGAGATAACACCCCCCCATTACGTCATGCTTCAGAAATGTGGAAAATGGTCCGTTTTCAAATGTTTTATTTTTGAAAGTCAGTTCACATTTGTAGGTGGATCATCAGTGTTAGAGCTAAAATTAGCATGTTTAAAGTGATTTTCATGCTTCCAGGGGCTCGGGAAGTGAATTAAATACTATTTGGAGGCATTTAATGTTTGAGCAAAAACGGCTGATTTTCGACAAAAGAGATAACACCCCCCCATTACGTCATGCTTCAGAAATGTGGAAAATGGTCCGTTTTCAAATGTTTTATTTTTGAACGTCAGTTCACATTTGTAGGTGGATCATCAGTGTTAGAGCTAAAATTAGCATGTTTAAAGTGATTTTCATGCTTCCAGGGGCCCTAAACACAAGAATTATGGAATGGTTAAAAGTGCATGAAAATGGCCAATTTACTCACTCTGAGTTCTCAAATAGGGTTTCTTCACCCTGGGAAGTTAATTAAATACCATTTGGAGGCATTTAATGTTCGAGCAAAAACGGCTGATTTTCGACAAAAGAGATAACACCCCCCCATTACGTCATGCTTCAGAAATGTGGAAAATGGTCCGTTTTCAAATGTTTTATTTTTGAACGTCAGTTCACATTTGTAGGTGGATCATCAGTGTTAGAGCTAAAATTAGCATGTTTAAAGTGATTTTCATGCTTCCAGGGGCCCTAAACACAAGATTTATGGAATGGTTAAAAGTGCATGAAAATGGCCAATTTACTCACTCTGAGTTCTCAAAAAGGGTTTCTTCACCCCGGGAAGTTAATTAAATACCATTTGGAGGCATTTAATGTTCGAGCAAAAACGGCTGATTTTCGACAAAAGAGATAACACCCCCCCATTACGTCATGCTTCAGAAATGTGGAAAATGGTCCGTTTTCAAATGTTTTATTTTTAAACGTCAGTTCACATTTGTAGGTGGATCATCAGTGTTAGAGCTAAAATTAGCATGTTTAAAGTGATTTTCATGCTTCCAGGGGCTCGGGAAGTTAAATAAATACCATTTGGAGGCATTTAATGTTCGAGCAAAAACGGCTGATTTCCGACAAAAGAGATAACACCCCCCCATTACGTCATGCTTCAGAAATGTGGAAAATGGTCCGTTTTCAAATGTTTTATTTTTGAACGTCAGTTCACATTTGTAGGTGGATCATCAGTGTTAGAGCTAAAATTAGGATGTTTAAAGTGATTTTCATGCTTCCAGGGGCTCGGGAAGTTAATTAAATACCATTTGGAGGCATTTAATGTTCGAGCAAAAATGGCTGATTTTCGACAAAAGAGATAACACCCCCCCATTACGTCATGCTTCAGAAATGTGGAAAATGGTCCGTTTTCAAATGTTTTATTTTTGAACGTCAGTTCACATTTGTAGGTGGATCATCAGTGTTAGAGTTAACATTGGCATGTTTAAAGTGATTTTCATGCTTCCAGGGGCCCTAAACACAAGATTTATGGAATGGTTAAAAGTGCATGAAAATGGCCAATTTACTCACTCTGAGTTCTCAAAAAGGGTTTCTTCACCCCGGGAAGTTAATTAAATACCATTTGGAGGCATTTAATGTTCGAGCAAAAACGGGTGATTTTCGACAAAAGAGATAACACCCCCCCATTACGTCATGCTTCAGAAATGTGGAAAATGATCAGTTTTCAAATGTTTTATTTTTGAACGTCAGTTCACATTTGTAGGTGGATCATCAGTGTTAGAGCTAAAATTAGCATGTTTAAAGTGATTTTCATGCTTCCAGGGGCCCTAAACACAAGATTTATGGAATGGTTAAAAGTGCATGAAAATGGCCAATTTACTCACTCTGAGTTCTCAAAAAGGGTTTCTTCACCCCGGGAAGTTAATTAAATACCATTTGGAGGCATTTAATGTTCGAGCAAAAACGGCTGCTTTTCGACAAAAGAGATAACACCCCCCCATTACGTGTTGCTTTAGATATGTGGAAAATGGTCCGTTTTCAAATGTTTTATTTTTGAACGTCAGTTCACATTTGTAGGTGGATCATTAGTGTTAGAGGTAAAATTAGCATGTTTAAAGTGATTTTCATGCTTCCAGGGGCTCGGGAAGTGAATTAAATACTATTTGGAGGCATTTAATGTTTGAGCAAAAACGGGTGATTTTCGACAAAAGAGATAACACCCCCCCCATTACGTCATGCTTCAGAAATGTGGAAAATGGTCCGTTTTCAAATGTTTTATTTTTGAACGTCAGTTCACATTTGTAGGTGGATCATCAGTGTTAGAGCTAAAATTAGCATGTTTAAAGTGATTTTCATGCTTCCAGGGGCCCTAAACACAAGATTTATGGAATGGTTAAAAGTGCATGAAAATGGCCAATTTACTCACTCTGAGTTCTCAAAAAGGGTTTCTTCACCCCGGGAAGTTAATTAAAGATCATTTGGAGGCATTTAATGTTCGAGCAAAAACGGCTGATTTTCGACAAAAGAGATAACACCCCCCCATTACGCCATGCTTCAGAAATGTGGAAAATGGTCCGTTTTGAAATGTTTTATTTTTGAACGTCAGTTCACATTTGTAGGTGGATCATCAGTGTTAGAGCTAAAATTAGCATGTTTAAAGTGATTTTCATGCTTCCAGGGGCTCGGGAAGTTAAATAAATACCATTTGGAGGCATTTAATGTTCGAGCAAAAACGGCTGATTTTCGACAAAAGAGATAACACCCCCCATTACGTCATGCTTCAGAAATGTGGAAAATGGTCCATTTTCAAATGTTTTATTTTTGAACGTCAGTTCACATTTGTAGGTCGATCATCAGTGTTAGAGCTCAAATTAGCATGTTTAAAGTGATTTTCATGCTTCCAGGGGCTCGGGAAGTGAATTAAATACTATTTGGAGGCATTTAATGTTCAAGCAAAAACGGCTGATTTTCGACAAAAGAGATAACACCCCCCCATTACGTCATGCTTCAGAAATGTGGAAAATGGTCCGTTTTCAAATGTTTTATTTTTGAACGTCAGTTCACATTTGTAGGTGGATCATCAGTGTTAGAGCTAAAATTAGCATGTTTAAAGTGATTTTCATGCTTCCAAGGGGCTCGGGAAGTTAATTAAATACCATTTGGAGGCATTTAATGTTCAAACAAAAACGGCTGATTTTCGACAAAAGAGATAACACCCCCCCATTACGTCATGCTTCAGAAATGTGGAAAATGGTCCGTTTTCAAATGTTTTATTTTTGAACGTCAGTTCACATTTGTAGGTGGATCATCAGTGTTAGAGCTAAAATTAGCATGTTTAAAGTGATTTTCATGCTTCCAGGGGCCCTAAACACAAGATTTATGGAATGGTTAAAAGTGCATGAAAATGGCCAATTTACTCACTCTGAGTTCTCAAAAAGGGTTTCTTCACCCCGGGAAGTTAATTAAATACCATTTGGAGGCATTTAATGTTCGAGCAAAAACGGCTGATTTTCGACAAACGAGATAACACCCCCCCTCCATTACGTCATGCTTCAGAAATGTGGAAAATGGTCCGTTTTCAAATGTTTTATTTTTGAACGTCAGTTCACATTTGTAGGTGGATCATCAGTGTTAGAGCTAAAATTAGCATGTTTAAAGTGATTTTCATGCTTCCAGGGGCCCTAAACACAAGATTTATGGACTGGTTAAAAGTGCATGAATATGGCCAATTTACTCACTCTGAGTTCTCAAAAAGGGTTTCTTCACCCCAGGAAGTTAATTAAATACCATTTGGAGGCATTTAATGTTCGAGCAAAAACGGCTGATTTTCGACAAAAGAGATAACACCCCCCATTACGTCATGCTTCAGAAATGTGGAAAATGGTCCGATTTCAAATGTTTTATTTTTGAACGTCAGTTCACATTTGTAGGTGGATCATCAGTGTTAGAGCTAAAATTAGCATGTTTAAAGTGATTTTCATGCTTCCAGGGGCCCTAAACACAAGATTTATGGAATGGTTAAAAGTGCATGAAAATGGCCAATTTACTCACTCTGAGTTCTCAAAAAGGGTTTCTTCACCCCAGGAAGTTAATTAAATACCATTTGGAGGCATTTAATGTTCGAGCAAAAACGGCTGATTTTCGACAAAAGAGATAACACCCCCCATTACGTCATGCTTCAGAAATGTGGAAAATGGTCCGTTTTCAAATGTTTTATTTTTGAATGTCAGTTCACATTTGTAGGTGGATCATCAGTGTTAGAGCTAAAATTAGCATGTTTAAAGTGATTTTCATGCTTCCAGGGGCTCGGGAAGTGAATTAAATACTATTTGGAGGCATTTAATGTTTGAGCAAAAACGGCTGATTTTCGACAAAAGAGATAACACCCCCCCATTACGTCATGCTTCAGAAATGTGGAAAATGGTCCGTTTTCAAATGTTTTATTTTTTAACGTCAGTTCACATTTGTAGGTGGATCATCAGTGTTAGAGCTAAAATTAGCATGTTTAAAGTGATTTTCATGCTTCCAGGGGCCCTAAACACAAGATTTATGGAATGGTTAAAAGTGCATGAAAATGGCCAATTTACTCACTCGGAGTTCTCAAAAAGGGTTTCTTCACCCCGGGAAGTTAATTAAATACCATTTGGAGGCATTTAATGTTCGAGCAAAAACGGCTGATTTTCGACAAAAGAGATATTACCCCCCCATTATGTCATGCTTCAGAAATGTGGAAAATGGTCCGTTTTCAAATGTTTTATTTTTGAACGTCAGTTCACATTTGTAGGTGGATCATCAGTGTTAGAGCTAAAATTAGCATGTTTAAAGTGATTTTCATGCTTCCAGGGGCCCTAAACACAAGATTTATGGAATGGTTAAAAGTGCATGAAAATGGCCAATTTACTCAGTCTGAGTTCTCAAAAAGGGTTTCTTCACCCCGGGAAGTTAATTAAATACCATTTGGAGGCATTTAATGTTCGAGCAAAAACGGCTGATTTTCGACAAAAGAGATAACACCCCCCCCATTACGTCATGCTTCAGAAATGTGGAAAATGGTCCGTTTTCAAATGTTTTATTTTTGAACGTCAGTTCACATTTGTAGGTGGATCATCAGTGTTAGAGCTAAAATTAGCATGTTTAAAGTGATTTTCATGCTTCCAGGGGCTCGGGAAGTTAAATAAATACCATTTGGAGGCATTTAATGTTCGAGCAAAAACGGCAGATTTTCGACAAAAGCGATAACACCCCCCCATTACGTCATGCTTCAGAAATGTGGAAAATGGTCCGTTTTCAAATGTTTTATTTTTGAACGTCAGTTCACATTTGTAGGTGGATCATCAGTGTTAGAGCTCAAATTAGCATGTTTAAAGTGATTTTCATGCTTCCAGGGGCTCTGGAAGTGAATTAAATACTATTTGGAGGCATTTAATGTTCAAGCAAAAACGGCTGATTTTCGACAAAAGAGATAACACCCCCCCATTACGTCATGCTTCAGAAATGTGGAAAATGGTCCGTTTTCAACTGTTTTATTTTTGAACGTCAGTTCACATTTGTAGGTGGATCATCAGTGTTAGAGCTAAAATTAGCATGTTTAAAGTGATTTTCATGCTTCCAGGGGCTCAGGAAGTTAATTAAATACCATTTGGAGGCATTTAATGTTCGAGCAAAAATGGCTGATTTTCGACAAAAGAGATAACACCCCCCCATTACGTCATGCTTCAGAAATCTGGAAAATGGTCCGTTTTCAAATGTTTTATTTTTGAACGTCAGTTCACATTTGTAGGTGGATCATCAGTGTTAGAGCTAACATTGGCATGTTTAAAGTGATTTTCATGCTTCAGGGGCCCTAAACACAAGATTTATGGAATGGTTAGAAGTGCATGAAAATGGCCAATTTACTCACTCTGAGTTCTCAAAAAGGGTTTCTTCACCCCGGGAAGTTAATTAAATACCATTTGGAGGCATTTAATGTTCGAGCAAAAACGGCTGATTTTCGACAAAAGAGATAACACCCCCCCATTACGTCATGCTTCAGAAATGTGGAAAATGGTCCGTTTTCAAATGTTTTATTTTTGAAAGTCAGTTCACATTTGTAGGTGGATCATCAGTGTTAGAGCTAAAATTAGCATGTTTAAAGTGATTTTCATGCTTCCAGGGGCTCGGGAAGTGAATTAAATACTATTTGGAGGCATTTAATGTTTGAGCAAAAACGGCTGATTTTCGACAAAAGAGATAACACCCCCCCATTACGTCATGCTTCAGAAATGTGGAAAATGGTCCGTTTTCAAATGTTTTATTTTTGAACGTCAGTTCACATTTGTAGGTGGATCATCATTGTTAGAGCTAAAATTAGCATGTTTAAAGTGATTTTCATGCTTTCAGGGGCCCTAAACACAAGAATTATGGAATGGTTAAAAGTGCATGAAAATGGCCAATTTACTCACTCTGAGTTCTCAAATAGGGTTTCTTCACCCTGGGAAGTTAATTAAATACCATTTGGAGGCATTTAATGTTCGAGCAAAAACGGCTGATTTTCGACAAAAGAGATAACACCCCCCATTACGTCATGCTTCAGAAATGTGGAAAATGGTCCGTTTTCAAATGTTTTATTTTTGAACGTCAGTTCACATTTGTAGGTGGATCATCAGTGTTAGAGCTCAAATTAGCATGTTTAAAGTGATTTTCATGCTTCCAGGGGCTCGGGAAGTGAATTAAATACTATTTGGAGGCATTTAATGTTCAAGCAAAAACGGCTGATTTTCGACAAAAGAGATAACACCCCCCCATTACGTCATGCTTCAGAAATGTGGAAAATGGTCCGTTTTCAAATGTTTTATTTTTGAACGTCAGTACACATTTGTAGGTGGATCATCAGTGTTAGAGCTAAAATTAGCATGTTTAAAGTGATTTTCATGCTTCCAAGGGGCTCGGGAAGTTAATTAAATACCATTTGGAGGCATTTAATGTTCAAACAAAAACGGCTGATTTTCGACAAAAGAGATAACACCCCCCCATTACGTCATGCTTCAGAAATGTGGAAAATGGTCCGTTTTCAAATGTTTTATTTTTGAACGTCAGTTCACATTTGTAGGTGGATCATCAGTGTTAGAGCTAAAATTAGCATGTTTAAAGTGATTTTCATGCTTCCAGGGGCCCTAAACACAAGATTTATGGAATGGTTAAAAGTGCATGAAAATGGCCAATTTACTCACTCTGAGTTCTCAAAAAGGGTTTCTTCACCCCGGGAAGTTAATTAAATACCATTTGGAGGCATTTAATGTTCGAGCAAAAACGGCTGATTTTCGACAAACAAGATAACACCCCCCCTCCATTACGTCATGCTTCAGAAATGTGGAAAATGGTCCGTTTTCAAATGTTTTATTTTTGAACGTCAGTTCACATTTGTAGGTGGATCATCAGTGTTAGAGCTAAAATTAGCATGTTTAAAGTGATTTTCATGCTTCCAGGGGCCCTAAACACAAGATTTATGGACTGGTTAAAAGTGCATGAATATGGCCAATTTACTCACTCTGAGTTCTCAAAAAGGGTTTCTTCACCCCAGGAAGTTAATTAAATACCATTTGGAGGCATTTAATGTTCGAGCAAAAACGGCTGATTTTCGACAAAAGAGATAACACCCCCCATTACGTCATGCTTCAGAAATGTGGAAAATGGTCCGATTTCAAATGTTTTATTTTTGAACGTCAGTTCACATTTGTAGGTGGATCATCAGTGTTAGAGCTAAAATTAGCATGTTTAAAGTGATTTTCATGCTTCCAGGGGCCCTAAACACAAGATTTATGGAATGGTTAAAAGTGCATGAAAATGGCCAATTTACTCACTCTGAGTTCTCAAAAAGGGTTTCTTCACCCCAGGAAGTTAATTAAATACCATTTGGAGGCATTTAATGTTCGAGCAAAAACGGCTGATTTTCGACAAAAGAGATAACACCCCCCATTACGTCATGCTTCAGAAATGTGGAAAATGGTCCGTTTTCAAATGTTTTATTTTTGAATGTCAGTTCACATTTGTAGGTGGATCATCAGTGTTAGAGCTAAAATTAGCATGTTTAAAGTGATTTTCATGCTTCCAGGGGCTCGGGAAGTGAATTAAATACTATTTGGAGGCATTTAATGTTTGAGCAAAAACGGCTGATTTTCGACAAAAGAGATAACACCCCCCCATTACGTCATGCTTCAGAAATGTGGAAAATGGTCCGTTTTCAAATGTTTTATTTTTTAACGTCAGTTCACATTTGTAGGTGGATCATCAGTGTTAGAGCTAAAATTAGCATGTTTAAAGTGATTTTCATGCTTCCAGGGGCCCTAAACACAAGATTTATGGAATGGTTAAAAGTGCATGAAAATGGCCAATTTACTCACTCGGAGTTCTCAAAAAGGGTTTCTTCACCCCGGGAAGTTAATTAAATACCATTTGGAGGCATTTAATGTTCGAGCAAAAACGGCTGATTTTCGACAAAAGAGATATTACCCCCCCATTATGTCATGCTTCAGAAATGTGGAAAATGGTCCGTTTTCAAATGTTTTATTTTTGAACGTCAGTTCACATTTGTAGGTGGATCATCAGTGTTAGAGCTAAAATTAGCATGTTTAAAGTGATTTTCATGCTTCCAGGGGCCCTAAACACAAGATTTATGGAATGGTTAAAAGTGCATGAAAATGGCCAATTTACTCAGTCTGAGTTCTCAAAAAGGGTTTCTTCACCCCGGGAAGTTAATTAAATACCATTTGGAGGCATTTAATGTTCGAGCAAAAACGGCTGATTTTCGACAAAAGAGATAACACCCCCCCCATTACGTCATGCTTCAGAAATGTGGAAAATGGTCCGTTTTCAAATGTTTTATTTTTGAACGTCAGTTCACATTTGTAGGTGGATCATCAGTGTTAGAGCTAAAATTAGCATGTTTAAAGTGATTTTCATGCTTCCAGGGGCTCGGGAAGTTAAATAAATACCATTTGGAGGCATTTAATGTTCGAGCAAAAACGGCAGATTTTCGACAAAAGCGATAACACCCCCCCATTACGTCATGCTTCAGAAATGTGGAAAATGGTCCGTTTTCAAATGTTTTATTTTTGAACGTCAGTTCACATTTGTAGGTGGATCATCAGTGTTAGAGCTCAAATTAGCATGTTTAAAGTGATTTTCATGCTTCCAGGGGCTCTGGAAGTGAATTAAATACTATTTGGAGGCATTTAATGTTCAAGCAAAAACGGCTGATTTTCGACAAAAGAGATAACACCCCCCCATTACGTCATGCTTCAGAAATGTGGAAAATGGTCCGTTTTCAACTGTTTTATTTTTGAACGTCAGTTCACATTTGTAGGTGGATCATCAGTGTTAGAGCTAAAATTAGCATGTTTAAAGTGATTTTCATGCTTCCAGGGGCTCAGGAAGTTAATTAAATACCATTTGGAGGCATTTAATGTTCGAGCAAAAATGGCTGATTTTCGACAAAAGAGATAACACCCCCCCATTACGTCATGCTTCAGAAATCTGGAAAATGGTCCGTTTTCAAATGTTTTATTTTTGAACGTCAGTTCACATTTGTAGGTGGATCATCAGTGTTAGAGCTAACATTGGCATGTTTAAAGTGATTTTCATGCTTCAGGGGCCCTAAACACAAGATTTATGGAATGGTTAGAAGTGCATGAAAATGGCCAATTTACTCACTCTGAGTTCTCAAAAAGGGTTTCTTCACCCCGGGAAGTTAATTAAATACCATTTGGAGGCATTTAATGTTCGAGCAAAAACGGCTGATTTTCGACAAAAGAGATAACACCCCCCCATTACGTCATGCTTCAGAAATGTGGAAAATGGTCCGTTTTCAAATGTTTTATTTTTGAAAGTCAGTTCACATTTGTAGGTGGATCATCAGTGTTAGAGCTAAAATTAGCATGTTTAAAGTGATTTTCATGCTTCCAGGGGCTCGGGAAGTGAATTAAATACTATTTGGAGGCATTTAATGTTTGAGCAAAAACGGCTGATTTTCGACAAAAGAGATAACACCCCCCCATTACGTCATGCTTCAGAAATGTGGAAAATGGTCCGTTTTCAAATGTTTTATTTTTGAACGTCAGTTCACATTTGTAGGTGGATCATCATTGTTAGAGCTAAAATTAGCATGTTTAAAGTGATTTTCATGCTTTCAGGGGCCCTAAACACAAGAATTATGGAATGGTTAAAAGTGCATGAAAATGGCCAATTTACTCACTCTGAGTTCTCAAATAGGGTTTCTTCACCCTGGGAAGTTAAATAAATACCATTTGGAGGCATTTAATGTTCGAGCAAAAACGGCTGATTTTCGACAAAAGAGATAACACCCCCCATTACGTCATGCTTCAGAAATGTGGAAAATGGTCCGTTTTCAAATGTTTTATTTTTGAACGTCAGTTCACATTTGTAGGTGGATCATCAGTGTTAGAGCTAAAATTAGCATGTTTAAAGTGATTTTCATGCTTCCAGGGGCCCTAAACACAAGATTTATGGAATGGTTAAAAGTGCATGAAAATGGCCAATTTACTCACTCTGAGTTCTCAAAAAGGGTTTCTTCACCCCGGGAAGTTAATTAAATACCATTTGGAGGCATTTAATGTTCGAGCAAAAACGGCTGATTTTCGACAAAAGAGATAACACCCCCCCATTACGTCATGCTTCAGAAATGTGGAAAATGGTCCGTTTTCAAATGTTTTATTTTTAAACGTCAGTTCACATTTGTAGGTGGATCATCAGTGTTAGAGCTAAAATTAGCATGTTTAAAGTGATTTTCATGCTTCCAGGGGCTCGGGAAGTTAAATAAATACCATTTGGAGGCATTTAATGTTCGAGCAAAAACGGCTGATTTCCGACAAAAGAGATAACACCCCCCCATTACGTCATGCTTCAGAAATGTGGAAAATGGTCCGTTTTCAAATGTTTTATTTTTGAACGTCAGTTCACATTTGTAGGTGGATCATCAGTGTTAGAGCTCAAATTAGCATGTTTAAAGTGATTTTCATGCTTCCAGGGGCTCTGGAAGTGAATTAAATACTATTTGGAGGCATTTAATGTTCAAGCAAAAACGGCTGATTTTCGACAAAAGAGATAACACCCCCCCATTACGTCATGCTTCAGAAATGTGGAAAATGGTCCGTTTTCAACTGTTTTATTTTTGAACGTCAGTTCACATTTGTAGGTGGATCATCAGTGTTAGAGCTAAAATTAGCATGTTTAAAGTGATTTTCATGCTTCCAGGGGCTCAGGAAGTTAATTAAATACCATTTGGAGGCATTTAATGTTCGAGCAAAAATGGCTGATTTTCGACAAAAGAGATAACACCCCCCCATTACGTCATGCTTCAGAAATCTGGAAAATGGTCCGTTTTCAAATGTTTTATTTTTGAACGTCAGTTCACATTTGTAGGTGGATCATCAGTGTTAGAGCTAACATTGGCATGTTTAAAGTGATTTTCATGCTTCAGGGGCCCTAAACACAAGATTTATGGAATGGTTAGAAGTGCATGAAAATGGCCAATTTACTCACTCTGAGTTCTCAAAAAGGGTTTCTTCACCCCGGGAAGTTAATTAAATACCATTTGGAGGCATTTAATGTTCGAGCAAAAACGGCTGATTTTCGACAAAAGAGATAACACCCCCCCATTACGTCATGCTTCAGAAATGTGGAAAATGGTCCGTTTTCAAATGTTTTATTTTTGAAAGTCAGTTCACATTTGTAGGTGGATCATCAGTGTTAGAGCTAAAATTAGCATGTTTAAAGTGATTTTCATGCTTCCAGGGGCTCGGGAAGTGAATTAAATACTATTTGGAGGCATTTAATGTTTGAGCAAAAACGGCTGATTTTCGACAAAAGAGATAACACCCCCCCATTACGTCATGCTTCAGAAATGTGGAAAATGGTCCGTTTTCAAATGTTTTATTTTTGAACGTCAGTTCACATTTGTAGGTGGATCATCATTGTTAGAGCTAAAATTAGCATGTTTAAAGTGATTTTCATGCTTTCAGGGGCCCTAAACACAAGAATTATGGAATGGTTAAAAGTGCATGAAAATGGCCAATTTACTCACTCTGAGTTCTCAAATAGGGTTTCTTCACCCTGGGAAGTTAATTAAATACCATTTGGAGGCATTTAATGTTCGAGCAAAAACGGCTGATTTTCGACAAAAGAGATAACACCCCCCATTACGTCATGCTTCAGAAATGTGGAAAATGGTCCGTTTTCAAATGTTTTATTTTTGAACGTCAGTTCACATTTGTAGGTGGATCATCAGTGTTAGAGCTCAAATTAGCATGTTTAAAGTGATTTTCATGCTTCCAGGGGCTCGGGAAGTGAATTAAATACTATTTGGAGGCATTTAATGTTCAAGCAAAAACGGCTGATTTTCGACAAAAGAGATAACACCCCCCCATTACGTCATGCTTCAGAAATGTGGAAAATGGTCCGTTTTCAAATGTTTTATTTTTGAACGTCAGTACACATTTGTAGGTGGATCATCAGTGTTAGAGCTAAAATTAGCATGTTTAAAGTGATTTTCATGCTTCCAAGGGGCTCGGGAAGTTAATTAAATACCATTTGGAGGCATTTAATGTTCAAACAAAAACGGCTGATTTTCGACAAAAGAGATAACACCCCCCCATTACGTCATGCTTCAGAAATGTGGAAAATGGTCCGTTTTCAAATGTTTTATTTTTGAACGTCAGTTCACATTTGTAGGTGGATCATCAGTGTTAGAGCTAAAATTAGCATGTTTAAAGTGATTTTCATGCTTCCAGGGGCCCTAAACACAAGATTTATGGAATGGTTAAAAGTGCATGAAAATGGCCAATTTACTCACTCTGAGTTCTCAAAAAGGGTTTCTTCACCCCGGGAAGTTAATTAAATACCATTTGGAGGCATTTAATGTTCGAGCAAAAACGGCTGATTTTCGACAAACAAGATAACACCCCCCCTCCATTACGTCATGCTTCAGAAATGTGGAAAATGGTCCGTTTTCAAATGTTTTATTTTTGAACGTCAGTTCACATTTGTAGGTGGATCATCAGTGTTAGAGCTAAAATTAGCATGTTTAAAGTGATTTTCATGCTTCCAGGGGCCCTAAACACAAGATTTATGGACTGGTTAAAAGTGCATGAATATGGCCAATTTACTCACTCTGAGTTCTCAAAAAGGGTTTCTTCACCCCAGGAAGTTAATTAAATACCATTTGGAGGCATTTAATGTTCGAGCAAAAACGGCTGATTTTCGACAAAAGAGATAACACCCCCCATTACGTCATGCTTCAGAAATGTGGAAAATGGTCCGATTTCAAATGTTTTATTTTTGAACGTCAGTTCACATTTGTAGGTGGATCATCAGTGTTAGAGCTAAAATTAGCATGTTTAAAGTGATTTTCATGCTTCCAGGGGCCCTAAACACAAGATTTATGGAATGGTTAAAAGTGCATGAAAATGGCCAATTTACTCACTCTGAGTTCTCAAAAAGGGTTTCTTCACCCCAGGAAGTTAATTAAATACCATTTGGAGGCATTTAATGTTCGAGCAAAAACGGCTGATTTTCGACAAAAGAGATAACACCCCCCATTACGTCATGCTTCAGAAATGTGGAAAATGGTCCGTTTTCAAATGTTTTATTTTTGAATGTCAGTTCACATTTGTAGGTGGATCATCAGTGTTAGAGCTAAAATTAGCATGTTTAAAGTGATTTTCATGCTTCCAGGGGCTCGGGAAGTGAATTAAATACTATTTGGAGGCATTTAATGTTTGAGCAAAAACGGCTGATTTTCGACAAAAGAGATAACACCCCCCCATTACGTCATGCTTCAGAAATGTGGAAAATGGTCCGTTTTCAAATGTTTTATTTTTTAACGTCAGTTCACATTTGTAGGTGGATCATCAGTGTTAGAGCTAAAATTAGCATGTTTAAAGTGATTTTCATGCTTCCAGGGGCCCTAAACACAAGATTTATGGAATGGTTAAAAGTGCATGAAAATGGCCAATTTACTCACTCGGAGTTCTCAAAAAGGGTTTCTTCACCCCGGGAAGTTAATTAAATACCATTTGGAGGCATTTAATGTTCGAGCAAAAACGGCTGATTTTCGACAAAAGAGATATTACCCCCCCATTATGTCATGCTTCAGAAATGTGGAAAATGGTCCGTTTTCAAATGTTTTATTTTTGAACGTCAGTTCACATTTGTAGGTGGATCATCAGTGTTAGAGCTAAAATTAGCATGTTTAAAGTGATTTTCATGCTTCCAGGGGCCCTAAACACAAGATTTATGGAATGGTTAAAAGTGCATGAAAATGGCCAATTTACTCAGTCTGAGTTCTCAAAAAGGGTTTCTTCACCCCGGGAAGTTAATTAAATACCATTTGGAGGCATTTAATGTTCGAGCAAAAACGGCTGATTTTCGACAAAAGAGATAACACCCCCCCCCATTACGTCATGCTTCAGAAATGTGGAAAATGGTCCGTTTTCAAATGTTTTATTTTTGAACGTCAGTTCACATTTGTAGGTGGATCATCAGTGTTAGAGCTAAAATTAGCATGTTTAAAGTGATTTTCATGCTTCCAGGGGCTCGGGAAGTTAAATAAATACCATTTGGAGGCATTTAATGTTCGAGCAAAAACGGCAGATTTTCGACAAAAGCGATAACACCCCCCCATTACGTCATGCTTCAGAAATGTGGAAAATGGTCCGTTTTCAAATGTTTTATTTTTGAACGTCAGTTCACATTTGTAGGTGGATCATCAGTGTTAGAGCTCAAATTAGCATGTTTAAAGTGATTTTCATGCTTCCAGGGGCTCTGGAAGTGAATTAAATACTATTTGGAGGCATTTAATGTTCAAGCAAAAACGGCTGATTTTCGACAAAAGAGATAACACCCCCCCATTACGTCATGCTTCAGAAATGTGGAAAATGGTCCGTTTTCAACTGTTTTATTTTTGAACGTCAGTTCACATTTGTAGGTGGATCATCAGTGTTAGAGCTAAAATTAGCATGTTTAAAGTGATTTTCATGCTTCCAGGGGCTCAGGAAGTTAATTAAATACCATTTGGAGGCATTTAATGTTCGAGCAAAAATGGCTGATTTTCGACAAAAGAGATAACACCCCCCCATTACGTCATGCTTCAGAAATCTGGAAAATGGTCCGTTTTCAAATGTTTTATTTTTGAACGTCAGTTCACATTTGTAGGTGGATCATCAGTGTTAGAGCTAACATTGGCATGTTTAAAGTGATTTTCATGCTTCAGGGGCCCTAAACACAAGATTTATGGAATGGTTAGAAGTGCATGAAAATGGCCAATTTACTCACTCTGAGTTCTCAAAAAGGGTTTCTTCACCCCGGGAAGTTAATTAAATACCATTTGGAGGCATTTAATGTTCGAGCAAAAACGGCTGATTTTCGACAAAAGAGATAACACCCCCCCATTACGTCATGCTTCAGAAATGTGGAAAATGGTCCGTTTTCAAATGTTTTATTTTTGAAAGTCAGTTCACATTTGTAGGTGGATCATCAGTGTTAGAGCTAAAATTAGCATGTTTAAAGTGATTTTCATGCTTCCAGGGGCTCGGGAAGTGAATTAAATACTATTTGGAGGCATTTAATGTTTGAGCAAAAACGGCTGATTTTCGACAAAAGAGATAACACCCCCCCATTACGTCATGCTTCAGAAATGTGGAAAATGGTCCGTTTTCAAATGTTTTATTTTTGAACGTCAGTTCACATTTGTAGGTGGATCATCATTGTTAGAGCTAAAATTAGCATGTTTAAAGTGATTTTCATGCTTTCAGGGGCCCTAAACACAAGAATTATGGAATGGTTAAAAGTGCATGAAAATGGCCAATTTACTCACTCTGAGTTCTCAAATAGGGTTTCTTCACCCTGGGAAGTTAAATAAATACCATTTGGAGGCATTTAATGTTCGAGCAAAAACGGCTGATTTTCGACAAAAGAGATAACACCCCCCATTACGTCATGCTTCAGAAATGTGGAAAATGGTCCGTTTTCAAATGTTTTATTTTTGAACGTCAGTTCACATTTGTAGGTGGATCATCAGTGTTAGAGCTAAAATTAGCATGTTTAAAGTGATTTTCATGCTTCCAGGGGCCCTAAACACAAGATTTATGGAATGGTTAAAAGTGCATGAAAATGGCCAATTTACTCACTCTGAGTTCTCAAAAAGGGTTTCTTCACCCCGGGAAGTTAATTAAATACCATTTGGAGGCATTTAATGTTCGAGCAAAAACGGCTGATTTTCGACAAAAGAGATAACACCCCCCCATTACGTCATGCTTCAGAAATGTGGAAAATGGTCCGTTTTCAAATGTTTTATTTTTAAACGTCAGTTCACATTTGTAGGTGGATCATCAGTGTTAGAGCTAAAATTAGCATGTTTAAAGTGATTTTCATGCTTCCAGGGGCTCGGGAAGTTAAATAAATACCATTTGGAGGCATTTAATGTTCGAGCAAAAACGGCTGATTTCCGACAAAAGAGATAACACCCCCCCATTACGTCATGCTTCAGAAATGTGGAAAATGGTCCGTTTTCAAATGTTTTATTTTTGAACGTCAGTTCACATTTGTAGGTGGATCATCAGTGTTAGAGCTAAAATTAGGATGTTTAAAGTGATTTTCATGCTTCCAGGGGCTCGGGAAGTTAATTAAATACCATTTGGAGGCATTTAATGTTCGAGCAAAAATGGCTGATTTTCGACAAAAGAGATAACACCCCCCCATTACGTCATGCTTCAGAAATGTGGAAAATGGTCCGTTTTCAAATGTTTTATTTTTGAACGTCAGTTCACATTTGTAGGTGGATCATCAGTGTTAGAGTTAACATTGGCATGTTTAAAGTGATTTTCATGCTTCCAGGGGCCCTAAACACAAGATTTATGGAATGGTTAAAAGTGCATGAAAATGGCCAATTTACTCACTCTGAGTTCTCAAAAAGGGTTTCTTCACCCCGGGAAGTTAATTAAATACCATTTGGAGGCATTTAATGTTCGAGCAAAAACGGGTGATTTTCGACAAAAGAGATAACACCCCCCCATTACGTCATGCTTCAGAAATGTGGAAAATGATCAGTTTTCAAATGTTTTATTTTTGAACGTCAGTTCACATTTGTAGGTGGATCATCAGTGTTAGAGCTAAAATTAGCATGTTTAAAGTGATTTTCATGCTTCCAGGGGCTCGGGAAGTTAATTAAATACCATTTGGAGGCATTTAATGTTCGAGCAAAAACGGCTGATTTTCGACAAAAGAGATAACACCCCCCCATTACAACATGCTTCAGAAATGTGGAAAATGGTCCGTTTTCAAATGTTTTATTTTTGAACGTCAGTTCACATTCGTAGGTGGATCATCAGTGTTAGAGCTAAAATTAGCATGTTTAAAGTGATTTTCATGCTTCCAGGGGCCCTAAACACAAGATTTATGGACTGGTTAAAAGTGCATGAAAATGGCCAATTTACTCACTCTGAGTTCTCAAAAAGGGTTTCTTCACCCCGGGAAGTTAATTAAATACCATTTGGAGGCATTTAATGTTCGAGCAAAAACGGCTGATTTTCGATAAAAGAGATAACACCCCCCCATTACGTCATGCTTCAGAAATGTGGAAAATGGTCCGTTTTCAAATGTTTTATTTTTGAACGTCAGTTCACATTTGTAGGTGGATCATCAGTGTTAGAGCTAAAATTAGCATGTTTAAAGTGATTTTCATGCTTCCAGGGGCCCTAAACACAAGATTTATGGAATGGTTAAAAGTGCATGAAAATGGCCAATTTACTCACTCTGAGTTCTCAAAAAGGGTTTCTTCACCCCGGGAAGTTAATTAAATACCATTTGGAGGCATTTAATGTTCGAGCAAAAACGGCTGCTTTTCGACAAAAGAGATAACACCCCCCCATTACGTGTTGCTTTAGATATGTGGAAAATGGTCCGTTTTCAAATGTTTTATTTTTGAACGTCAGTTCACATTTGTAGGTGGATCATTAGTGTTAGAGGTAAAATTAGCATGTTTAAAGTGATTTTCATGCTTCCAGGGGCTCGGGAAGTGAATTAAATACTATTTGGAGGCATTTAATGTTTGAGCAAAAACGGCTGATTTTCGACAAAAGAGATAACACCCCCCCCATTACGTCATGCTTCAGAAATGTGGAAAATGGTCCGTTTTCAAATGTTTTATTTTTGAACGTCAGTTCACATTTGTAGGTGGATCATCAGTGTTAGAGCTAAAATTAGCATGTTTAAAGTGATTTTCATGCTTCCAGGGGCCCTAAACACAAGATTTATGGAATGGTTAAAAGTGCATGAAAATGGCCAATTTACTCACTCTGAGTTCTCAAAAAGGGTTTCTTCACCCCGGGAAGTTAATTAAAGATCATTTGGAGGCATTTAATGTTCGAGCAAAAACGGCTGATTTTCGACAAAAGAGATAACACCCCCCCATTACGCCATGCTTCAGAAATGTGGAAAATGGTCCGTTTTGAAATGTTTTATTTTTGAACGTCAGTTCACATTTGTAGGTGGATCATCAGTGTTAGAGCTAAAATTAGCATGTTTAAAGTGATTTTCATGCTTCCAGGGGCTCGGGAAGTTAAATAAATACCATTTGGAGGCATTTAATGTTCGAGCAAAAACGGCTGATTTTCGACAAAAGAGATAACACCCCCCATTACGTCATGCTTCAGAAATGTGGAAAATGGTCCATTTTCAAATGTTTTATTTTTGAACGTCAGTTCACATTTGTAGGTCGATCATCAGTGTTAGAGCTCAAATTAGCATGTTTAAAGTGATTTTCATGCTTCCAGGGGCTCGGGAAGTGAATTAAATACTATTTGGAGGCATTTAATGTTCAAGCAAAAACGGCTGATTTTCGACAAAAGAGATAACACCCCCCCATTACGTCATGCTTCAGAAATGTGGAAAATGGTCCGTTTTCAAATGTTTTATTTTTGAACGTCAGTTCACATTTGTAGGTGGATCATCAGTGTTAGAGCTAAAATTAGCATGTTTAAAGTGATTTTCATGCTTCCAAGGGGCTCGGGAAGTTAATTAAATACCATTTGGAGGCATTTAATGTTCAAACAAAAACGGCTGATTTTCGACAAAAGAGATAACACCCCCCCATTACGTCATGCTTCAGAAATGTGGAAAATGGTCCGTTTTCAAATGTTTTATTTTTGAACGTCAGTTCACATTTGTAGGTGGATCATCAGTGTTAGAGCTAAAATTAGCATGTTTAAAGTGATTTTCATGCTTCCAGGGGCCCTAAACACAAGATTTATGGAATGGTTAAAAGTGCATGAAAATGGCCAATTTACTCACTCTGAGTTCTCAAAAAGGGTTTCTTCACCCCGGGAAGTTAATTAAATACCATTTGGAGGCATTTAATGTTCGAGCAAAAACGGCTGATTTTCGACAAACGAGATAACACCCCCCCTCCATTACGTCATGCTTCAGAAATGTGGAAAATGGTCCGTTTTCAAATGTTTTATTTTTGAACGTCAGTTCACATTTGTAGGTGGATCATCAGTGTTAGAGCTAAAATTAGCATGTTTAAAGTGATTTTCATGCTTCCAGGGGCCCTAAACACAAGATTTATGGACTGGTTAAAAGTGCATGAATATGGCCAATTTACTCACTCTGAGTTCTCAAAAAGGGTTTCTTCACCCCAGGAAGTTAATTAAATACCATTTGGAGGCATTTAATGTTCGAGCAAAAACGGCTGATTTTCGACAAAAGAGATAACACCCCCCATTACGTCATGCTTCAGAAATGTGGAAAATGGTCCGATTTCAAATGTTTTATTTTTGAACGTCAGTTCACATTTGTAGGTGGATCATCAGTGTTAGAGCTAAAATTAGCATGTTTAAAGTGATTTTCATGCTTCCAGGGGCCCTAAACACAAGATTTATGGAATGGTTAAAAGTGCATGAAAATGGCCAATTTACTCACTCTGAGTTCTCAAAAAGGGTTTCTTCACCCCAGGAAGTTAATTAAATACCATTTGGAGGCATTTAATGTTCGAGCAAAAACGGCTGATTTTCGACAAAAGAGATAACACCCCCCATTACGTCATGCTTCAGAAATGTGGAAAATGGTCCGTTTTCAAATGTTTTATTTTTGAATGTCAGTTCACATTTGTAGGTGGATCATCAGTGTTAGAGCTAAAATTAGCATGTTTAAAGTGATTTTCATGCTTCCAGGGGCTCGGGAAGTGAATTAAATACTATTTGGAGGCATTTAATGTTTGAGCAAAAACGGCTGATTTTCGACAAAAGAGATAACACCCCCCCATTACGTCATGCTTCAGAAATGTGGAAAATGGTCCGTTTTCAAATGTTTTATTTTTTAACGTCAGTTCACATTTGTAGGTGGATCATCAGTGTTAGAGCTAAAATTAGCATGTTTAAAGTGATTTTCATGCTTCCAGGGGCCCTAAACACAAGATTTATGGAATGGTTAAAAGTGCATGAAAATGGCCAATTTACTCACTCGGAGTTCTCAAAAAGGGTTTCTTCACCCCGGGAAGTTAATTAAATACCATTTGGAGGCATTTAATGTTCGAGCAAAAACGGCTGATTTTCGACAAAAGAGATATTACCCCCCCATTATGTCATGCTTCAGAAATGTGGAAAATGGTCCGTTTTCAAATGTTTTATTTTTGAACGTCAGTTCACATTTGTAGGTGGATCATCAGTGTTAGAGCTAAAATTAGCATGTTTAAAGTGATTTTCATGCTTCCAGGGGCCCTAAACACAAGATTTATGGAATGGTTAAAAGTGCATGAAAATGGCCAATTTACTCAGTCTGAGTTCTCAAAAAGGGTTTCTTCACCCCGGGAAGTTAATTAAATACCATTTGGAGGCATTTAATGTTCGAGCAAAAACGGCTGATTTTCGACAAAAGAGATAACACCCCCCCCATTACGTCATGCTTCAGAAATGTGGAAAATGGTCCGTTTTCAAATGTTTTATTTTTGAACGTCAGTTCACATTTGTAGGTGGATCATCAGTGTTAGAGCTAAAATTAGCATGTTTAAAGTGATTTTCATGCTTCCAGGGGCTCGGGAAGTTAAATAAATACCATTTGGAGGCATTTAATGTTCGAGCAAAAACGGCAGATTTTCGACAAAAGCGATAACACCCCCCCATTACGTCATGCTTCAGAAATGTGGAAAATGGTCCGTTTTCAAATGTTTTATTTTTGAACGTCAGTTCACATTTGTAGGTGGATCATCAGTGTTAGAGCTCAAATTAGCATGTTTAAAGTGATTTTCATGCTTCCAGGGGCTCTGGAAGTGAATTAAATACTATTTGGAGGCATTTAATGTTCAAGCAAAAACGGCTGATTTTCGACAAAAGAGATAACACCCCCCCATTACGTCATGCTTCAGAAATGTGGAAAATGGTCCGTTTTCAACTGTTTTATTTTTGAACGTCAGTTCACATTTGTAGGTGGATCATCAGTGTTAGAGCTAAAATTAGCATGTTTAAAGTGATTTTCATGCTTCCAGGGGCTCAGGAAGTTAATTAAATACCATTTGGAGGCATTTAATGTTCGAGCAAAAATGGCTGATTTTCGACAAAAGAGATAACACCCCCCCATTACGTCATGCTTCAGAAATCTGGAAAATGGTCCGTTTTCAAATGTTTTATTTTTGAACGTCAGTTCACATTTGTAGGTGGATCATCAGTGTTAGAGCTAACATTGGCATGTTTAAAGTGATTTTCATGCTTCAGGGGCCCTAAACACAAGATTTATGGAATGGTTAGAAGTGCATGAAAATGGCCAATTTACTCACTCTGAGTTCTCAAAAAGGGTTTCTTCACCCCGGGAAGTTAATTAAATACCATTTGGAGGCATTTAATGTTCGAGCAAAAACGGCTGATTTTCGACAAAAGAGATAACACCCCCCCATTACGTCATGCTTCAGAAATGTGGAAAATGGTCCGTTTTCAAATGTTTTATTTTTGAAAGTCAGTTCACATTTGTAGGTGGATCATCAGTGTTAGAGCTAAAATTAGCATGTTTAAAGTGATTTTCATGCTTCCAGGGGCTCGGGAAGTGAATTAAATACTATTTGGAGGCATTTAATGTTTGAGCAAAAACGGCTGATTTTCGACAAAAGAGATAACACCCCCCCATTACGTCATGCTTCAGAAATGTGGAAAATGGTCCGTTTTCAAATGTTTTATTTTTGAACGTCAGTTCACATTTGTAGGTGGATCATCATTGTTAGAGCTAAAATTAGCATGTTTAAAGTGATTTTCATGCTTTCAGGGGCCCTAAACACAAGAATTATGGAATGGTTAAAAGTGCATGAAAATGGCCAATTTACTCACTCTGAGTTCTCAAATAGGGTTTCTTCACCCTGGGAAGTTAATTAAATACCATTTGGAGGCATTTAATGTTCGAGCAAAAACGGCTGATTTTCGACAAAAGAGATAACACCCCCCATTACGTCATGCTTCAGAAATGTGGAAAATGGTCCGTTTTCAAATGTTTTATTTTTGAACGTCAGTTCACATTTGTAGGTGGATCATCAGTGTTAGAGCTCAAATTAGCATGTTTAAAGTGATTTTCATGCTTCCAGGGGCTCGGGAAGTGAATTAAATACTATTTGGAGGCATTTAATGTTCAAGCAAAAACGGCTGATTTTCGACAAAAGAGATAACACCCCCCCATTACGTCATGCTTCAGAAATGTGGAAAATGGTCCGTTTTCAAATGTTTTATTTTTGAACGTCAGTACACATTTGTAGGTGGATCATCAGTGTTAGAGCTAAAATTAGCATGTTTAAAGTGATTTTCATGCTTCCAAGGGGCTCGGGAAGTTAATTAAATACCATTTGGAGGCATTTAATGTTCAAACAAAAACGGCTGATTTTCGACAAAAGAGATAACACCCCCCCATTACGTCATGCTTCAGAAATGTGGAAAATGGTCCGTTTTCAAATGTTTTATTTTTGAACGTCAGTTCACATTTGTAGGTGGATCATCAGTGTTAGAGCTAAAATTAGCATGTTTAAAGTGATTTTCATGCTTCCAGGGGCCCTAAACACAAGATTTATGGAATGGTTAAAAGTGCATGAAAATGGCCAATTTACTCACTCTGAGTTCTCAAAAAGGGTTTCTTCACCCCGGGAAGTTAATTAAATACCATTTGGAGGCATTTAATGTTCGAGCAAAAACGGCTGATTTTCGACAAACAAGATAATACCCCCCCTCCATTACGTCATGCTTCAGAAATGTGGAAAATGGTCCGTTTTCAAATGTTTTATTTTTGAACGTCAGTTCACATTTGTAGGTGGATCATCAGTGTTAGAGCTAAAATTAGCATGTTTAAAGTGATTTTCATGCTTCCAGGGGCCCTAAACACAAGATTTATGGACTGGTTAAAAGTGCATGAATATGGCCAATTTACTCACTCTGAGTTCTCAAAAAGGGTTTCTTCACCCCAGGAAGTTAATTAAATACCATTTGGAGGCATTTAATGTTCGAGCAAAAACGGCTGATTTTCGACAAAAGAGATAACACCCCCCATTACGTCATGCTTCAGAAATGTGGAAAATGGTCCGATTTCAAATGTTTTATTTTTGAACGTCAGTTCACATTTGTAGGTGGATCATCAGTGTTAGAGCTAAAATTAGCATGTTTAAAGTGATTTTCATGCTTCCAGGGGCCCTAAACACAAGATTTATGGAATGGTTAAAAGTGCATGAAAATGGCCAATTTACTCACTCTGAGTTCTCAAAAAGGGTTTCTTCACCCCAGGAAGTTAATTAAATACCATTTGGAGGCATTTAATGTTCGAGCAAAAACGGCTGATTTTCGACAAAAGAGATAACACCCCCCATTACGTCATGCTTCAGAAATGTGGAAAATGGTCCGTTTTCAAATGTTTTATTTTTGAATGTCAGTTCACATTTGTAGGTGGATCATCAGTGTTAGAGCTAAAATTAGCATGTTTAAAGTGATTTTCATGCTTCCAGGGGCTCGGGAAGTGAATTAAATACTATTTGGAGGCATTTAATGTTTGAGCAAAAACGGCTGATTTTCGACAAAAGAGATAACACCCCCCCATTACGTCATGCTTCAGAAATGTGGAAAATGGTCCGTTTTCAAATGTTTTATTTTTTAACGTCAGTTCACATTTGTAGGTGGATCATCAGTGTTAGAGCTAAAATTAGCATGTTTAAAGTGATTTTCATGCTTCCAGGGGCCCTAAACACAAGATTTATGGAATGGTTAAAAGTGCATGAAAATGGCCAATTTACTCACTCGGAGTTCTCAAAAAGGGTTTCTTCACCCCGGGAAGTTAATTAAATACCATTTGGAGGCATTTAATGTTCGAGCAAAAACGGCTGATTTTCGACAAAAGAGATATTACCCCCCCATTATGTCATGCTTCAGAAATGTGGAAAATGGTCCGTTTTCAAATGTTTTATTTTTGAACGTCAGTTCACATTTGTAGGTGGATCATCAGTGTTAGAGCTAAAATTAGCATGTTTAAAGTGATTTTCATGCTTCCAGGGGCCCTAAACACAAGATTTATGGAATGGTTAAAAGTGCATGAAAATGGCCAATTTACTCAGTCTGAGTTCTCAAAAAGGGTTTCTTCACCCCGGGAAGTTAATTAAATACCATTTGGAGGCATTTAATGTTCGAGCAAAAACGGCTGATTTTCGACAAAAGAGATAACACCCCCCCCATTACGTCATGCTTCAGAAATGTGGAAAATGGTCCGTTTTCAAATGTTTTATTTTTGAACGTCAGTTCACATTTGTAGGTGGATCATCAGTGTTAGAGCTAAAATTAGCATGTTTAAAGTGATTTTCATGCTTCCAGGGGCTCGGGAAGTTAAATAAATACCATTTGGAGGCATTTAATGTTCGAGCAAAAACGGCAGATTTTCGACAAAAGCGATAACACCCCCCCATTACGTCATGCTTCAGAAATGTGGAAAATGGTCCGTTTTCAAATGTTTTATTTTTGAACGTCAGTTCACATTTGTAGGTGGATCATCAGTGTTAGAGCTCAAATTAGCATGTTTAAAGTGATTTTCATGCTTCCAGGGGCTCTGGAAGTGAATTAAATACTATTTGGAGGCATTTAATGTTCAAGCAAAAACGGCTGATTTTCGACAAAAGAGATAACACCCCCCCATTACGTCATGCTTCAGAAATGTGGAAAATGGTCCGTTTTCAACTGTTTTATTTTTGAACGTCAGTTCACATTTGTAGGTGGATCATCAGTGTTAGAGCTAAAATTAGCATGTTTAAAGTGATTTTCATGCTTCCAGGGGCTCAGGAAGTTAATTAAATACCATTTGGAGGCATTTAATGTTCGAGCAAAAATGGCTGATTTTCGACAAAAGAGATAACACCCCCCCATTACGTCATGCTTCAGAAATCTGGAAAATGGTCCGTTTTCAAATGTTTTATTTTTGAACGTCAGTTCACATTTGTAGGTGGATCATCAGTGTTAGAGCTAACATTGGCATGTTTAAAGTGATTTTCATGCTTCAGGGGCCCTAAACACAAGATTTATGGAATGGTTAGAAGTGCATGAAAATGGCCAATTTACTCACTCTGAGTTCTCAAAAAGGGTTTCTTCACCCCGGGAAGTTAATTAAATACCATTTGGAGGCATTTAATGTTCGAGCAAAAACGGCTGATTTTCGACAAAAGAGATAACACCCCCCCATTACGTCATGCTTCAGAAATGTGGAAAATGGTCCGTTTTCAAATGTTTTATTTTTGAAAGTCAGTTCACATTTGTAGGTGGATCATCAGTGTTAGAGCTAAAATTAGCATGTTTAAAGTGATTTTCATGCTTCCAGGGGCTCGGGAAGTGAATTAAATACTATTTGGAGGCATTTAATGTTTGAGCAAAAACGGCTGATTTTCGACAAAAGAGATAACACCCCCCCATTACGTCATGCTTCAGAAATGTGGAAAATGGTCCGTTTTCAAATGTTTTATTTTTGAACGTCAGTTCACATTTGTAGGTGGATCATCATTGTTAGAGCTAAAATTAGCATGTTTAAAGTGATTTTCATGCTTTCAGGGGCCCTAAACACAAGAATTATGGAATGGTTAAAAGTGCATGAAAATGGCCAATTTACTCACTCTGAGTTCTCAAATAGGGTTTCTTCACCCTGGGAAGTTAAATAAATACCATTTGGAGGCATTTAATGTTCGAGCAAAAACGGCTGATTTTCGACAAAAGAGATAACACCCCCCATTACGTCATGCTTCAGAAATGTGGAAAATGGTCCGTTTTCAAATGTTTTATTTTTGAACGTCAGTTCACATTTGTAGGTGGATCATCAGTGTTAGAGCTAAAATTAGCATGTTTAAAGTGATTTTCATGCTTCCAGGGGCCCTAAACACAAGATTTATGGAATGGTTAAAAGTGCATGAAAATGGCCAATTTACTCACTCTGAGTTCTCAAAAAGGGTTTCTTCACCCCGGGAAGTTAATTAAATACCATTTGGAGGCATTTAATGTTCGAGCAAAAACGGCTGATTTTCGACAAAAGAGATAACACCCCCCCATTACGTCATGCTTCAGAAATGTGGAAAATGGTCCGTTTTCAAATGTTTTATTTTTAAACGTCAGTTCACATTTGTAGGTGGATCATCAGTGTTAGAGCTAAAATTAGCATGTTTAAAGTGATTTTCATGCTTCCAGGGGCTCGGGAAGTTAAATAAATACCATTTGGAGGCATTTAATGTTCGAGCAAAAACGGCTGATTTCCGACAAAAGAGATAACACCCCCCCATTACGTCATGCTTCAGAAATGTGGAAAATGGTCCGTTTTCAAATGTTTTATTTTTGAACGTCAGTTCACATTTGTAGGTGGATCATCAGTGTTAGAGCTCAAATTAGCATGTTTAAAGTGATTTTCATGCTTCCAGGGGCTCTGGAAGTGAATTAAATACTATTTGGAGGCATTTAATGTTCAAGCAAAAACGGCTGATTTTCGACAAAAGAGATAACACCCCCCCATTACGTCATGCTTCAGAAATGTGGAAAATGGTCCGTTTTCAACTGTTTTATTTTTGAACGTCAGTTCACATTTGTAGGTGGATCATCAGTGTTAGAGCTAAAATTAGCATGTTTAAAGTGATTTTCATGCTTCCAGGGGCTCAGGAAGTTAATTAAATACCATTTGGAGGCATTTAATGTTCGAGCAAAAATGGCTGATTTTCGACAAAAGAGATAACACCCCCCCATTACGTCATGCTTCAGAAATCTGGAAAATGGTCCGTTTTCAAATGTTTTATTTTTGAACGTCAGTTCACATTTGTAGGTGGATCATCAGTGTTAGAGCTAACATTGGCATGTTTAAAGTGATTTTCATGCTTCAGGGGCCCTAAACACAAGATTTATGGAATGGTTAGAAGTGCATGAAAATGGCCAATTTACTCACTCTGAGTTCTCAAAAAGGGTTTCTTCACCCCGGGAAGTTAATTAAATACCATTTGGAGGCATTTAATGTTCGAGCAAAAACGGCTGATTTTCGACAAAAGAGATAACACCCCCCCATTACGTCATGCTTCAGAAATGTGGAAAATGGTCCGTTTTCAAATGTTTTATTTTTGAAAGTCAGTTCACATTTGTAGGTGGATCATCAGTGTTAGAGCTAAAATTAGCATGTTTAAAGTGATTTTCATGCTTCCAGGGGCTCGGGAAGTGAATTAAATACTATTTGGAGGCATTTAATGTTTGAGCAAAAACGGCTGATTTTCGACAAAAGAGATAACACCCCCCCATTACGTCATGCTTCAGAAATGTGGAAAATGGTCCGTTTTCAAATGTTTTATTTTTGAACGTCAGTTCACATTTGTAGGTGGATCATCATTGTTAGAGCTAAAATTAGCATGTTTAAAGTGATTTTCATGCTTTCAGGGGCCCTAAACACAAGAATTATGGAATGGTTAAAAGTGCATGAAAATGGCCAATTTACTCACTCTGAGTTCTCAAATAGGGTTTCTTCACCCTGGGAAGTTAATTAAATACCATTTGGAGGCATTTAATGTTCGAGCAAAAACGGCTGATTTTCGACAAAAGAGATAACACCCCCCATTACGTCATGCTTCAGAAATGTGGAAAATGGTCCGTTTTCAAATGTTTTATTTTTGAACGTCAGTTCACATTTGTAGGTGGATCATCAGTGTTAGAGCTCAAATTAGCATGTTTAAAGTGATTTTCATGCTTCCAGGGGCTCGGGAAGTGAATTAAATACTATTTGGAGGCATTTAATGTTCAAGCAAAAACGGCTGATTTTCGACAAAAGAGATAACACCCCCCCATTACGTCATGCTTCAGAAATGTGGAAAATGGTCCGTTTTCAAATGTTTTATTTTTGAACGTCAGTACACATTTGTAGGTGGATCATCAGTGTTAGAGCTAAAATTAGCATGTTTAAAGTGATTTTCATGCTTCCAAGGGGCTCGGGAAGTTAATTAAATACCATTTGGAGGCATTTAATGTTCAAACAAAAACGGCTGATTTTCGACAAAAGAGATAACACCCCCCCATTACGTCATGCTTCAGAAATGTGGAAAATGGTCCGTTTTCAAATGTTTTATTTTTGAACGTCAGTTCACATTTGTAGGTGGATCATCAGTGTTAGAGCTAAAATTAGCATGTTTAAAGTGATTTTCATGCTTCCAGGGGCCCTAAACACAAGATTTATGGAATGGTTAAAAGTGCATGAAAATGGCCAATTTACTCACTCTGAGTTCTCAAAAAGGGTTTCTTCACCCCGGGAAGTTAATTAAATACCATTTGGAGGCATTTAATGTTCGAGCAAAAACGGCTGATTTTCGACAAACAAGATAACACCCCCCCTCCATTACGTCATGCTTCAGAAATGTGGAAAATGGTCCGTTTTCAAATGTTTTATTTTTGAACGTCAGTTCACATTTGTAGGTGGATCATCAGTGTTAGAGCTAAAATTAGCATGTTTAAAGTGATTTTCATGCTTCCAGGGGCCCTAAACACAAGATTTATGGACTGGTTAAAAGTGCATGAATATGGCCAATTTACTCACTCTGAGTTCTCAAAAAGGGTTTCTTCACCCCAGGAAGTTAATTAAATACCATTTGGAGGCATTTAATGTTCGAGCAAAAACGGCTGATTTTCGACAAAAGAGATAACACCCCCCATTACGTCATGCTTCAGAAATGTGGAAAATGGTCCGATTTCAAATGTTTTATTTTTGAACGTCAGTTCACATTTGTAGGTGGATCATCAGTGTTAGAGCTAAAATTAGCATGTTTAAAGTGATTTTCATGCTTCCAGGGGCCCTAAACACAAGATTTATGGAATGGTTAAAAGTGCATGAAAATGGCCAATTTACTCACTCTGAGTTCTCAAAAAGGGTTTCTTCACCCCAGGAAGTTAATTAAATACCATTTGGAGGCATTTAATGTTCGAGCAAAAACGGCTGATTTTCGACAAAAGAGATAACACCCCCCATTACGTCATGCTTCAGAAATGTGGAAAATGGTCCGTTTTCAAATGTTTTATTTTTGAATGTCAGTTCACATTTGTAGGTGGATCATCAGTGTTAGAGCTAAAATTAGCATGTTTAAAGTGATTTTCATGCTTCCAGGGGCTCGGGAAGTGAATTAAATACTATTTGGAGGCATTTAATGTTTGAGCAAAAACGGCTGATTTTCGACAAAAGAGAT
The DNA here is from genome assembly GCF_964263255.1 of Lissotriton vulgaris. NCBI lineage: Eukaryota > Metazoa > Chordata > Amphibia > Caudata > Salamandridae > Lissotriton > Lissotriton vulgaris. Next base: position 334,704 of record NW_028243393.1, read on the forward strand.
AACACCCCCCCATTACGTCATGCTTCAGAAATGTGGAAAATGGTCCGTTTTCAAATGTTTTATTTTTTAACGTCAGTTCACATTTGTAGGTGGATCATCAGTGTTAGAGCTAAAATTAGCATGTTTAAAGTGATTTTCATGCTTCCAGGGGCCCTAAACACAAGATTTATGGAATGGTTAAAAGTGCATGAAAATGGCCAATTTACTCACTCGGAGTTCTCAAAAAGGGTTTCTTCACCCCGGGAAGTTAATTAAATACCATTTGGAGGCATTTAATGTTCGAGCAAAAACGGCTGATTTTCGACAAAAGAGATATTACCCCCCCATTATGTCATGCTTCAGAAATGTGGAAAATGGTCCGTTTTCAAATGTTTTATTTTTGAACGTCAGTTCACATTTGTAGGTGGATCATCAGTGTTAGAGCTAAAATTAGCATGTTTAAAGTGATTTTCATGCTTCCAGGGGCCCTAAACACAAGATTTATGGAATGGTTAAAAGTGCATGAAAATGGCCAATTTACTCAGTCTGAGTTCTCAAAAAGGGTTTCTTCACCCCGGGAAGTTAATTAAATACCATTTGGAGGCATTTAATGTTCGAGCAAAAACGGCTGATTTTCGACAAAAGAGATAACACCCCCCCCATTACGTCATGCTTCAGAAATGTGGAAAATGGTCCGTTTTCAAATGTTTTATTTTTGAACGTCAGTTCACATTTGTAGGTGGATCATCAGTGTTAGAGCTAAAATTAGCATGTTTAAAGTGATTTTCATGCTTCCAGGGGCTCGGGAAGTTAAATAAATACCATTTGGAGGCATTTAATGTTCGAGCAAAAACGGCAGATTTTCGACAAAAGCGATAACACCCCCCCATTACGTCATGCTTCAGAAATGTGGAAAATGGTCCGTTTTCAAATGTTTTATTTTTGAACGTCAGTTCACATTTGTAGGTGGATCATCAGTGTTAGAGCTCAAATTAGCATGTTTAAAGTGATTTTCATGCTTCCAGGGGCTCTGGAAGTGAATTAAATACTATTTGGAGGCATTTAATGTTCAAGCAAAAACGGCTGATTTTCGACAAAAGAGATAACACCCCCCCATTACGTCATGCTTCAGAAATGTGGAAAATGGTCCGTTTTCAACTGTTTTATTTTTGAACGTCAGTTCACATTTGTAGGTGGATCATCAGTGTTAGAGCTAAAATTAGCATGTTTAAAGTGATTTTCATGCTTCCAGGGGCTCAGGAAGTTAATTAAATACCATTTGGAGGCATTTAATGTTCGAGCAAAAATGGCTGATTTTCGACAAAAGAGATAACACCCCCCCATTACGTCATGCTTCAGAAATCTGGAAAATGGTCCGTTTTCAAATGTTTTATTTTTGAACGTCAGTTCACATTTGTAGGTGGATCATCAGTGTTAGAGCTAACATTGGCATGTTTAAAGTGATTTTCATGCTTCAGGGGCCCTAAACACAAGATTTATGGAATGGTTAGAAGTGCATGAAAATGGCCAATTTACTCACTCTGAGTTCTCAAAAAGGGTTTCTTCACCCCGGGAAGTTAATTAAATACCATTTGGAGGCATTTAATGTTCGAGCAAAAACGGCTGATTTTCGACAAAAGAGATAACACCCCCCCATTACGTCATGCTTCAGAAATGTGGAAAATGGTCCGTTTTCAAATGTTTTATTTTTGAAAGTCAGTTCACATTTGTAGGTGGATCATCAGTGTTAGAGCTAAAATTAGCATGTTTAAAGTGATTTTCATGCTTCCAGGGGCTCGGGAAGTGAATTAAATACTATTTGGAGGCATTTAATGTTTGAGCAAAAACGGCTGATTTTCGACAAAAGAGATAACACCCCCCCATTACGTCATGCTTCAGAAATGTGGAAAATGGTCCGTTTTCAAATGTTTTATTTTTGAACGTCAGTTCACATTTGTAGGTGGATCATCATTGTTAGAGCTAAAATTAGCATGTTTAAAGTGATTTTCATGCTTTCAGGGGCCCTAAACACAAGAATTATGGAATGGTTAAAAGTGCATGAAAATGGCCAATTTACTCACTCTGAGTTCTCAAATAGGGTTTCTTCACCCTGGGAAGTTAAATAAATACCATTTGGAGGCATTTAATGTTCGAGCAAAAACGGCTGATTTTCGACAAAAGAGATAACACCCCCCATTACGTCATGCTTCAGAAATGTGGAAAATGGTCCGTTTTCAAATGTTTTATTTTTGAACGTCAGTTCACATTTGTAGGTGGATCATCAGTGTTAGAGCTAAAATTAGCATGTTTAAAGTGATTTTCATGCTTCCAGGGGCCCTAAACACAAGATTTATGGAATGGTTAAAAGTGCATGAAAATGGCCAATTTACTCACTCTGAGTTCTCAAAAAGGGTTTCTTCACCCCGGGAAGTTAATTAAATACCATTTGGAGGCATTTAATGTTCGAGCAAAAACGGCTGATTTTCGACAAAAGAGATAACACCCCCCCATTACGTCATGCTTCAGAAATGTGGAAAATGGTCCGTTTTCAAATGTTTTATTTTTAAACGTCAGTTCACATTTGTAGGTGGATCATCAGTGTTAGAGCTAAAATTAGCATGTTTAAAGTGATTTTCATGCTTCCAGGGGCTCGGGAAGTTAAATAAATACCATTTGGAGGCATTTAATGTTCGAGCAAAAACGGCTGATTTCCGACAAAAGAGATAACACCCCCCCATTACGTCATGCTTCAGAAATGTGGAAAATGGTCCGTTTTCAAATGTTTTATTTTTGAACGTCAGTTCACATTTGTAGGTGGATCATCAGTGTTAGAGCTAAAATTAGGATGTTTAAAGTGATTTTCATGCTTCCAGGGGCTCGGGAAGTTAATTAAATACCATTTGGAGGCATTTAATGTTCGAGCAAAAATGGCTGATTTTCGACAAAAGAGATAACACCCCCCCATTACGTCATGCTTCAGAAATGTGGAAAATGGTCCGTTTTCAAATGTTTTATTTTTGAACGTCAGTTCACATTTGTAGGTGGATCATCAGTGTTAGAGTTAACATTGGCATGTTTAAAGTGATTTTCATGCTTCCAGGGGCCCTAAACACAAGATTTATGGAATGGTTAAAAGTGCATGAAAATGGCCAATTTACTCACTCTGAGTTCTCAAAAAGGGTTTCTTCACCCCGGGAAGTTAATTAAATACCATTTGGAGGCATTTAATGTTCGAGCAAAAACGGGTGATTTTCGACAAAAGAGATAACACCCCCCCATTACGTCATGCTTCAGAAATGTGGAAAATGATCAGTTTTCAAATGTTTTATTTTTGAACGTCAGTTCACATTTGTAGGTGGATCATCAGTGTTAGAGCTAAAATTAGCATGTTTAAAGTGATTTTCATGCTTCCAGGGGCTCGGGAAGTTAATTAAATACCATTTGGAGGCATTTAATGTTCGAGCAAAAACGGCTGATTTTCGACAAAAGAGATAACACCCCCCCATTACAACATGCTTCAGAAATGTGGAAAATGGTCCGTTTTCAAATGTTTTATTTTTGAACGTCAGTTCACATTCGTAGGTGGATCATCAGTGTTAGAGCTAAAATTAGCATGTTTAAAGTGATTTTCATGCTTCCAGGGGCCCTAAACACAAGATTTATGGACTGGTTAAAAGTGCATGAAAATGGCCAATTTACTCACTCTGAGTTCTCAAAAAGGGTTTCTTCACCCCGGGAAGTTAATTAAATACCATTTGGAGGCATTTAATGTTCGAGCAAAAACGGCTGATTTTCGATAAAAGAGATAACACCCCCCCATTACGTCATGCTTCAGAAATGTGGAAAATGGTCCGTTTTCAAATGTTTTATTTTTGAACGTCAGTTCACATTTGTAGGTGGATCATCAGTGTTAGAGCTAAAATTAGCATGTTTAAAGTGATTTTCATGCTTCCAGGGGCCCTAAACACAAGATTTATGGAATGGTTAAAAGTGCATGAAAATGGCCAATTTACTCACTCTGAGTTCTCAAAAAGGGTTTCTTCACCCCGGGAAGTTAATTAAATACCATTTGGAGGCATTTAATGTTCGAGCAAAAACGGCTGCTTTTCGACAAAAGAGATAACACCCCCCCATTACGTGTTGCTTTAGATATGTGGAAAATGGTCCGTTTTCAAATGTTTTATTTTTGAACGTCAGTTCACATTTGTAGGTGGATCATTAGTGTTAGAGGTAAAATTAGCATGTTTAAAGTGATTTTCATGCTTCCAGGGGCTCGGGAAGTGAATTAAATACTATTTGGAGGCATTTAATGTTTGAGCAAAAACGGCTGATTTTCGACAAAAGAGATAACACCCCCCCCATTACGTCATGCTTCAGAAATGTGGAAAATGGTCCGTTTTCAAATGTTTTATTTTTGAACGTCAGTTCACATTTGTAGGTGGATCATCAGTGTTAGAGCTAAAATTAGCATGTTTAAAGTGATTTTCATGCTTCCAGGGGCCCTAAACACAAGATTTATGGAATGGTTAAAAGTGCATGAAAATGGCCAATTTACTCACTCTGAGTTCTCAAAAAGGGTTTCTTCACCCCGGGAAGTTAATTAAAGATCATTTGGAGGCATTTAATGTTCGAGCAAAAACGGCTGATTTTCGACAAAAGAGATAACACCCCCCCATTACGCCATGCTTCAGAAATGTGGAAAATGGTCCGTTTTGAAATGTTTTATTTTTGAACGTCAGTTCACATTTGTAGGTGGATCATCAGTGTTAGAGCTAAAATTAGCATGTTTGAAGTGATTTTCATGCTTCCAGGGGCTCGGGAAGTTAAATAAATACCATTTGGAGGCATTTAATGTTCGAGCAAAAACGGCTGATTTTCGACAAAAGAGATAACACCCCCCATTACGTCATGCTTCAGAAATGTGGAAAATGGTCCATTTTCAAATGTTTTATTTTTGAACGTCAGTTCACATTTGTAGGTCGATCATCAGTGTTAGAGCTCAAATTAGCATGTTTAAAGTGATTTTCATGCTTCCAGGGGCTCGGGAAGTGAATTAAATACTATTTGGAGGCATTTAATGTTCAAGCAAAAACGGCTGATTTTCGACAAAAGAGATAACACCCCCCCATTACGTCATGCTTCAGAAATGTGGAAAATGGTCCGTTTTCAAATGTTTTATTTTTGAACGTCAGTTCACATTTGTAGGTGGATCATCAGTGTTAGAGCTAAAATTAGCATGTTTAAAGTGATTTTCATGCTTCCAAGGGGCTCGGGAAGTTAATTAAATACCATTTGGAGGCATTTATTGTTCAAACAAAAACGGCTGATTTTCGACAAAAGAGATAACACCCCCCCATTACGTCATGCTTCAGAAATGTGGAAAATGGTCCGTTTTCAAATGTTTTATTTTTGAACGTCAGTTCACATTTGTAGGTGGATCATCAGTGTTAGAGCTAAAATTAGCATGTTTAAAGTGATTTTCATGCTTCCAGGGGCCCTAAACACAAGATTTATGGAATGGTTAAAAGTGCATGAAAATGGCCAATTTACTCACTCTGAGTTCTCAAAAAGGGTTTCTTCACCCCGGGAAGTTAATTAAATACCATTTGGAGGCATTTAATGTTCGAGCAAAAACGGCTGATTTTCGACAAACGAGATAACACCCCCCCTCCATTACGTCATGCTTCAGAAATGTGGAAAATGGTCCGTTTTCAAATGTTTTATTTTTGAACGTCAGTTCACATTTGTAGGTGGATCATCAGTGTTAGAGCTAAAATTAGCATGTTTAAAGTGATTTTCATGCTTCCAGGGGCCCTAAACACAAGATTTATGGACTGGTTAAAAGTGCATGAATATGGCCAATTTACTCACTCTGAGTTCTCAAAAAGGGTTTCTTCACCCCAGGAAGTTAATTAAATACCATTTGGAGGCATTTAATGTTCGAGCAAAAACGGCTGATTTTCGACAAAAGAGATAACACCCCCCATTACGTCATGCTTCAGAAATGTGGAAAATGGTCCGATTTCAAATGTTTTATTTTTGAACGTCAGTTCACATTTGTAGGTGGATCATCAGTGTTAGAGCTAAAATTAGCATGTTTAAAGTGATTTTCATGCTTCCAGGGGCCCTAAACACAAGATTTATGGAATGGTTAAAAGTGCATGAAAATGGCCAATTTACTCACTCTGAGTTCTCAAAAAGGGTTTCTTCACCCCAGGAAGTTAATTAAATACCATTTGGAGGCATTTAATGTTCGAGCAAAAACGGCTGATTTTCGACAAAAGAGATAACACCCCCCATTACGTCATGCTTCAGAAATGTGGAAAATGGTCCGTTTTCAAATGTTTTATTTTTGAATGTCAGTTCACATTTGTAGGTGGATCATCAGTGTTAGAGCTAAAATTAGCATGTTTAAAGTGATTTTCATGCTTCCAGGGGCTCGGGAAGTGAATTAAATACTATTTGGAGGCATTTAATGTTCAAGCAAAAACGGCTGATTTTCGACAAAAGAGATAACACCCCCCCATTACGTCATGCTTCAGAAATGTGGAAAATGGTCCGTTTTCAAATGTTTTATTTTTGAACGTCAGTTCACATTTGTAGGTGGATCATCAGTGTTAGAGCTAACATTGGCATGTTTAAAGTGATTTTCATGCTTCCAGGGGCCCTAAACACAAGATTTATGGAATGGTTAAAAGTGCATGAAAATGGCCAATTTACTCACTCTGAGTTCTCAAAAAGGGTTTCTTCACCCCGGGAAGTTAATTAAATACCATTTGGAGGCATTTAATGTTCGAGCAAAAACGGCTGATTTTCGACAAAAGAGATAACACCCCCCCATTACGTCATGCTTCAGAAATGTGGAAAATGGTCCGTTTTCAAATGTTTTATTTTTGAACGTCAGTTCACATTTGTAGGTGGATCATCAGTGTTAGAGCTAAAATTAGCATGTTTAAAGTGATTTTCATGCTTCCAGGGGCCCTAAACACAAGATTTATGGAATGGTTAAAAGTGCATGAAAATGGCCAATTTACTCACTCTGAGTTCTCAAAAAGGGTTTCTTCAGCCCCGGAAGTTAATTAAATACCATTTGGAGGCATTTAATGTTCGAGCAAAAACGGCTGATTTTCGACAAAAGAGATAACACCCCCCCATTACGTCATGCTTCAGAAATGTGGAAAATGGTCCGTTTTCAAATGTTTTATTTTTGAACGTCAGTTCACATTTGTAGGTGGATCATCAGTGTTAGAGCTAAAATTAGTATGTTTAAAGTGATTTTCATGCTTCCAGGGGCTCGGGAAGTTAAATAAATACCATTTGGAGGCATTTAATGTTCGAGCAAAAACGGCTGATTTTCGACAAAAGAGATAACACCCCCCCCATTACGTCATGCTTCAGAAATGTGGAAAATGGTCCGCTTTCAAATGTTTTATTTTTGAACGTCAGTCCACATTTGTAGGTGGATCATCAGTGTTAGAGCTAAAATTAGCATGTTTAAAGTGATTTTCATGCTTCCAGGGGCTCGGGAAGTTAAATAAATACCATTTGGAGGCATTTAATGTTCGAGCAAAAACGGCTGATTTTCGACAAAAGAGATAACACCCCCCCATTACGTCATGCTTCAGAAATGTGGAAAATGGTCCGTTTTCAAATGTTTTATTTTTGAACGTCAGTTCACATTTGTAGGTGGATCATCAGTGTTAGAGCTCAAATTAGCATGTTTAAAGTGATTTTCATGCTTCCAGGGGCTCGGGAAGTGAATTAAATACTATTTAGAGGCATTTAATGTTCAAGCAAAAACGGCTGATTTTCGACAAAAGAGATAACACCCCCCCATTACGTCATGCTTCAGAAATGTGGAAAATGGTCCGTTTTCAAATGTTTTATTTTTGAACGTCAGTTCACATTTGTAGGTGGATCATCAGTGTTAGAGCTAAAATTAGCATGTTTAAAGTGATTTTCATGCTTCCAGGAGCTCGGGAAGTTAATTAAATACCATTTGGAGGCATTTAATGTTCGAGCAAAAATGGCTGATTTTCGACAAAAGAGATAACACCCCCCCATTACGTCATGCTTCAGAAATGTGGAAAATGGTCCGTTTTCAAATGTTTTATTTTTGAACGTCAGTTCACATTTGTAGGTGGATCATCAGTGTTAGAGCTAACATTGGCATGTTTAAAGTGATTTTCATGCTTCCAGGGGCCCTAAACACAAGATTTATGGAACGGTTAAAAGTGCATGAAAATGGCCAATTTACTCACTCTGAGTTCTCAAAAAGGGTTTCTTCACCCCGGGAAGTTAATTAAATACCATTTGGAGGCATTTAATGTTCGAGCAAAAACGGCTGATTTTCGACAAAAGAGATAACACCCCCCCCATTACGTCATGCTTCAGAAATGTGGAAAATGGTCCGTTTTCAAATGTTTTATTTTTGAACGTCAGTTCACATTTGTAGGTGGATCATCAGTGTTAGAGCTAAAATTAGCACGTTTAAAGTGATTTTCATGCTTCCAGGGGCCCTAAACACAAGATTTATGGAATGGTTAAAAGTGCATGAAAATGGCCAATTTACTCACTCTGAGTTCTCAAAAAGGGTTTCTTCACCCCGGGAAGTTAATTAAATACCATTTGGAGGCATTTAATGTTCGAGCAAAAACGGCTGATTTTCGACAAAAGAGATAACACCCCCCCATTACGTCATGCTTCAGAAATGTGGAAAATGGTCCGTTTTCAAATGTTTTATTTTTGAAAGTCAGTTCACATTTGTAGGTGGATCATCAGTGTTAGAGCTAAAATTAGCATGTTTAAAGTGATTTTCATGCTTCCAGGGGCTCGGGAAGTTAAATAAATACCATTTGGAGGCATTTAATATTCGAGCAAAAACGGCTGATTTTCGACAAAAGAGATAACACCCCCCCATTACGTCATGCTTCAGATATGTGGAAAATGGTCCGTTTTCAAATGTTTTATTTTTGAACGTCAGTTCACATTTGTAGGTGGATCATCAGTGTTAGAGCTAAAATTAGCATGTTTAAAGTGATTTTCATGCTTCCAGGGGCTCGGGAAGTTAAATAAATACCATTTGGAGGCATTTAATGTTCGAGCAAAAACGGCTGATTTTCGACAAAAGAGATAACACCCCCCCATTACGTCATGCTTCAGAAATGTGGAAAATGGTCCGTTTTCAAATGTTTTATTTTTGAACGTCAGTTCACATTTGTAGGTGGATCATCAGTGTTAGAGCTCAAATTAGCATGTTTAAAGTGATTTTCATGCTTCCAGGGGCTCGGGAAGTTTATTAAATACTATTTAGAGGCATTTAATGTTCAAGCAAAAACGGCTGATTTTCGACAAAAGAGATAACACCCCCCCATTACGTCATGCTTCAGAAATGTGGAAAATGGTCCGTTTTCAAATGTTTTATTTTTGAACGTCAGTTCACATTTGTAGGTGGATCATCAGTGTTAGAGCTAAAATTAGCATGTTTAAAGTGATTTTCATGCTTCCAGGAGCTCGGGAAGTTAATTAAATACCATTTGGAGGCATTTAATGTTCGAGCAAAAATGGCTGATTTTCGACAAAAGAGATAACACCCCCCCCATTACGTCATGCTTCAGAAATGTGGAAAATGGTCCGTTTTCAAATGTTTTATTTTTGAACGTCAGTTCACATTTGTAGGTGGATCATCAGTGTTAGAGCTAACATTGGCATGTTTAAAGTGATTTTCATGCTTCCAGGGGCCCTAAACACAAGATTTATGGAACGGTTAAAAGTGCATGAAAATGGCCAATTTACTCACTCTGAGTTCTCAAAAAGAGTTTCTTCACCCCGGGAAGTTAATTAAATACCATTTGGAGGCATTTAATGTTCGAGCAAAAACAGCTGATTTTCGACAAAAGAGATAACACCCCCCCATTACGTCATGCTTCAGAAATGTGAAAAATGGTCCGTTTTCAAATGTTTTATTTTTGAACGTCAGTTCACATTTGTAGGTGGATCATCAGTGTTAGAGCTAAAATTAGCATGTTTAAAGTGATTTTCATGCTTCCAGAGGCTCGGGAAGTGAATTAAATACTATTTGGAGGCATTTAATGTTTAAGCAAAAACGGCTGATTTTCGACAAAAGAGATATTACCCCCCCATTACGTTATGCTTCACAAATGTGGAAAATGGTCCGTTTTCAAATGTTTTATTTTTGAACGTCAGTTCACATTTGTAGGTGGATCATCAGTGTTAGAGCTAAAATTAGCATGTTTAAAGTGATTTTCATGCTTCCAGGGGCCCTAAACACAAGATTTATGGAATGGTTAAAAGTGCATGAAAATGGCCAATTTAGTCACTCTGAGTTCTCAAAAAGGGTTTCTTCACCCCGGGAAGTTAATTAAATACCATTTGGAGGCATTTAGTGTTCGAGCAAAAACGGCTGATTTTCGACAAAAGAGATAACACCCCCCCATTACGTCATGCTTCAGAAATGTGGAAAATGGTCCGTTTTCAAATGTTTTATTTTTGAGCGTCAGTTCACATTTGTAGGTGGATCATCAGTGTTAGAGCTAACATTGGCATGTTTAAAGTGATTTTCATGCTTCCAGGGGCCCTAAACACAAGATTTATGGAATGGTTAAAAGTGCATGAAAATGGCCAATTTACTCACTCTGAGTTCTCAAAAAGGGTTTCTTCACCCCGGGAAGTTAATTAAATACCATTTGGAGGCATTTAATGTTCGAGCAAAAACGGCTGATTTTCGACAAAAGAGATAACACCCCCCCATTACGTCATGCTTCAGAAATGTGGAAAATGGTCCGTTTTCAAATGTTTTATTTTTGAACGTCAGTTCACATTTGTAGGTGGATCATCAGTGTTAGAGCTAAAATTAGCACGTTTAAAGTGATTTTCATGCTTCCAGGGGCCCTAAACACAAGATTTATGGAATGGTTAAAAGTGCATGAAAATGGCCAATTTACTCACTCTGAGTTCTCAAAAAGGGTTTCTTCACCCCGGGAAGTTAATTAAATACCATTTGGAGGCATTTAATGTTCGAGCAAAAACGGCTGATTTTCGACAAACGAGATAACACCCCCCCATTACGTCATGCTTCAGAAATGTGGAAAATGGTCCGTTTTCAAATGTTTTATTTTTGAACGTCAGTTCACATTTGTAGGTGGATCATCAGTGTTAGAGCTAAAATTAGCATGTTTAAAGTGATTTTCATGCTTCCAGGGGCCCTAAACACAAGATTTATGGAATGGTTAAAAGTGCATGAAAATGGCCAATTTACTCACTCTGAGTTCTCAAAAAGGGTTTCTTCACCCCGGGAAGTTAATTAAATACCATTTGGAGGCATTTAATGTTCGAGCAAAAACGGCTGATTTTCAACAAAAGAGATAACACCCCCCCAATTACGTCATGCTTCAGAAATGTGGAAAATGGTCCGTTTTCAAATGTTTTATTTTTGAACGTCAGTTCACATTTGTAGGTGGATCATCAGTGTTAGAGCTAAAATTAGTATGTTTAAAGTGATTTTTATGCTTCCAGGGGCTTGGGAAGTTAAATAAATACCATTTGGAGGCATTTAATGTTCGAGCAAAAACGGCTGATTTTCGACAAAAGAGATAACACCCCCCCATTACGTCATGCTTCAGAAATGTGGAAAATGGTCCGTTTTCAAATGTTTTATTTTTGAACGTCAGTTCACATTTGTAGGTGGATCATCAGTGTTAGAGCTAAAATTAGCATGTTTAAAATGATTTTCATGCTTCCAGGGGCCCTAAACACAAGATTTATGGAATGGTTAAAAGTGCATGAAAATGGCCAATTTACTCACTCTGAGTTCTCAAAAAGGGTTTCTTCACCCCGGGAAGTTAATTAAATACCATTTGGAGGCATTTAATGTTCGAGCAAAAACGGCTGATTTTCGACAAAAGAGATAACACCCCCCCATTACGTCATGCTTCAGAAATGTGGAAAATGGTCCGTTTTCAAATGTTTTATTTTTGAACGTCAGTTCACATTTGTAGGTGGATCATCAGTGTTAGAGCTAAAATTAGTATGTTTAAAGTGATTTTCATGCTTCCAGGGGCTCGGGAAGTTAAATAAATACCATTTGGAGGCATTTAATGTTCGAGCAAAAACGGCTGATTTTCGACAAAAGAGATAACACCCCCCCATTACGTCATGCTTCAGAAATGTGGAAAATGGTCCGTTTTCAAATGTTTTATTTTTGAACGTCAGTTCACATTTGTAGGTGGATCATCAGTGTTAGAGCTAAAATTAGCATGTTTAAAGTGATTTTCATGCTTCCAGGGGCTCGGGAAGTTAAATAAATACCATTTGGAGGCATTTAATGTTCGAGCAAAAATGGCTGATTTTCGACAAAAGAGATAACACCCCCCCATTACGTCATGCTTCAGAAATGTGGAAAATGGTCCGTTTTCAAATGTTTTATTTTTGAACGTCAGTTCACATTTGTAGGTGGATCATCAGTGTTAGAGCTCAAATTAGCATGTTTAAAGTGATTTTCATGCTTCCAGGGGCTCGGGAAGTTTATTAAATACTATTTAGAGGCATTTAATGTTCAAGCAAAAACGGCTGATTTTCGACAAAAGAGATAACACCCCCCCATTACGTCATGCTTCAGAAATGTGGAAAATGGTCCGTTTTCAAATGTTTTATTTTTGAACGTCAGTTCACATTTGTAGGTGGATCATCAGTGTTAGAGCTAAAATTAGCATGTTTAAAGTGATTTTCATGCTTCCAGGGGCTCGGGAAGTGAATTAAATACTATTTGGAGGCATTTAATGTTTGAGCAAAAACGGCTGATTTTCGACAAAAGAGATAACACCCCCCCATTACGTCATGCTTCAGAAATGTGGTAAATGGTCCGTTTTCAAATGTTTTATTTTTTAACGTCAGTTCACATTTGTAGGTGGATCATCAGTGTTAGAGCTAAAATTAGCATGTTTAAAGTGATTTTCATGCTTCCAGGGGCCCTAAACACAAGATTTATGGAATGGTTAAAAGTGCATGAAAATGGCCAATTTACTCACTCGGAGTTCTCAAAAAGGGTTTCTTCACCCCGGGAAGTTAATTAAATACCATTTGGAGGCATTTAATGTTCGAGCAAAAACGGCTGATTTTCGACAAAAGAGATATTACCCCCCCATTATGTCATGCTTCAGAAATGTGGAAAATGGTCCGTTTTCAAATGTTTTATTTTTGAACGTCAGTTCACATTTGTAGGTGGATCATCAGTGTTAGAGCTAAAATTAGCATGTTTAAAGTGATTTTCATGCTTCCAGGGGCCCTAAACACAAGATTTATGGAATGGTTAAAAGTGCATGAAAATGGCCAATTTACTCAGTCTGAGTTCTCAAAAAGGGTTTCTTCACCCCGGGAAGTTAATTAAATACCATTTGGAGGCATTTAATGTTCGAGCAAAAACGGCTGATTTTCGACAAAAGAGATAACACCCCCCCCATTACGTCATGCTTCAGAAATGTGGAAAATGGTCCGTTTTCAAATGTTTTATTTTTGAACGTCAGTTCACATTTGTAGGTGGATCATCAGTGTTAGAGCTAAAATTAGCATGTTTAAAGTGATTTTCATGCTTCCAGGGGCTCGGGAAGTTAAATAAATACCATTTGGAGGCATTTAATGTTCGAGCAAAAACGGCTGATTTTCGACAAAAGAGATAACACCCCCCCCCCATTACGTCATGCTTCAGAAATGTGGAAAATGGTCAGTTTTCAAATGTTTTATTTTTGAACGTCAGTTCACATTTGTAGGTGGATCATCAGTGTTAGAGCTCAAATTAGCATGTTTAAAGTGATTTTCATGCTTCCAGGGGCTCCGTAAGTGAATTAAATACTATTTGGAGGCATTTAATGTTCAAGCAAAAACGGCTGATTTTTGACAAAAGAGATAACACCCCCCCATTACGTCATGCTTCAGAAATGTGGAAAATGGTCAGTTTTCAAATGTTTTATTTTTGAACGTCAGTTCACATTTGTAGGTGGATCATCAGTGTTAGAGCTAAAATTAGCATGTTTAAAGTGATTTTCATGCTTCCAGGGGCTCGGTAAGTTAATTAAATACCATTTGGAGGCATTTAATGTTCGAGCAAAAATGGCTGATTTTCGACAAAAGAGATAACACCCCCCCATTACGTCATGCTTCAGAAATGTGGAAAATGGTCAGTTTTCAAATGTTTTATTTCTGAACGTCAGTTCACATTTGTAGGTGGATCATCAGTGTTAGAGCTAACATTGGTATGTTTAAAGTGATTTTCATGCTTCCAGGGGCCCTAAACACAAGATTTATGGAATGGTTAAAAGTGCATAAAAATGGCCAATTTACTCACTCTGAGTTCTCAAAAAGGGTTTCTTCACCCCGGGAAGTTAATTAAATACCATTTGGAGGAATTTAATGTTCGAGCAAAAACGGCTGATTCTCGACAAAAGAGATAACACCCCCCCATTACGTCATGCTTCAGAAATGTGGAAAATGGTCCGTTTTCAAATGTTTTATTTTTGAACGTCAGTTCACATTTGTAGGTGGATCATCAGTGTTAGAGCTAAAATTAGCATGTTTAAAGTGATTTTCATGCTTCCAGGGGCTCGGGAAGTGAATTAAATACTATTTGGAGGCATTTAATGTTTGAGCAAAAACGGCTGATTTTCGACAAAAGAGATAACACCCCCCCATTACGTCATGCTTCAGAAATGTGGAAAATGGTCCGTTTTCAAATGTTTTATTTTTTAAACATCAGTTCACATTTGTAGGTGGATCATCAGTGTTAGAGCTAAAATTAGCATGTTTAAAGTGATTTTCATGCTTCCAGGGGCCCTAAACACAAGATTTATGGAATGGTTAAAAGTGCATGAAAATGGCCAATTACTCACTCTGAGTTCTCAAAAAGGGTTTCTTCTCCCCGGGAAGTTAATTAAATACCATTTGGAGGCATTTAATGTTCGAGCAAAAACGGCTGATTTTCGACAAAAGAGATAACACCCCCCCATTACGTCATGCTTCAGAAATGTGGAAAATGGTCCGTTTTCAAATGTTTTATTTTTGAACGTCAGTTCACATTTGTAGGTGGATCATCAGTGTTAGAGCTAAAATTAGCATGTTTAAAGTGATTTTCATGCTTCCAGGGGCCCTAAACACAAGATTTATGGACTGTTAAAAGTGCATGAAAATGGCCAATTTACTCACTCTGAGTTCTCAAAAAGGGTTTCTTCACCCCGGGAAGTTAATTAAATACCATTTGGTGGCATTTAATGTTCGAGCAAAAACGGCTGCTTTTCGACAAAAGAGATAACACCCCCCATTACGTGTTGCTTCAGAAATGTGGAAAATGGTTCGTTTTCAAATGTTTTATTTTTGAACGTCAGTTCACATTTGTAGGTGGATCATCAGTGTTAGAGGTAAAATTAGCATGTTTAAAGTGATTTTCATGCTTCCAGGGGCTCGGGAAGTTAATTAAATACCATTTGGAGGCATTTAACCCCTTCAGTGCTAATGACAAGGGTAACTCGTCATGGAGTTTCCGTTGATTTCAATGGAAATTACATTGAAGTTCCAGAAGAAGCATAGCATCCAAGTGGTTAATGTTCGAGCAAAAACGGCTGGTTTTCGACAAAAGAGATAACACCCCCCCATTACGTCATGCTTCAGAAATGTGGAAAATGGTCCGTTTTCAAATGTTTTATTTTTGAACGTCAGTTCACATTTGTAGGTGGATCATCAGTGTTAGAGCTAAAATTAGCATGTTTAAAGTGATTTTCATGCTTCCAGGGGCCCTAAACACAAGATTTATGGAATGGTTAAAAGTGCATGAAAATGGCCAATTACTCACTCTGAGTTCTCAAAAAGGGTTTCTTCACCCCGGGAAGTTAATTAAATACCATTTGGAGGCATTTAACGTTCGAGCAAAAACAGCTGATTTTCGACAAAAGAGATAACACCCCCCCATTACGTCATGCTTCAGAAATGTGGAAAATGGTCCATTTTCAAATGTTTTATTTTTGAACGTCAGTTCACATTTGTAGGCGGATCATCAGTGTTAGAGCTAAAATTAGCATGTTTAAAGTGATTTTCATGCTTTCAGGGGCCCTAAACACAAGATTTATGGAATGGTTAAAAGTGCATGAAAATGGCCAATTTACTCACTCTGAGTTCTCAAAAAGGGTTTCTTCACCCCGGGAAGTTAATTAAATACCATTTGGAGGCATTTAATGTTCGAGCAAAAACGGCTGATTTTCGACAAAAGAGATAACACCCCCCCATTACGTCATGCTTCAGAAATGTGGAAAATGGTCCGTTTTCAAATGTTTTATTTTTGAACGTCAGTTCACATTTGTAGGTGGATCATCAGTGTTAGAGCTAAAATTAGCATGTTTAAAGTGATTTTCATGCTTCCAGGGGCCCTAAACACAAGATTTATGGAATGGTTAAAAGTGCATGAAAATGGCCAATTTACTCACTCTGAGTTCTCAAAAAGGGTTTCTTCACCCCGGGAAGTTAATTAAATACCATTTGGAGGCATTTAATGTTCGAGCAAAAACGGCTGATTTTCGACAAAAGAGATAACACCCCCCATTACGTCATGCTTCAGAAATGTGGAAAATGGTCCGTTTTCAAATGTTTTATTTTTGAACGTCAGTTCACATTTGTAGGTGGATCATCAGTGTTAGAGCTAAAATTAGCATGTTTAAAGTGATTTTCATGCTTCCAGGAGCTCGGGAAGTTAATTAAATACCATTTGGAGGCATTTAATGTTCGAGCAAAAACGGCTGATTTTCGACAAAAGAGATAACACCCCCCCATTACGTCATGCTTCAGAAATGTGGAAAATGGTCCGTTTTCAAATGTTTTATTTTTGAACGTCAGTTCACATTTGTAGGTGGATCATCAGTGTTAGAGCTAAAATTAGCATGTTTAAAGTGATTTTCATGCTTCCAGGGGCCCTAAACACAAGATTTATGGAATGGTTAAAAGTGCATAAAAATGGCCAATTTACTCACTCTGAGTTCTCAAAAATGGTTTCTTCACCCCGGGAAGTTAATTAAATACCATTTGGAGGCATTTAATGTTCGAGCAAAAACGGCTGATTTTCGACAAAAGAGATAACACCGCCCCATTACGTCATGCTTCAGAAATGTGGAAAATGGTCCGTTTTCAAATGTTTTATTTTTGAACGTCAGTTCACATTTGTAGGTGGATCATCAGTGCGAGAGCTAAAATTAGCATGTTTAAAGTGATTTTCATGCTTCCAGGGGCTCGGGAAGTTAATTAAATACCATTTGGAGGCATTTAATGTTCGAGCAAAAACGGCTGGTTTTCGACATAAGAGATAACACCCCCCCATTACGTCATGCTTCAGAAATGTGAAAAATGGTCCGTTTTCAAATGTTTTATTTTTGAACGTCAGTTCACATTTGTAGGTGGATCATCAGTGTTAGAGCTAAAATTAGCATGTTTAAAGTGATTTTCATGCTTCCAGGGGCCCTAATTACAAGATTTATTGAATGGTTAAAAGTGCATGAAAATGGCCAATTACTCACTCTGAGTTCTCAAAAAGGGTTTCTTCACCCCGGGAAGTTAATTAAATACCATTTTGAGGCATTTAATGTTCGAGCAAAACAGCTGATTTTCGACAAAAGAGATAACACCCCCCCATTACGTCATGCTTCAGAAATGTGGAAAATGGTCCGTTTTCGAATGTTTTATTTTTGAACATCAGTTCACATTTGTAGGTGGATCATCAGTGTTAGAGCTAAAATTAGCATGTTTAAAGTGATTTTCATGCTTCCAGGGGCTCGGGAAGTGAATTAAATACTATTTGGAGGCATTTAATGTTTGAGCAAAAACGGCTGATTTTCGACTATAGAGATATTACCCCCCCATTACGTCATGCTTCAGAAATGTGGAAAATGGTCCGTTTTCAAATGTTTTATTTTTGAACGTCAGTTCACATTTGTAGGTGGATCATCAGTGTTAGAGCTAAAATTAGCATGTTTAAAGTGATTTTCATGCTTCCAGGGGCCCTAAACACAAGATTTATGGAATGGTTAAAAGTGCATGAAAATGGCCAATTTACTCACTCTGAGTTCTCAAAAAGGGTTTCTTCACCCCGGGAAGTTAATTAAATACCATTTGGAGGCATTTAATGTTCGAGCAAAAACGGCTGATTTTCGACAAAAGAGATAACACCCCCCCATTACGTCATGCTTCAGAAATGTGGAAAATGGTCCGTTTTCAAATGTTTTATTTTTGAACGTCAGTTCACATTTGTAGGTGGATCATCAGTGTTAGAGCTAAAATTAGTATGTTTAAAGTGATTTTTATGCTTCCAGGGGCTTGGGAAGTTAAATAAATACCATTTGGAGGCATTTAATGTTCGAGCAAAAACGGCTGATTTTCGACAAAAGAGATAACACCCCCCATTACGTCATGCTTCAGAAATGTGGAAAATGGTCCGTTTTCAAATGTTTTATTTTTGAACGTCAGTTCACATTTGTAGGTGGATCATCAGTGTTAGAGCTCAAATTAGCATGTTTAAAGTGATTTTCATGCTTCCAGGGGCTCGGGAAGTGAATTAAATACTATTTGGAGGCATTTAATGTTCAAGCAAAAACGGCTGATTTTCGACAAAAGAGATAACACCCCCCCATTACGTCATGCTTCAGAAATGTGGAAAATGGTCCGTTTTCAAATGTTTTATTTTTGAACGTCAGTTCACATTTGTAGGTGGATCATCAGTGTTAGAGCTAACATTGGCATGTTTAAAGTGATTTTCATGCTTCCAGGGGCCCTAAACACAAGATTTATGGAATGGTTAAAAGTGCATGAAAATGGCCAATTACTCACTCTGAGTTCTCAAAAAGGGTTTCTTCACCCCGGGAAGTTAATTAAATACCATTTGGAGGCATTTAATGTTCGAGCAAAAACGGCTGATTTTCGACAAAAGAGATAACACCCCCCATTACGTCATGCTTCAGAAATGTGGAAAATGGTCCGTTTTCAAATGTTTTATTTTTGAACGTCAGTTCACATTTGTAGGTGGATCATCAGTGTTAGAGCTAAAATTAGCATGTTTAAAGTGATTTTCATGCTTCCAGGGGCTCGGGAAGTTAATTAAATACCATTTGGAGGCATTTAATGTTCGAGCAAAAACGGCTGATTTTCGACAAAAGAGATAACACCCCCCATTACGTCATGCTTCAGAAATGTGGAAAATGGTCCGTTTTCAAATGTTTTATTTTTGAACGTCAGTTCACATTTGTAGGTGGATCATCAGTGTTAGAGCTAAAATTAGCATGTTTAAAGTGATTTTCATGCTTCCAGGGGCCCTAAACACAAGATTTATGGAATGGTTAAAAGTGCATGAAAATGGCCAATTTACTCACTCTGAGTTCTCAAAAAGGGTTTCTTCACCCCGGGAAGTTAATTAAATACCATTTGGAGGCATTTAATGTTCGAGCAAAAACGGCTGATTTTCGACAAAAGAGATAACACCCCCCCATTACGTCATGCTTCAGAAATGTGGAAAATGGTCCGTTTTCAAATGTTTTATTTTTGAACGTCAGTTCACATTTGTAGGTGGATCATCAGTGTTAGAGCTAAAATTAGCATGTTTAAAGTGATTTTCATGCTTCCAGGGGCCCTAAACACAAGATTTATGGAATGGTTAAAAGTGCATGAAAATGGCCAATTTACTCACTCTGAGTTCTTAAAAAGGGTTTCTTCACCCCGGGAAGTTAATTAAATACCATTTGGAGGCATTTAATGTTCGAGCAAAAACGGCTGATTTTCGACAAAAGAGATAACACCCCCCATTACGTCATGCTTCAGAAATGTGGAAAATGGTCCGTTTTCAAATGTTTTATTTTTGAACGTCAGTTCACATTTGTAGGTGGATCATCAGTGTTAGAGCTAAAATTAGCATGTTTAAAGTGATTTTCATGCTTCCAGGGGCTCGGGAAGTTAATTAAATACCATTTGGAGGCATTTAATGTTCGAGCAAAAACGGCTGATTTTCGACAAAAGAGATAACACCCCCCCATTACGTCATGCTTCAGAAATGTGGAAAATGGTCCGTTTTCAAATGTTTTATTTTTGAACGTCAGTTCACATTTGTAGGTGGATCATCAGTGTTAGAGCTAAAATTAGCATGTTTAAAGTGATTTTCATGCTTCCAGGGGCCCTAAACACAAGATTTATGGAATGGTTAAAAGTGCATGAAAATGGCCAATTTACTCACTCTGAGTTCTCAAAAAGGGTTTCTTCACCCCGGGAAGTGAATTAAATACCATTTGGAGGCATTTAATGTTCGAGCAAAAACGGCTGATTTTCGACAAAAGAGATAACACCCCCCCATTACGTCATGCTTCAGAAATGTGGAAAATGGTCCGTTTTCAAATGTTTTATTTTTGAACGTCAGTTCACATTTGTAGGTGGATCATCAGTGTTAGAGCTAAAATTAGCATGTTTAAAGTGATTTTCATGCTTCCAGGGGCCCTAAACACAAGATTTATGGAATGGTTAAAAGTGCATGAAAATGGCCAATGACTCACTCTGAGTTCTCAAAAAGGGTTTCTTCACCCCGGGAAGTAAATTAAATACCATTTGGAGGCATTTAATGTTCGAGCAAAAACGGCTGATTTTCGACAAAAGAGATAACACCCCCCATTACGTCATGCTTCAGAAATGTGGAAAATGGTCCGTTTTCAAATGTTTTATTTTTGAACGTCAGTTCACATTTGTAGGTGGATCATCAGTGTTAGAGCTAAAATTAGCATGTTTAAAGTGATTTTCATGCTTCCAGGGGCTCGGGAAGTGAATTAAATACTATTTGGAGGCATTTAATGTTTGAGCAAAAACGGCTGATTTTCGACAAAAGAGATAACACCCCCCCATTACGTCATGCTTCAGAAATGTGGAAAATGGTCCGTTTTCAAATGTTTTATTTTTTAAACATCAGTTCACATTTGTAGGTGGATCATCAGTGTTAGAGGTAAAATTAGCATGTTTAAAGTGATTTTCATGCTTCCAGGGGCCCTAAACACAAGATTTATGGAATGGTTAAAAGTGCATGAAAATGGCCAATTACTCACTCTGAGTTCTCAAAAAGGGTTTCTTCTCCCCGGGAAGTTAATTAAATACCATTTGGAGGCATTTAATGTTCGAGCAAAAACGGCTGATTTTCGACAAAAGAGATAACACCCCCCCATTACGTCATGCTTCAGAAATGTGGAAAATGGTCCGTTTTCAAATGTTTTATTTTTGAACGTCAGTTCACATTTGTAGGTGGATCATCAGTGTTAGAGCTAAAATTAGCATGTTTAAAGTGATTTTCATGCTTCCAGGGGCCCTAAACACAAGATTTATGGAATGGTTAAAAGTGCATGAAAATGGCCAATTACTCACTCTGAGTTCTCAAAAAGGGTTTCTTCACCCCGGGAAGTTAATTAAATACCATTTGGAGGCATTTAACGTTCGAGCAAAAACAGCTGATTTTCGACAAAAGAGATAACACCCCCCCATTACGTCATGCTTCAGAAATGTGGAAAATGGTCCATTTTCAAATGTTTTATTTTTGAACGTCAGTTCACATTTGTAGGCGGATCATCAGTGTTAGAGCTAAAATTAGCATGTTTAAAGTGATTTTCATGCTTTCAGGGGCCCTAAACACAAGATTTATGGAATGGTTAAAAGTGCATGAAAATGGCCAATTTACTCACTCTGAGTTCTCAAAAAGGGTTTCTTCACCCCGGGAAGTTAATTAAATACCATTTGGAGGCATTTAATGTTCGAGCAAAAACGGCTGATTTTCGACAAAAGAGATAACACCCCCCCATTACGTCATGCTTCAGAATTGTGGAAAATGGTCCGTTTTCAAATGTTTTATTTTTGAACGTCAGTTCACATTTGTAGGTGGATCATCAGTGTTAGAGCTAAAATTAGCATGTTTAAAGTGATTTTCATGCTTCCAGGGGCCCTAAACACAAGATTTATGGAATGGTTAAAAGTGCATGAAAATGGCCAATTTACTCACTCTGAGTTCTCAAAAAGGGTTTCTTCACCCCGGGAAGTTAATTAAATACCATTTGGAGGCATTTAATGTTCGAGCAAAAACGGCTGATTTTCGACAAAAGAGATAACACCCCCCCATTACGTCATGCCTCAGAAATGTGGAAAATGGTCCGTTTTCAAATGTTTTATTTTTGAACGTCAGTTCACATTTGTAGGTGGATCATCAGTGTTAGAGCTAAAATTAGCATGTTTAAAGTGATTTTCATGCTTCCAGGAGCTCGGGAAGTTAATTAAATACCATTTGGAGGCATTTAATGTTCGAGCAAAAACGGCTGATTTTCGACAAAAGAGATAACACCCCCCCATTACGTCATGCTTCAGAAATGTGGAAAATGGTCCGTTTTCAAATGTTTTATTTTTGAACGTCAGTTCACATTTGTAGGTGGATCATCAGTGTTAGAGCTAAAATTAGCATGTTTAAAGTGATTTTCATGCTTCCAGGGGCCCTAAACACAAGATTTATGGAATGGTTAAAAGTGCATAAAAATGGCCAATTTACTCACTCTGAGTTCTCAAAAATGGTTTCTTCACCCCGGGAAGTTAATTAAATACCATTTGGAGGCATTTAATGTTCGAGCAAAAACGGCTGATTTTCGACAAAAGAGATAACACCCCCCCATTACGTCATGCTTCAGAAATGTGGAAAATGGTCCGTTTTCAAATGTTTTATTTTTGAACGTCAGTTCACATTTGTAGGTGGATCATCAGTGTTAGAGCTAAAATTAGCATGTTTAAAGTGATTTTCATGCTTCCAGGGGCCCTAAACACAAGATTTATGGAATGGTTAAAAGTGCATAAAAATGGCCAATTTACTCACTCTGAGTTCTCAAAAAGGGTTTCTTCACCCCGGGAAGTTAATTAAATACCATTTGGTGGCATTTAATGTTCGAGCAAAAACGGCTGCTTTTCGACAAAAGAGATAACACCCCCCATTACGTGTTGCTTCAGAAATGTGGAAAATGGTTCGTTTTCAAATGTTTTATTTTTGAACGTCAGTTCACATTTGTAGGTGGATCATCAGTGTTAGAGGTAAAATTAGCATGTTTAAAGTGATTTTCATGGTTCCAGGGGCTCGGGAAGTTAATTAAATACCATTTGGAGGCATTTAACCCCTTCAGTGCTAATGACAAGGGTAACTCGTCATGGAGTTTCCATTGATTTCAATGGAAATTACATTGAAGTTCCAGAAGAAGCATAGCATCCAAGTGGTTAATGTTCGAGCAAAAACGGCTGGTTTTCGACAAAAGAGATAACACCCCCCCATTACGTCATGCTTCAGAAATGTGGAAAATGGTCCGTTTTCAAATGTTTTATTTTTGAACGTCAGTTCACATTTGTAGGTGGATCATCAGTGTTAGAGCTAAAATTAGCATGTTTAAAGTGATTTTCATGCTTCCAGGGGCCCTAAACACAAGATTTATGGAATGGTTAAAAGTGCATGAAAATGGCCAATTACTCACTCTGAGTTCTCAAAAAGGGTTTCTTCACCCCGGGAAGTTAATTAAATACCATTTGGAGGCATTTAACGTTCGAGCAAAAACAGCTGATTTTCGACAAAAGAGATAACACCCCCCCATTACGTCATGCTTCAGAAATGTGGAAAATGGTCCATTTTCAAATGTTTTATTTTTGAACGTCAGTTCACATTTGTAGGCGGATCATCAGTGTTAGAGCTAAAATTAGCATGTTTAAAGTGATTTTCATGCTTTCAGGGGCCCTAAACACAAGATTTATGGAATGGTTAAAAGTGCATGAAAATGGCCAATTTACTCACTCTGAGTTCTCAAAAAGGGTTTCTTCACCCCGGGAAGTTAATTAAATACCATTTGGAGGCATTTAATGTTCGAGCAAAAACGGCTGATTTTCGACAAAAGAGATAACACCCCCCCATTACGTCATGCTTCAGAAATGTGGAAAATGGTCCGTTTTCAAATGTTTTATTTTTGAACGTCAGTTCACATTTGTAGTTGGATCATCAGTGTTAGAGCTAAAATTAGCATGTTTAAAGTGATTTTCATGCTTCCAGGGGCCCTAAACACAAGATTTATGGAATGGTTAAAAGTGCATGAAAATGGCCAATTTACTCACTCTGAGTTCTCAAAAAGGGTTTCTTCACCCCGGGAAGTTAATTAAATACCATTTGGAGGCATTTAATGTTCGAGCAAAAACGGCTGATTTTCGACAAAAGAGATAACACCCCCCCATTACGTCATGCTTCAGAAATGTGGAAAATGGTCCGTTTTCAAATGTTTTATTTTTGAACGTCAGTTCACATTTGTAGGTGGATCATCAGTGTTAGAGCTAAAATTAGCATGTTTAAAGTGATTTTCATGCTTCCAGGGGCTCGGGAAGTTAAATAAATACCATTTGGAGGCATTTAATGTTCGAGCAAAAACGGCTGATTTTCGACAAAAGCGATAACACCCCCCCATTACGTCATGCTTCAGAAATGTGGAAAATGGTCTGTTTTCAAATGTTTTATTTTTGAACGTCAGTTCACATTTGTAGGTGGATCATCAGTGTTAGAGCTCAAATTAGCATGTTTAAAGTGATTTTCATGCTTCCAGGGGCTCGGGAAGTGAATTAAATACTATTTGGAGGCATTTAATGTTCAAGCAAAAACGGCTGATTTTCGACAAAAGAGATAACACCCCCCCATTACGTCATGCTTCAGAAATGTGGAAAATGGTCAGTTTTCAAATGTTTTATTTTTGAACGTCAGTTCACATTTGTAGGTGGATCATCAGTGTTAGAGCTAAAATTAGCATGTTTAAAGTGATTTTCATGCTTCAGGGGCCCTAAACACAAGATTTATGGAATGGTTAAAAGTGCATGAAAATGGCCAATTTACTCACTCTGAGTTCTCAAAAAGGGTTTCTTCACCCCGGGAAGTTAATTAAATACCATTTGGAGGCATTTAATGTTCGAGCAAAAACGGCTGATTTTCGACAAAAGAGATAACACCCCCCATTACGTCATGCTTCAGAAATGTGGAAAATGGTCCGTTTTCAAATGTTTTATTTTTGAACGTCAGTTCACATTTGTAGGTGGATCATCAGTGTTAGAGCTAAAATTAGCATGTTTAAAGTGATTTTCATGCTTCCAGGGGCCCTAAACACAAGATTTATGGAATGGTTAAAAGTGCATGAAAATGGCCAATTTACTCACTCTGAGTTCTCAAAAAGGGTTTCTTCACCCCGGGAAGTTAATTAAATACCATTTGGAGGCATTTAATGTTCGAGCAAAAACGGCTGATTTTCGACAAAAGAGATAACACCCCCCCATTACGTCATGCTTCAGAAATGTGGAAAATGGTCCGTTTTCAAATGCTTTATTTTTGAACGTCAGTTCACATTTGTAGGTGGATCATCAGTGTTAGAGCTAAAATTAGCATGTTTAAAGTGATTTTCATGCTTCCAGGGGCTCGGGAAGTTAACTAAATACCATTTGGAGGCATTTAATGTTCGAGCAAAAACGGCTGATTTTCGACAAAAGAGATAACACCCCCCCATTACGTCATGCTTCAGAAATGTGGAAAATGGTCCGTTTTCAAATGTTTTATTTTTGAACGTCAGTTCACATTTGTAGGTGGATCATCAGTGTTAGAGCTAAAATTAGCATGTTTAAAGTGATTTTCATGCTTCCAGGGGCTCGGGAAGTTAATTAAATACCATTTGGAGGCATTTAATGTTCGAGCAAAAATGGCTGATTTTCGACAAAAGAGATAACACCCCCCCATTACGTCATGCTTCAGAAATGTAGGAAATTGTCAGTTTTCAAATGTTTTATTTCTGAACGTCAGTTCACATTTGTAGGTGGATCATCAGTGTTAGAGCTAACATTGGTATGTTTAAAGTGATTTTCATGCTTCCAGGGGCCCTAAACACAAGATTTATGGAATGGTTAAAAGTGCATGAAAATGGCCAATTTACTCACTCTGAGTTCTCAAAAAGGGTTTCTTCACCCCGGGAAGTTAATTAAATACCATTTGGAGGAATTTAATGTTCGAGCAAAAACGGCTGATTCTCGACAAAAGAGATAACACCCCCCCCATTACGTCATGCTTCAGAAATGTGGAAAATGGTCCGTTTTCAAATGTTTTATTTTTGAACGTCAGTTCACATTTGTAGGTGGATCATCAGTGTTAGAGCTAAAATTAGCATGTTTAAAGTGATTTTCATGCTTCCAGGGGCTCGGGAAGTGAATTAAATACTATTTGGAGGCATTTAATGTTTGAGCAAAAACGGCTGATTTTCGACAAAAGAGATAACACCCCCCCATTACGTCATGCTTCAGAAATGTGGAAAATGGTCCGTTTTCAAATGTTTTATTTTTTAAACATCAGTTCACATTTGTAGGTGGATCATCAGTGTTAGAGCTAAAATTAGCATGTTTAAAGTGATTTTCATGCTTCCAGGGGCCCTAAACACAAGATTTATGGAATGGTTAAAAGTGCATGAAAATGGCCAATTACTCACTCTGAGTTCTCAAAAAGGGTTTCTTCTCCCCGGGAAGTTAATTAAATACCATTTGGAGGCATTTAATGTTCGAGCAAAAACGGCTGATTTTCGACAAAAGAGATAACACCCCCCCATTACGTCATGCTTCAGAAATGTGGAAAATGGTCCGTTTTCAAATGTTTTATTTTTGAACGTCAGTTCACATTTGTAGGTGGATCATCAGTGTTAGAGCTAAAATTAGCATGTTTAAAGTGATTTTCATGCTTCCAGGGGCCCTAAACACAAGATTTATGGACTGTTAAAAGTGCATGAAAATGGCCAATTTGCTCATTCTGAGTTCTCAAAAAGGGTTTCTTCACCCCGGGAAGTTAATTAAATACCATTTGGAGGCATTTAATGTTCGAGCAAAAACGGCTGATTTTCGACAAAAGAGATAACACCCCCCCATTACGTCATGCTTCAGAAATGTGGAAAATGGTCCGTTTTCAAATGTTTTATTTTTGAACGTCAGTTCACATTTGTAGGTGGACCATCAGTGTTAGAGCTAAAATTAGCATGTTTAAAGTGATTTTCATGCTTCCAGGGGCCCTAAACACAAGATTTATGGAATGGTTAAAAGTGCATAAAAATGGCCAATTTACTCACTCTGAGTTCTCAAAAAGGGTTTCTTCACCCCGGGAAGTTAATTAAATACCATTTGGTGGCATTTAATGTTCGAGCAAAAACGGCTGCTTTTCGACAAAAGAGATAACACCCCCCATTACGTGTTGCTTCAGAAATGTGGAAAATGGTTCGTTTTCAAATGTTTTATTTTTGAACGTCAGTTCACATTTGTAGGTGGATCATCAGTGTTAGAGGTAAAATTAGCATGTTTAAAGTGATTTTCATGCTTCCAGGGGCTCGGGAAGTTAATTAAATACCATTTGGAGGCATTTAATGTTCGAGCAAAAACGGCTGGTTTTCGACAAAAGAGATAACACCCCCCCATTACGTCATGCTTCAGAAATGTGGAAAATGGTCCGTTTTCAAATGTTTTATTTTTGAACGTCAGTTCACATTTGTAGGTGGATCATCAGTGTTAGAGCTAAAATTAGCATGTTTAAAGTGATTTTCATGCTTCCAGGGGCCCTAAACACAAGATTTATGGAATGGTTAAAAGTGCATGAAAATGGCCAATTACTCACTCTGAGTTCTCAAAAATTGTTTCTTCACCCCGGGAAGTTGATTAAATACCATTTGGAGGCATTTAACGTTCGAGCAAAAACAGCTGATTTTCGACAAAAGAGATAACACCCCCCCATTACGTCATGCTTCAGAAATGTGGAAAATGGTCCATTTTCAAATGTTTTATTTTTGAACGTCAGTTCACATTTGTAGGCGGATCATCAGTGTTAGAGCTAAAATTAGCATGTTTAAAGTGATTTTCATGCTTTCAGGGGCCCTAAACACAAGATTTATGGAATGGTTAAAAGTGCATGAAAATGGCCAATTTACTCACTCTGAGTTCTCAAAAAGGGTTTCTTCACCCCGGGAAGTTAATTAAATACCATTTGGAGGCATTTAATGTTCGAGCAAAAACGGCTGATTTTCGACAAAAGAGATAACACCCCCCCCATTACGTCATGCTTCAGAAATGTGGAAAATGGTCCGTTTTCAAATGTTTTATTTTTGAACGTCAGTTCACATTTGTAGGTGGATCATCAGTGTTAGAGCTAAAATTAGCATGTTTAAAGTGATTTTCATGCTTCCAGGGGCTCGGGAAGTTAAATAAATACCATTTGGAGGCATTTAATGTTCGAGCAAAAACGGCTGATTTTCGACAAAAGAGATAACACCCCCCCCCCATTACGTCATGCTTCAGAAATGTGGAAAATGGTCAGTTTTCAAATGTTTTATTTTTGAACGTCAGTTCACATTTGTAGGTGGATCATCAGTGTTAGAGCTCAAATTAGCATGTTTAAAGTGATTTTCATGCTTCCAGGGGCTCCGTAAGTGAATTAAATACTATTTGGAGGCATTTAATGTTCAAGCAAAAACGGCTGATTTTTGACAAAAGAGATAACACCCCCCCATTACGTCATGCTTCAGAAATGTGGAAAATGGTCAGTTTTCAAATGTTTTATTTTTGAACGTCAGTTCACATTTGTAGGTGGATCATCAGTGTTAGAGCTAAAATTAGCATGTTTAAAGTGATTTTCATGCTTCCAGGGGCTCGGTAAGTTAATTAAATACCATTTGGAGGCATTTAATGTTCGAGCAAAAATGGCTGATTTTCGACAAAAGAGATAACACCCCCCCATTACGTCATGCTTCAGAAATGTGGAAAATGGTCAGTTTTCAAATGTTTTATTTCTGAACGTCAGTTCACATTTGTAGGTGGATCATCAGTGTTAGAGCTAACATTGGTATGTTTAAAGTGATTTTCATGCTTCCAGGGGCCCTAAACACAAGATTTATGGAATGGTTAAAAGTGCATGAAAATGGCCAATTTACTCACTCTGAGTTCTCAAAAAGGGTTTCTTCACCCCGGGAAGTTAATTAAATACCATTTGGAGGAATTTAATGTTCGAGCAAAAACGGCTGATTCTCGACAAAAGAGATAACACCCCCCCATTACGTCATGCTTCAGAAATGTGGAAAATGGTCCGTTTTCAAATGTTTTATTTTTGAACGTCAGTTCACATTTGTAGGTGGATCATCAGTGTTAGAGCTAAAATTAGCATGTTTAAAGTGATTTTCATGCTTCCAGGGGCTCGGGAAGTGAATTAAATACTATTTGGAGGCATTTAATGTTTGAGCAAAAACGGCTGATTTTCGACAAAAGAGATAACACCCCCCCATTACGTCATGCTTCAGAAATGTGGAAAATGGTCCGTTTTCAAATGTTTTATTTTTTAAACATCAGTTCACATTTGTAGGTGGATCATCAGTGTTAGAGCTAAAATTAGCATGTTTAAAGTGATTTTCATGCTTCCAGGGGCCCTAAACACAAGATTTATGGAATGGTTAAAAGTGCATGAAAATGGCCAATTACTCACTCTGAGTTCTCAAAAAGGGTTTCTTCTCCCCGGGAAGTTAATTAAATACCATTTGGAGGCATTTAATGTTCGAGCAAAAACGGCTGATTTTCGACAAAAGAGATAACACCCCCCCATTACGTCATGCTTCAGAAATGTGGAAAATGGTCCGTTTTCAAATGTTTTATTTTTGAACGTCAGTTCACATTTGTAGGTGGATCATCAGTGTTAGAGCTAAAATTAGCATGTTTAAAGTGATTTTCATGCTTCCAGGGGCCCTAAACACAAGATTTATGGACTGTTAAAAGTGCATGAAAATGGCCAATTTGCTCATTCTGAGTTCTCAAAAAGGGTTTCTTCACCCCGGAAAGTTAATTAAATACCATTTGGAGGCATTTAATGTTCGAGCAAAAACGGCTGATTTTCGACAAAAGAGATAACACCCCCCCATTACGTCATGCTTCAGAAATGTGGAAAATGGTCCGTTTTCAAATGTTTTATTTTTGAACGTCAGTTCACATTTGTAGGTGGACCATCAGTGTTAGAGCTAAAATTAGCATGTTTAAAGTGATTTTCATGCTTCCAGGGGCCCTAAACACAAGATTTATGGAATGGTTAAAAGTGCATAAAAATGGCCAATTTACTCACTCTGAGTTCTCAAAAAGGGTTTCTTCACCCCGGGAAGTTAATTAAATACCATTTGGTGGCATTTAATGTTCGAGCAAAAACGGCTGCTTTTCGACAAAAGAGATAACACCCCCCATTACGTGTTGCTTCAGAAATGTGGAAAATGGTTCGTTTTCAAATGTTTTATTTTTGAACGTCAGTTCACATTTGTAGGTGGATCATCAGTGTTAGAGGTAAAATTAGCATGTTTAAAGTGATTTTCATGCTTCCAGGGGCTCGGGAAGTTAATTAAATACCATTTGGAGGCATTTAACCCCTTCAGTGCTAATGACAAGGGTAACTCGTCATGGAGTTTCCGTTGATTTCAATGGAAATTACATTGAAGTTCCAGAAGAAGCATAGCATCCAAGTGGTTAATGTTCGAGCAAAAACGGCTGGTTTTCGACAAAAGAGATAACACCCCCCCATTACGTCATGCTTCAGAAATGTGGAAAATGGTCCGTTTTCAAATGTTTTATTTTTGAACGTCAGTTCACATTTGTAGGTGGATCATCAGTGTTAGAGCTAAAATTAGCATGTTTAAAGTGATTTTCATGCTTCCAGGGGCCCTAAACACAAGATTTATGGAATGGTTAAAAGTGCATGAAAATGGCCAATTACTCACTCTGAGTTCTCAAAAAGGGTTTCTTCACCCCGGGAAGTTAATTAAATACCATTTGGAGGCATTTAACGTTCGAGCAAAAACAGCTGATTTTCGACAAAAGAGATAACACCCCCCCATTACGTCATGCTTCAGAAATGTGGAAAATGGTCCATTTTCAAATGTTTTATTTTTGAACGTCAGTTCACATTTGTAGGCGGATCATCAGTGTTAGAGCTAAAATTAGCATGTTTAAAGTGATTTTCATGCTTTCAGGGGCCCTAAACACAAGATTTATGGAATGGTTAAAAGTGCATGAAAATGGCCAATTTACTCACTCTGAGTTCTCAAAAAGGGTTTCTTCACCCCGGGAAGTTAATTAAATACCATTTGGAGGCATTTAATGTTCGAGCAAAAACGGCTGATTTTCGACAAAAGAGATAACACCCCCCCATTACGTCATGCTTCAGAAATGTGGAAAATGGTCCGTTTTCAAATGTTTTATTTTTGAACGTCAGTTCACATTTGTAGGTGGATCATCAGTGTTAGAGCTAAAATTAGCATGTTTAAAGTGATTTTCATGCTTCCAGGGGCCCTAAACACAAGATTTATGGAATGGTTAAAAGTGCATGAAAATGGCCAATTTACTCACTCTGAGTTCTCAAAAAGGGTTTCTTCACCCCGGGAAGTTAATTAAATACCATTTGGAGGCATTTAATGTTCGAGCAAAAACGGCTGATTTTCGACAAAAGAGATAACACCCCCCATTACGTCATGCTTCAGAAATGTGGAAAATGGTCCGTTTTCAAATGTTTTATTTTTGAACGTCAGTTCACATTTGTAGGTGGATCATCAGTGTTAGAGCTAAAATTAGCATGTTTAAAGTGATTTTCATGCTTCCAGGAGCTCGGGAAGTTAATTAAATACCATTTGGAGGCATTTAATGTTCGAGCAAAAACGGCTGATTTTCGACAAAAGAGATAACACCCCCCCATTACGTCATGCTTCAGAAATGTGGAAAATGGTCCGTTTTCAAATGTTTTATTTTTGAACGTCAGTTCACATTTGTAGGTGGATCATCAGTGTTAGAGCTAAAATTAGCATGTTTAAAGTGATTTTCATGCTTCCAGGGGCCCTAAACACAAGATTTATGGAATGGTTAAAAGTGCATAAAAATGGCCAATTTACTCACTCTGAGTTCTCAAAAATGGTTTCTTCACCCCGGGAAGTTAATTAAATACCATTTGGAGGCATTTAATGTTCGAGCAAAAACGGCTGATTTTCGACAAAAGAGATAACACCGCCCCATTACGTCATGCTTCAGAAATGTGGAAAATGGTCCGTTTTCAAATGTTTTATTTTTGAACGTCAGTTCACATTTGTAGGTGGATCATCAGTGCGAGAGCTAAAATTAGCATGTTTAAAGTGATTTTCATGCTTCCAGGGGCTCGGGAAGTTAATTAAATACCATTTGGAGGCATTTAATGTTCGAGCAAAAACGGCTGGTTTTCGACAAAAGAGATAACACCCCCCCATTACGTCATGCTTCAGAAATGTGAAAAATGGTCCGTTTTCAAATGTTTTATTTTTGAACGTCAGTTCACATTTGTAGGTGGATCATCAGTGTTAGAGCTAAAATTAGCATGTTTAAAGTGATTTTCATGCTTCCAGGGGCCCTAATTACAAGATTTATTGAATGGTTAAAAGTGCATGAAAATGGCCAATTACTCACTCTGAGTTCTCAAAAAGGGTTTCTTCACCCCGGGAAGTTAATTAAATACCATTTTGAGGCATTTAATGTTCGAGCAAAACAGCTGATTTTCGACAAAAGAGATAACACCCCCCCATTACGTCATGCTTCAGAAATGTGGAAAATGGTCCGTTTTCAAATGTTTTATTTTTGAACATCAGTTCACATTTGTAGGTGGATCATCAGTGTTAGAGCTAAAATTAGCATGTTTAAAGTGATTTTCATGCTTCCAGGGGCCCTAAACACAAGATTTATGGAATGGTTAAAAGTGCATAAAAATGGCCAATTTACTCACTCTGAGTTCTCAAAAATGGTTTCTTCACCCCGGGAAGTTAATTAAATACCATTTGGAGGCATTTAATGTTCGAGCAAAAACGGCTGATTTTCGACAAAAGAGATAACACCCCCCCATTACGTCATGCTTCAGAAATGTGGAAAATGGTCCGTTTTCAAATGTTTTATTTTTGAACGTCAGTTCACATTTGTAGGTGGATCATCAGTGCGAGAGCTAAAATTAGCATGTTTAAAGTGATTTTCATGCTTCCAGGGGCTCGGGAAGTTAATTAAATACCATTTGGAGGCATTTAATGTTCGAGCAAAAACGGCTGGTTTTCGACAAAAGAGATAACACCCCCCCATTACGTCATGCTTCAGAAATGTGAAAAATGGTCCGTTTTCAAATGTTTTATTTTTGAACGTCAGTTCACATTTGTAGGTGGATCATCAGTGTTAGAGCTAAAATTAGCATGTTTAAAGTGATTTTCATGCTTCCAGGGGCCCTAATTACAAGATTTATTGAATGGTTAAAAGTGCATGAAAATGGCCAATTACTCACTCTGAGTTCTCAAAAAGGGTTTCTTCACCCCGGGAAGTTAATTAAATACCATTTTGAGGCATTTAATGTTCGAGCAAAACAGCTGATTTTCGACAAAAGAGATAACACCCCCCCATTACGTCATGCTTCAGAAATGTGGAAAATGGTCCGTTTTCAAATGTTTTATTTTTGAACGTCAGTTCACATTTGTAGGTGGATCATCAGTGTTAGAGCTAAAATTAGCATGTTTAAAGTGATTTTCATGCTTCCAGGGGCTCGGGAAGTGAATTAAATACTATTTGGAGGCATTTAATGTTTGAGCAAAAACGGCTGATTTTCGACTATAGAGATATTACCCCCCCATTACGTCATGCTTCAGAAATGTGGAAAATGGTCCGTTTTCAAATGTTTTATTTTTGAACGTCAGTTCACATTTGTAGGTGGATCATCAGTGTTAGAGCTAAAATTAGCATGTTTAAAGTGATTTTCATGCTTCCAGGGGCCCTAAACACAAGATTTATGGAATGGTTAAAAGTGCATGAAAATGGCCAATTTACTCACTCTGAGTTCTCAAAAAGGGTTTCTTCACCCCGGGAAGTTAATTAAATACCATTTGGAGGCATTTAATGTTCGAGCAAAAACGGCTGATTTTCGACAAAAGAGATAACACCCCCCATTACGTCATGCTTCAGAAATGTGGAAAATGGTCCGTTTTCAAATGTTTTATTTTTGAACGTCAGTTCACATTTGTAGGTGGATCATCAGTGTTAGAGCTAAAATTAGCATGTTTAAAGTGATTTTCATGCTTCCAGGAGCTCGGGAAGTTAATTAAATACCATTTGGAGGCATTTAATGTTCGAGCAAAAACGGCTGATTTTCGACAAAAGAGATAACACCCCCCCATTACGTCATGCTTCAGAAATGTGGAAAATGGTCCGTTTTCAAATGTTTTATTTTTGAACGTCAGTTCACATTTGTAGGTGGATCATCAGTGTTAGAGCTAAAATTAGCATGTTTAAAGTGATTTTCATGCTTCCAGGGGCCCTAAACACAAGATTTATGGAATGGTTAAAAGTGCATAAAAATGGCCAATTTACTCACTCTGAGTTCTCAAAAATGGTTTCTTCACCCCGGGAAGTTAATTAAATACCATTTGGAGGCATTTAATGTTCGAGCAAAAACGGCTGATTTTCGACAAAAGAGATAACACCGCCCCATTACGTCATGCTTCAGAAATGTGGAAAATGGTCCGTTTTCAAATGTTTTATTTTTGAACGTCAGTTCACATTTGTAGGTGGATCATCAGTGCGAGAGCTAAAATTAGCATGTTTAAAGTGATTTTCATGCTTCCAGGGGCTCGGGAAGTTAATTAAATACCATTTGGAGGCATTTAATGTTCGAGCAAAAACGGCTGGTTTTCGACAAAAGAGATAACACCCCCCCATTACGTCATGCTTCAGAAATGTGAAAAATGGTCCGTTTTCAAATGTTTTATTTTTGAACGTCAGTTCACATTTGTAGGTGGATCATCAGTGTTAGAGCTAAAATTAGCATGTTTAAAGTGATTTTCATGCTTCCAGGGGCCCTAATTACAAGATTTATTGAATGGTTAAAAGTGCATGAAAATGGCCAATTACTCACTCTGAGTTCTCAAAAAGGGTTTCTTCACCCCGGGAAGTTAATTAAATACCATTTTGAGGCATTTAATGTTCGAGCAAAACAGCTGATTTTCGACAAAAGAGATAACACCCCCCCATTACGTCATGCTTCAGAAATGTGGAAAATGGTCCGTTTTCAAATGTTTTATTTTTGAACATCAGTTCACATTTGTAGGTGGATCATCAGTGTTAGAGCTAAAATTAGCATGTTTAAAGTGATTTTCATGCTTCCAGGGGCCCTAAACACAAGATTTATGGAATGGTTAAAAGTGCATAAAAATGGCCAATTTACTCACTCTGAGTTCTCAAAAATGGTTTCTTCACCCCGGGAAGTTAATTAAATACCATTTGGAGGCATTTAATGTTCGAGCAAAAACGGCTGATTTTCGACAAAAGAGATAACACCCCCCCATTACGTCATGCTTCAGAAATGTGGAAAATGGTCCGTTTTCAAATGTTTTATTTTTGAACGTCAGTTCACATTTGTAGGTGGATCATCAGTGCGAGAGCTAAAATTAGCATGTTTAAAGTGATTTTCATGCTTCCAGGGGCTCGGGAAGTTAATTAAATACCATTTGGAGGCATTTAATGTTCGAGCAAAAACGGCTGGTTTTCGACAAAAGAGATAACACCCCCCCATTACGTCATGCTTCAGAAATGTGAAAAATGGTCCGTTTTCAAATGTTTTATTTTTGAACGTCAGTTCACATTTGTAGGTGGATCATCAGTGTTAGAGCTAAAATTAGCATGTTTAAAGTGATTTTCATGCTTCCAGGGGCCCTAATTACAAGATTTATTGAATGGTTAAAAGTGCATGAAAATGGCCAATTACTCACTCTGAGTTCTCAAAAAGGGTTTCTTCACCCCGGGAAGTTAATTAAATACCATTTTGAGGCATTTAATGTTCGAGCAAAACAGCTGATTTTCGACAAAAGAGATAACACCCCCCCATTACGTCATGCTTCAGAAATGTGGAAAATGGTCCGTTTTCAAATGTTTTATTTTTGAACGTCAGTTCACATTTGTAGGTGGATCATCAGTGTTAGAGCTAAAATTAGCATGTTTAAAGTGATTTTCATGCTTCCAGGGGCTCGGGAAGTGAATTAAATACTATTTGGAGGCATTTAATGTTTGAGCAAAAACGGCTGATTTTCGACTATAGAGATATTACCCCCCCATTACGTCATGCTTC
Source organism: Lissotriton vulgaris (assembly GCF_964263255.1). Classification (NCBI taxonomy): domain Eukaryota; kingdom Metazoa; phylum Chordata; class Amphibia; order Caudata; family Salamandridae; genus Lissotriton; species Lissotriton vulgaris. The sequence continues at coordinate 370,936 of NW_028243393.1, forward strand.
AGAAATGTGGAAAATGGTCCGTTTTCAAATGTTTTATTTTTGAACGTCAGTTCACATTTGTAGGTGGATCATCAGTGTTAGAGCTAAAATTAGCATGTTTAAAGTGATTTTCATGCTTCCAGGGGCCCTAAACACAAGATTTATGGAATGGTTAAAAGTGCATGAAAATGGCCAATTTACTCACTCTGAGTTCTCAAAAAGGGTTTCTTCACCCCGGGAAGTTAATTAAATACCATTTGGAGGCATTTAATGTTCGAGCAAAAACGGCTGATTTTCGACAAAAGAGATAACACCCCCCCATTACGTCATGCTTCAGAAATGTGGAAAATGGTCCGTTTTCAAATGTTTTATTTTTGAACGTCAGTTCACATTTGTAGGTGGATCATCAGTGTTAGAGCTAAAATTAGTATGTTTAAAGTGATTTTTATGCTTCCAGGGGCTTGGGAAGTTAAATAAATACCATTTGGAGGCATTTAATGTTCGAGCAAAAACGGCTGATTTTCGACAAAAGAGATAACACCCCCCATTACGTCATGCTTCAGAAATGTGGAAAATGGTCCGTTTTCAAATGTTTTATTTTTGAACGTCAGTTCACATTTGTAGGTGGATCATCAGTGTTAGAGCTCAAATTAGCATGTTTAAAGTGATTTTCATGCTTCCAGGGGCTCGGGAAGTGAATTAAATACTATTTGGAGGCATTTAATGTTCAAGCAAAAACGGCTGATTTTCGACAAAAGAGATAACACCCCCCCATTACGTCATGCTTCAGAAATGTGGAAAATGGTCCGTTTTCAAATGTTTTATTTTTGAACGTCAGTTCACATTTGTAGGTGGATCATCAGTGTTAGAGCTAACATTGGCATGTTTAAAGTGATTTTCATGCTTCCAGGGGCCCTAAACACAAGATTTATGGAATGGTTAAAAGTGCATGAAAATGGCCAATTTACTCACTCTGAGTTCTTAAAAAGGGTTTCTTCACCCCGGGAAGTTAATTAAATACCATTTGGAGGCATTTAATGTTCGAGCAAAAACGGCTGATTTTCGACAAAAGAGATAACACCCCCCATTACGTCATGCTTCAGAAATGTGGAAAATGGTCCGTTTTCAAATGTTTTATTTTTGAACGTCAGTTCACATTTGTAGGTGGATCATCAGTGTTAGAGCTAAAATTAGCATGTTTAAAGTGATTTTCATGCTTCCAGGGGCCCTAAACACAAGATTTATGGAATGGTTAAAAGTGCATGAAAATGGCCAATTTACTCACTCTGAGTTCTCAAAAAGGGTTTCTTCACCCCGGGAAGTTAATTAAATACCATTTGGAGGCATTTAATGTTCGAGCAAAAACGGCTGATTTTCGACAAAAGAGATAACACCCCCCCATTACGTCATGCTTCAGAAATGTGGAAAATGGTCCGTTTTCAAATGTTTTATTTTTGAACGTCAGTTCACATTTGTAGGTGGATCATCAGTGTTAGAGCTAAAATTAGCATGTTTAAAGTGATTTTCATGCTTCCAGGGGCCCTAAACACAAGATTTATGGAATGGTTAAAAGTGCATGAAAATGGCCAATTTACTCACTCTGAGTTCTTAAAAAGGGTTTCTTCACCCCGGGAAGTTAATTAAATACCATTTGGAGGCATTTAATGTTCGAGCAAAAACGGCTGATTTTCGACAAAAGAGATAACACCCCCCATTACGTCATGCTTCAGAAATGTGGAAAATGGTCCGTTTTCAAATGTTTTATTTTTGAACGTCAGTTCACATTTGTAGGTGGATCATCAGTGTTAGAGCTAAAATTAGCATGTTTAAAGTGATTTTCATGCTTCCAGGGGCTCGGGAAGTTAATTAAATACCATTTGGAGGCATTTAATGTTCGAGCAAAAACGGCTGATTTTCGACAAAAGAGATAACACCCCCCCATTACGTCATGCTTCAGAAATGTGGAAAATGGTCCGTTTTCAAATGTTTTATTTTTGAACGTCAGTTCACATTTGTAGGTGGATCATCAGTGTTAGAGCTAAAATTAGCATGTTTAAAGTGATTTTCATGCTTCCAGGGGCCCTAAACACAAGATTTATGGAATGGTTAAAAGTGCATAAAAATGGCCAATTTACTCACTCTGAGTTCTCAAAAAGGGTTTCTTCACCCCGGGAAGTTAATTAAATACCATTTGGTGGCATTTAATGTTCGAGCAAAAACGGCTGCTTTTCGACAAAAGAGATAACACCCCCCATTACGTGTTGCTTCAGAAATGTGGAAAATGGTTCGTTTTCAAATGTTTTATTTTTGAACGTCAGTTCACATTTGTAGGTGGATCATCAGTGTTAGAGGTAAAATTAGCATGTTTAAAGTGATTTTCATGCTTCCAGGGGCTCGGGAAGTTAATTAAATACCATTTGGAGGCATTTAACCCCTTCAGTGCTAATGACAAGGGTAACTCGTCATGGAGTTTCCGTTGATTTCAATGGAAATTACATTGAAGTTCCAGAAGAAGCATAGCATCCAAGTGGTTAATGTTCGAGCAAAAACGGCTGGTTTTCGACAAAAGAGATAACACCCCCCCATTACGTCATGCTTCAGAAATGTGGAAAATGGTCCGTTTTCAAATGTTTTATTTTTGAACGTCAGTTCACATTTGTAGGTGGATCATCAGTGTTAGAGCTAAAATTAGCATGTTTAAAGTGATTTTCATGCTTCCAGGGGCCCTAAACACAAGATTTATGGAATGGTTAAAAGTGCATGAAAATGGCCAATTACTCACTCTGAGTTCTCAAAAAGGGTTTCTTCACCCCGGGAAGTTAATTAAATACCATTTGGAGGCATTTAACGTTCGAGCAAAAACAGCTGATTTTCGACAAAAGAGATAACACCCCCCCATTACGTCATGCTTCAGAAATGTGGAAAATGGTCCATTTTCAAATGTTTTATTTTTGAACGTCAGTTCACATTTGTAGGCGGATCATCAGTGTTAGAGCTAAAATTAGCATGTTTAAAGTGATTTTCATGCTTTCAGGGGCCCTAAACACAAGATTTATGGAATGGTTAAAAGTGCATGAAAATGGCCAATTTACTCACTCTGAGTTCTCAAAAAGGGTTTCTTCACCCCGGGAAGTTAATTAAATACCATTTGGAGGCATTTAATGTTCGAGCAAAAACGGCTGATTTTCGACAAAAGAGATAACACCCCCCCATTACGTCATGCTTCAGAAATGTGGAAAATGGTCCGTTTTCAAATGTTTTATTTTTGAACGTCAGTTCACATTTGTAGGTGGATCATCAGTGTTAGAGCTAAAATTAGCATGTTTAAAGTGATTTTCATGCTTCCAGGGGCCCTAAACACAAGATTTATGGAATGGTTAAAAGTGCATGAAAATGGCCAATTTACTCACTCTGAGTTCTCAAAAAGGGTTTCTTCACCCCGGGAAGTTAATTAAATACCATTTGGAGGCATTTAATGTTCGAGCAAAAACGGCTGATTTTCGACAAAAGAGATAACACCCCCCATTACGTCATGCTTCAGAAATGTGGAAAATGGTCCGTTTTCAAATGTTTTATTTTTGAACGTCAGTTCACATTTGTAGGTGGATCATCAGTGTTAGAGCTAAAATTAGCATGTTTAAAGTGATTTTCATGCTTCCAGGAGCTCGGGAAGTTAATTAAATACCATTTGGAGGCATTTAATGTTCGAGCAAAAACGGCTGATTTTCGACAAAAGAGATAACACCCCCCCATTACGTCATGCTTCAGAAATGTGGAAAATGGTCCGTTTTCAAATGTTTTATTTTTGAACGTCAGTTCACATTTGTAGGTGGATCATCAGTGTTAGAGCTAAAATTAGCATGTTTAAAGTGATTTTCATGCTTCCAGGGGCCCTAAACACAAGATTTATGGAATGGTTAAAAGTGCATAAAAATGGCCAATTTACTCACTCTGAGTTCTCAAAAATGGTTTCTTCACCCCGGGAAGTTAATTAAATACCATTTGGAGGCATTTAATGTTCGAGCAAAAACGGCTGATTTTCGACAAAAGAGATAACACCGCCCCATTACGTCATGCTTCAGAAATGTGGAAAATGGTCCGTTTTCAAATGTTTTATTTTTGAACGTCAGTTCACATTTGTAGGTGGATCATCAGTGCGAGAGCTAAAATTAGCATGTTTAAAGTGATTTTCATGCTTCCAGGGGCTCGGGAAGTTAATTAAATACCATTTGGAGGCATTTAATGTTCGAGCAAAAACGGCTGGTTTTCGACAAAAGAGATAACACCCCCCCATTACGTCATGCTTCAGAAATGTGAAAAATGGTCCGTTTTCAAATGTTTTATTTTTGAACGTCAGTTCACATTTGTAGGTGGATCATCAGTGTTAGAGCTAAAATTAGCATGTTTAAAGTGATTTTCATGCTTCCAGGGGCCCTAATTACAAGATTTATTGAATGGTTAAAAGTGCATGAAAATGGCCAATTACTCACTCTGAGTTCTCAAAAAGGGTTTCTTCACCCCGGGAAGTTAATTAAATACCATTTTGAGGCATTTAATGTTCGAGCAAAACAGCTGATTTTCGACAAAAGAGATAACACCCCCCCATTACGTCATGCTTCAGAAATGTGGAAAATGGTCCGTTTTCAAATGTTTTATTTTTGAACATCAGTTCACATTTGTAGGTGGATCATCAGTGTTAGAGCTAAAATTAGCATGTTTAAAGTGATTTTCATGCTTCCAGGGGCCCTAAACACAAGATTTATGGAATGGTTAAAAGTGCATAAAAATGGCCAATTTACTCACTCTGAGTTCTCAAAAATGGTTTCTTCACCCCGGGAAGTTAATTAAATACCATTTGGAGGCATTTAATGTTCGAGCAAAAACGGCTGATTTTCGACAAAAGAGATAACACCCCCCCATTACGTCATGCTTCAGAAATGTGGAAAATGGTCCGTTTTCAAATGTTTTATTTTTGAACGTCAGTTCACATTTGTAGGTGGATCATCAGTGCGAGAGCTAAAATTAGCATGTTTAAAGTGATTTTCATGCTTCCAGGGGCTCGGGAAGTTAATTAAATACCATTTGGAGGCATTTAATGTTCGAGCAAAAACGGCTGGTTTTCGACAAAAGAGATAACACCCCCCCATTACGTCATGCTTCAGAAATGTGAAAAATGGTCCGTTTTCAAATGTTTTATTTTTGAACGTCAGTTCACATTTGTAGGTGGATCATCAGTGTTAGAGCTAAAATTAGCATGTTTAAAGTGATTTTCATGCTTCCAGGGGCCCTAATTACAAGATTTATTGAATGGTTAAAAGTGCATGAAAATGGCCAATTACTCACTCTGAGTTCTCAAAAAGGGTTTCTTCACCCCGGGAAGTTAATTAAATACCATTTTGAGGCATTTAATGTTCGAGCAAAACAGCTGATTTTCGACAAAAGAGATAACACCCCCCCATTACGTCATGCTTCAGAAATGTGGAAAATGGTCCGTTTTCAAATGTTTTATTTTTGAACGTCAGTTCACATTTGTAGGTGGATCATCAGTGTTAGAGCTAAAATTAGCATGTTTAAAGTGATTTTCATGCTTCCAGGGGCTCGGGAAGTGAATTAAATACTATTTGGAGGCATTTAATGTTTGAGCAAAAACGGCTGATTTTCGACTATAGAGATATTACCCCCCCATTACGTCATGCTTCAGAAATGTGGAAAATGGTCCGTTTTCAAATGTTTTATTTTTGAACGTCAGTTCACATTTGTAGGTGGATCATCAGTGTTAGAGCTAAAATTAGCATGTTTAAAGTGATTTTCATGCTTCCAGGGGCCCTAAACACAAGATTTATGGAATGGTTAAAAGTGCATGAAAATGGCCAATTTACTCACTCTGAGTTCTCAAAAAGGGTTTCTTCACCCCGGGAAGTTAATTAAATACCATTTGGAGGCATTTAATGTTCGAGCAAAAACGGCTGATTTTCGACAAAAGAGATAACACCCCCCATTACGTCATGCTTCAGAAATGTGGAAAATGGTCCGTTTTCAAATGTTTTATTTTTGAACGTCAGTTCACATTTGTAGGTGGATCATCAGTGTTAGAGCTAAAATTAGCATGTTTAAAGTGATTTTCATGCTTCCAGGAGCTCGGGAAGTTAATTAAATACCATTTGGAGGCATTTAATGTTCGAGCAAAAACGGCTGATTTTCGACAAAAGAGATAACACCCCCCCATTACGTCATGCTTCAGAAATGTGGAAAATGGTCCGTTTTCAAATGTTTTATTTTTGAACGTCAGTTCACATTTGTAGGTGGATCATCAGTGTTAGAGCTAAAATTAGCATGTTTAAAGTGATTTTCATGCTTCCAGGGGCCCTAAACACAAGATTTATGGAATGGTTAAAAGTGCATAAAAATGGCCAATTTACTCACTCTGAGTTCTCAAAAATGGTTTCTTCACCCCGGGAAGTTAATTAAATACCATTTGGAGGCATTTAATGTTCGAGCAAAAACGGCTGATTTTCGACAAAAGAGATAACACCGCCCCATTACGTCATGCTTCAGAAATGTGGAAAATGGTCCGTTTTCAAATGTTTTATTTTTGAACGTCAGTTCACATTTGTAGGTGGATCATCAGTGCGAGAGCTAAAATTAGCATGTTTAAAGTGATTTTCATGCTTCCAGGGGCTCGGGAAGTTAATTAAATACCATTTGGAGGCATTTAATGTTCGAGCAAAAACGGCTGGTTTTCGACAAAAGAGATAACACCCCCCCATTACGTCATGCTTCAGAAATGTGAAAAATGGTCCGTTTTCAAATGTTTTATTTTTGAACGTCAGTTCACATTTGTAGGTGGATCATCAGTGTTAGAGCTAAAATTAGCATGTTTAAAGTGATTTTCATGCTTCCAGGGGCCCTAATTACAAGATTTATTGAATGGTTAAAAGTGCATGAAAATGGCCAATTACTCACTCTGAGTTCTCAAAAAGGGTTTCTTCACCCCGGGAAGTTAATTAAATACCATTTTGAGGCATTTAATGTTCGAGCAAAACAGCTGATTTTCGACAAAAGAGATAACACCCCCCCATTACGTCATGCTTCAGAAATGTGGAAAATGGTCCGTTTTCAAATGTTTTATTTTTGAACATCAGTTCACATTTGTAGGTGGATCATCAGTGTTAGAGCTAAAATTAGCATGTTTAAAGTGATTTTCATGCTTCCAGGGGCCCTAAACACAAGATTTATGGAATGGTTAAAAGTGCATAAAAATGGCCAATTTACTCACTCTGAGTTCTCAAAAATGGTTTCTTCACCCCGGGAAGTTAATTAAATACCATTTGGAGGCATTTAATGTTCGAGCAAAAACGGCTGATTTTCGACAAAAGAGATAACACCCCCCCATTACGTCATGCTTCAGAAATGTGGAAAATGGTCCGTTTTCAAATGTTTTATTTTTGAACGTCAGTTCACATTTGTAGGTGGATCATCAGTGCGAGAGCTAAAATTAGCATGTTTAAAGTGATTTTCATGCTTCCAGGGGCTCGGGAAGTTAATTAAATACCATTTGGAGGCATTTAATGTTCGAGCAAAAACGGCTGGTTTTCGACAAAAGAGATAACACCCCCCCATTACGTCATGCTTCAGAAATGTGAAAAATGGTCCGTTTTCAAATGTTTTATTTTTGAACGTCAGTTCACATTTGTAGGTGGATCATCAGTGTTAGAGCTAAAATTAGCATGTTTAAAGTGATTTTCATGCTTCCAGGGGCCCTAATTACAAGATTTATTGAATGGTTAAAAGTGCATGAAAATGGCCAATTACTCACTCTGAGTTCTCAAAAAGGGTTTCTTCACCCCGGGAAGTTAATTAAATACCATTTTGAGGCATTTAATGTTCGAGCAAAACAGCTGATTTTCGACAAAAGAGATAACACCCCCCCATTACGTCATGCTTCAGAAATGTGGAAAATGGTCCGTTTTCAAATGTTTTATTTTTGAACGTCAGTTCACATTTGTAGGTGGATCATCAGTGTTAGAGCTAAAATTAGCATGTTTAAAGTGATTTTCATGCTTCCAGGGGCTCGGGAAGTGAATTAAATACTATTTGGAGGCATTTAATGTTTGAGCAAAAACGGCTGATTTTCGACTATAGAGATATTACCCGCCCATTACGTCATGCTTCAGAAATGTGGAAAATGGTCCGTTTTCAAATGTTTTATTTTTGAACGTCAGTTCACATTTGTAGGTGGATCATCAGTGTTAGAGCTAAAATTAGCATGTTTAAAGTGATTTTCATGCTTCCAGGGGCCCTAAACACAAGATTTATGGAATGGTTAAAAGTGCATGAAAATGGCCAATTTACTCACTCTGAGTTCTCAAAAAGGGTTTCTTCACCCCGGGAAGTTAATTAAATACCATTTGGAGGCATTTAATGTTCGAGCAAAAACGGCTGATTTTCGACAAAAGAGATAACACCCCCCCATTACGTCATGCTTCAGAAATGTGGAAAATGGTCCGTTTTCAAATGTTTTATTTTTGAACGTCAGTTCACATTTGTAGGTGGATCATCAGTGTTAGAGCTAAAATTAGTATGTTTAAAGTGATTTTTATGCTTCCAGGGGCTTGGGAAGTTAAATAAATACCATTTGGAGGCATTTAATGTTCGAGCAAAAACGGCTGATTTTCGACAAAAGAGATAACACCCCCCATTACGTCATGCTTCAGAAATGTGGAAAATGGTCCGTTTTCAAATGTTTTATTTTTGAACGTCAGTTCACATTTGTAGGTGGATCATCAGTGTTAGAGCTCAAATTAGCATGTTTAAAGTGATTTTCATGCTTCCAGGGGCTCGGGAAGTGAATTAAATACTATTTGGAGGCATTTAATGTTCAAGCAAAAACGGCTGATTTTCGACAAAAGAGATAACACCCCCCCATTACGTCATGCTTCAGAAATGTGGAAAATGGTCCGTTTTCAAATGTTTTATTTTTGAACGTCAGTTCACATTTGTAGGTGGATCATCAGTGTTAGAGCTAACATTGGCATGTTTAAAGTGATTTTCATGCTTCCAGGGGCCCTAAACACAAGATTTATGGAATGGTTAAAAGTGCATGAAAATGGCCAATTTACTCACTCTGAGTTCTTAAAAAGGGTTTCTTCACCCCGGGAAGTTAATTAAATACCATTTGGAGGCATTTAATGTTCGAGCAAAAACGGCTGATTTTCGACAAAAGAGATAACACCCCCCATTACGTCATGCTTCAGAAATGTGGAAAATGGTCCGTTTTCAAATGTTTTATTTTTGAACGTCAGTTCACATTTGTAGGTGGATCATCAGTGTTAGAGCTAAAATTAGCATGTTTAAAGTGATTTTCATGCTTCCAGGGGCCCTAAACACAAGATTTATGGAATGGTTAAAAGTGCATGAAAATGGCCAATTTACTCACTCTGAGTTCTCAAAAAGGGTTTCTTCACCCCGGGAAGTTAATTAAATACCATTTGGAGGCATTTAATGTTCGAGCAAAAACGGCTGATTTTCGACAAAAGAGATAACACCCCCCCATTACGTCATGCTTCAGAAATGTGGAAAATGGTCCGTTTTCAAATGTTTTATTTTTGAACGTCAGTTCACATTTGTAGGTGGATCATCAGTGTTAGAGCTAAAATTAGCATGTTTAAAGTGATTTTCATGCTTCCAGGGGCCCTAAACACAAGATTTATGGAATGGTTAAAAGTGCATGAAAATGGCCAATTTACTCACTCTGAGTTCTTAAAAAGGGTTTCTTCACCCCGGGAAGTTAATTAAATACCATTTGGAGGCATTTAATGTTCGAGCAAAAACGGCTGATTTTCGACAAAAGAGATAACACCCCCCATTACGTCATGCTTCAGAAATGTGGAAAATGGTCCGTTTTCAAATGTTTTATTTTTGAACGTCAGTTCACATTTGTAGGTGGATCATCAGTGTTAGAGCTAAAATTAGCATGTTTAAAGTGATTTTCATGCTTCCAGGGGCTCGGGAAGTTAATTAAATACCATTTGGAGGCATTTAATGTTCGAGCAAAAACGGCTGATTTTCGACAAAAGAGATAACACCCCCCCATTACGTCATGCTTCAGAAATGTGGAAAATGGTCCGTTTTCAAATGTTTTATTTTTGAACGTCAGTTCACATTTGTAGGTGGATCATCAGTGTTAGAGCTAAAATTAGCATGTTTAAAGTGATTTTCATGCTTCCAGGGGCCCTAAACACAAGATTTATGGAATGGTTAAAAGTGCATGAAAATGGCCAATTTACTCACTCTGAGTTCTCAAAAAGGGTTTCTTCACCCCGGGAAGTGAATTAAATACCATTTGGAGGCATTTAATGTTCGAGCAAAAACGGCTGATTTTCGACAAAAGAGATAACACCCCCCCATTACGTCATGCTTCAGAAATGTGGAAAATGGTCCGTTTTCAAATGTTTTATTTTTGAACGTCAGTTCACATTTGTAGGTGGATCATCAGTGTTAGAGCTAAAATTAGCATGTTTAAAGTGATTTTCATGCTTCCAGGGGCCCTAAACACAAGATTTATGGACTGTTAAAAGTGCATGAAAATGGCCAATTTGCTCATTCTGAGTTCTCAAAAAGGGTTTCTTCACCCCGGGAAGTTAATTAAATACCATTTGGAGGCATTTAATGTTCGAGCAAAAACGGCTGATTTTCGACAAAAGAGATAACACCCCCCCATTACGTCATGCTTCAGAAATGTGGAAAATGGTCCGTTTTCAAATGTTTTATTTTTGAACGTCAGTTCACATTTGTAGGTGGACCATCAGTGTTAGAGCTAAAATTAGCATGTTTAAAGTGATTTTCATGCTTCCAGGGGCCCTAAACACAAGATTTATGGAATGGTTAAAAGTGCATAAAAATGGCCAATTTACTCACTCTGAGTTCTCAAAAAGGGTTTCTTCACCCCGGGAAGTTAATTAAATACCATTTGGTGGCATTTAATGTTCGAGCAAAAACGGCTGCTTTTCGACAAAAGAGATAACACCCCCCATTACGTGTTGCTTCAGAAATGTGGAAAATGGTTCGTTTTCAAATGTTTTATTTTTGAACGTCAGTTCACATTTGTAGGTGGATCATCAGTGTTAGAGGTAAAATTAGCATGTTTAAAGTGATTTTCATGCTTCCAGGGGCTCGGGAAGTTAATTAAATACCATTTGGAGGCATTTAATGTTCGAGCAAAAACGGCTGGTTTTCGACAAAAGAGATAACACCCCCCCATTACGTCATGCTTCAGAAATGTGGAAAATGGTCCGTTTTCAAATGTTTTATTTTTGAACGTCAGTTCACATTTGTAGGTGGATCATCAGTGTTAGAGCTAAAATTAGCATGTTTAAAGTGATTTTCATGCTTCCAGGGGCCCTAAACACAAGATTTATGGAATGGTTAAAAGTGCATGAAAATGGCCAATTACTCACTCTGAGTTCTCAAAAAGGGTTTCTTCACCCCGGGAAGTTAATTAAATACCATTTGGAGGCATTTAACGTTCGAGCAAAAACAGCTGATTTTCGACAAAAGAGATAACACCCCCCCATTACGTCATGCTTCAGAAATGTGGAAAATGGTCCATTTTCAAATGTTTTATTTTTGAACGTCAGTTCACATTTGTAGGCGGATCATCAGTGTTAGAGCTAAAATTAGCATGTTTAAAGTGATTTTCATGCTTTCAGGGGCCCTAAACACAAGATTTATGGAATGGTTAAAAGTGCATGAAAATGGCCAATTTACTCACTCTGAGTTCTCAAAAAGGGTTTCTTCACCCCGGGAAGTTAATTAAATACCGTTTGGAGGCATTTAATGTTCGAGCAAAAACGGCTGATTTTCGACAAAAGAGATAACACCCCCCCCATTACGTCATGCTTCAGAAATGTGGAAAATGGTCCGTTTTCAAATGTTTTATTTTTGAACGTCAGTTCACATTTGTAGGTGGATCATCAGTGTTAGAGCTAAAATTAGCATGTTTAAAGTGATTTTCATGCTTCCAGGGGCTCGGGAAGTTAAATAAATACCATTTGGAGGCATTTAATGTTCGAGCAAAAACGGCTGATTTTCGACAAAAGAGATAACACCCCCCCCCCATTACGTCATGCTTCAGAAATGTGGAAAATGGTCAGTTTTCAAATGTTTTATTTTTGAACGTCAGTTCACATTTGTAGGTGGATCATCAGTGTTAGAGCTCAAATTAGCATGTTTAAAGTGATTTTCATGCTTCCAGGGGCTCCGTAAGTGAATTAAATACTATTTGGAGGCATTTAATGTTCAAGCAAAAACGGCTGATTTTTGACAAAAGAGATAACACCCCCCCATTACGTCATGCTTCAGAAATGTGGAAAATGGTCAGTTTTCAAATGTTTTATTTTTGAACGTCAGTTCACATTTGTAGGTGGATCATCAGTGTTAGAGCTAAAATTAGCATGTTTAAAGTGATTTTCATGCTTCCAGGGGCTCGGTAAGTTAATTAAATACCATTTGGAGGCATTTAATGTTCGAGCAAAAATGGCTGATTTTCGACAAAAGAGATAACACCCCCCCATTACGTCATGCTTCAGAAATGTGGAAAATGGTCAGTTTTCAAATGTTTTATTTCTGAACGTCAGTTCACATTTGTAGGTGGATCATCAGTGTTAGAGCTAACATTGGTATGTTTAAAGTGATTTTCATGCTTCCAGGGGCCCTAAACACAAGATTTATGGAATGGTTAAAAGTGCATGAAAATGGCCAATTTACTCACTCTGAGTTCTCAAAAAGGGTTTCTTCACCCCGGGAAGTTAATTAAATACCATTTGGAGGAATTTAATGTTCGAGCAAAAACGGCTGATTCTCGACAAAAGAGATAACACCCCCCCATTACGTCATGCTTCAGAAATGTGGAAAATGGTCCGTTTTCAAATGTTTTATTTTTGAACGTCAGTTCACATTTGTAGGTGGATCATCAGTGTTAGAGCTAAAATTAGCATGTTTAAAGTGATTTTCATGCTTCCAGGGGCTCGGGAAGTGAATTAAATACTATTTGGAGGCATTTAATGTTTGAGCAAAAACGGCTGATTTTCGACAAAAGAGATAACACCCCCCCATTACGTCATGCTTCAGAAATGTGGAAAATGGTCCGTTTTCAAATGTTTTATTTTTTAAACATCAGTTCACATTTGTAGGTGGATCATCAGTGTTAGAGCTAAAATTAGCATGTTTAAAGTGATTTTCATGCTTCCAGGGGCCCTAAACACAAGATTTATGGAATGGTTAAAAGTGCATGAAAATGGCCAATTACTCACTCTGAGTTCTCAAAAAGGGTTTCTTCTCCCCGGGAAGTTAATTAAATACCATTTGGAGGCATTTAATGTTCGAGCAAAAACGGCTGATTTTCGACAAAAGAGATAACACCCCCCCATTACGTCATGCTTCAGAAATGTGGAAAATGGTCCGTTTTCAAATGTTTTATTTTTGAACGTCAGTTCACATTTGTAGGTGGATCATCAGTGTTAGAGCTAAAATTAGCATGTTTAAAGTGATTTTCATGCTTCCAGGGGCCCTAAACACAAGATTTATGGACTGTTAAAAGTGCATGAAAATGGCCAATTTGCTCATTCTGAGTTCTCAAAAAGGGTTTCTTCACCCCGGGAAGTTAATTAAATACCATTTGGAGGCATTTAATGTTCGAGCAAAAACGGCTGATTTTCGACAAAAGAGATAACACCCCCCCATTACGTCATGCTTCAGAAATGTGGAAAATGGTCCGTTTTCAAATGTTTTATTTTTGAACGTCAGTTCACATTTGTAGGTGGACCATCAGTGTTAGAGCTAAAATTAGCATGTTTAAAGTGATTTTCATGCTTCCAGGGGCCCTAAACACAAGATTTATGGAATGGTTAAAAGTGCATAAAAATGGCCAATTTACTCACTCTGAGTTCTCAAAAAGGGTTTCTTCACCCCGGGAAGTTAATTAAATACCATTTGGTGGCATTTAATGTTCGAGCAAAAACGGCTGCTTTTCGACAAAAGAGATAACACCCCCCATTACGTGTTGCTTCAGAAATGTGGAAAATGGTTCGTTTTCAAATGTTTTATTTTTGAACGTCAGTTCACATTTGTAGGTGGATCATCAGTGTTAGAGGTAAAATTAGCATGTTTAAAGTGATTTTCATGCTTCCAGGGGCTCGGGAAGTTAATTAAATACCATTTGGAGGCATTTAACCCCTTCAGTGCTAATGACAAGGGTAACTCGTCATGGAGTTTCCGTTGATTTCAATGGAAATTACATTGAAGTTCCAGAAGAAGCATAGCATCCAAGTGGTTAATGTTCGAGCAAAAACGGCTGGTTTTCGACAAAAGAGATAACACCCCCCCATTACGTCATGCTTCAGAAATGTGGAAAATGGTCCGTTTTCAAATGTTTTATTTTTGAACGTCAGTTCACATTTGTAGGTGGATCATCAGTGTTAGAGCTAAAATTAGCATGTTTAAAGTGATTTTCATGCTTCCAGGGGCCCTAAACACAAGATTTATGGAATGGTTAAAAGTGCATGAAAATGGCCAATTACTCACTCTGAGTTCTCAAAAAGGGTTTCTTCACCCCGGGAAGTTAATTAAATACCATTTGGAGGCATTTAACGTTCGAGCAAAAACAGCTGATTTTCGACAAAAGAGATAACACCCCCCCATTACGTCATGCTTCAGAAATGTGGAAAATGGTCCATTTTCAAATGTTTTATTTTTGAACGTCAGTTCACATTTGTAGGCGGATCATCAGTGTTAGAGCTAAAATTAGCATGTTTAAAGTGATTTTCATGCTTTCAGGGGCCCTAAACACAAGATTTATGGAATGGTTAAAAGTGCATGAAAATGGCCAATTTACTCACTCTGAGTTCTCAAAAAGGGTTTCTTCACCCCGGGAAGTTAATTAAATACCATTTGGAGGCATTTAATGTTCGAGCAAAAACGGCTGATTTTCGACAAAAGAGATAACACCCCCCCATTACGTCATGCTTCAGAAATGTGGAAAATGGTCCGTTTTCAAATGTTTTATTTTTGAACGTCAGTTCACATTTGTAGGTGGATCATCAGTGTTAGAGCTAAAATTAGCATGTTTAAAGTGATTTTCATGCTTCCAGGGGCCCTAAACACAAGATTTATGGAATGGTTAAAAGTGCATGAAAATGGCCAATTTACTCACTCTGAGTTCTCAAAAAGGGTTTCTTCACCCCGGGAAGTTAATTAAATACCATTTGGAGGCATTTAATGTTCGAGCAAAAACGGCTGATTTTCGACAAAAGAGATAACACCCCCCATTACGTCATGCTTCAGAAATGTGGAAAATGGTCCGTTTTCAAATGTTTTATTTTTGAACGTCAGTTCACATTTGTAGGTGGATCATCAGTGTTAGAGCTAAAATTAGCATGTTTAAAGTGATTTTCATGCTTCCAGGAGCTCGGGAAGTTAATTAAATACCATTTGGAGGCATTTAATGTTCGAGCAAAAACGGCTGATTTTCGACAAAAGAGATAACACCCCCCCATTACGTCATGCTTCAGAAATGTGGAAAATGGTCCGTTTTCAAATGTTTTATTTTTGAACGTCAGTTCACATTTGTAGGTGGATCATCAGTGTTAGAGCTAAAATTAGCATGTTTAAAGTGATTTTCATGCTTCCAGGGGCCCTAAACACAAGATTTATGGAATGGTTAAAAGTGCATAAAAATGGCCAATTTACTCACTCTGAGTTCTCAAAAATGGTTTCTTCACCCCGGGAAGTTAATTAAATACCATTTGGAGGCATTTAATGTTCGAGCAAAAACGGCTGATTTTCGACAAAAGAGATAACACCGCCCCATTACGTCATGCTTCAGAAATGTGGAAAATGGTCCGTTTTCAAATGTTTTATTTTTGAACGTCAGTTCACATTTGTAGGTGGATCATCAGTGCGAGAGCTAAAATTAGCATGTTTAAAGTGATTTTCATGCTTCCAGGGGCTCGGGAAGTTAATTAAATACCATTTGGAGGCATTTAATGTTCGAGCAAAAACGGCTGGTTTTCGACAAAAGAGATAACACCCCCCCATTACGTCATGCTTCAGAAATGTGAAAAATGGTCCGTTTTCAAATGTTTTATTTTTGAACGTCAGTTCACATTTGTAGGTGGATCATCAGTGTTAGAGCTAAAATTAGCATGTTTAAAGTGATTTTCATGCTTCCAGGGGCCCTAATTACAAGATTTATTGAATGGTTAAAAGTGCATGAAAATGGCCAATTACTCACTCTGAGTTCTCAAAAAGGGTTTCTTCACCCCGGGAAGTTAATTAAATACCATTTTGAGGCATTTAATGTTCGAGCAAAACAGCTGATTTTCGACAAAAGAGATAACACCCCCCCATTACGTCATGCTTCAGAAATGTGGAAAATGGTCCGTTTTCAAATGTTTTATTTTTGAACATCAGTTCACATTTGTAGGTGGATCATCAGTGTTAGAGCTAAAATTAGCATGTTTAAAGTGATTTTCATGCTTCCAGGGGCCCTAAACACAAGATTTATGGAATGGTTAAAAGTGCATAAAAATGGCCAATTTACTCACTCTGAGTTCTCAAAAATGGTTTCTTCACCCCGGGAAGTTAATTAAATACCATTTGGAGGCATTTAATGTTCGAGCAAAAACGGCTGATTTTCGACAAAAGAGATAACACCCCCCCATTACGTCATGCTTCAGAAATGTGGAAAATGGTCCGTTTTCAAATGTTTTATTTTTGAACGTCAGTTCACATTTGTAGGTGGATCATCAGTGCGAGAGCTAAAATTAGCATGTTTAAAGTGATTTTCATGCTTCCAGGGGCTCGGGAAGTTAATTAAATACCATTTGGAGGCATTTAATGTTCGAGCAAAAACGGCTGGTTTTCGACAAAAGAGATAACACCCCCCCATTACGTCATGCTTCAGAAATGTGAAAAATGGTCCGTTTTCAAATGTTTTATTTTTGAACGTCAGTTCACATTTGTAGGTGGATCATCAGTGTTAGAGCTAAAATTAGCATGTTTAAAGTGATTTTCATGCTTCCAGGGGCCCTAATTACAAGATTTATTGAATGGTTAAAAGTGCATGAAAATGGCCAATTACTCACTCTGAGTTCTCAAAAAGGGTTTCTTCACCCCGGGAAGTTAATTAAATACCATTTTGAGGCATTTAATGTTCGAGCAAAACAGCTGATTTTCGACAAAAGAGATAACACCCCCCCATTACGTCATGCTTCAGAAATGTGGAAAATGGTCCGTTTTCAAATGTTTTATTTTTGAACGTCAGTTCACATTTGTAGGTGGATCATCAGTGTTAGAGCTAAAATTAGCATGTTTAAAGTGATTTTCATGCTTCCAGGGGCTCGGGAAGTGAATTAAATACTATTTGGAGGCATTTAATGTTTGAGCAAAAACGGCTGATTTTCGACTATAGAGATATTACCCCCCCATTACGTCATGCTTCAGAAATGTGGAAAATGGTCCGTTTTCAAATGTTTTATTTTTGAACGTCAGTTCACATTTGTAGGTGGATCATCAGTGTTAGAGCTAAAATTAGCATGTTTAAAGTGATTTTCATGCTTCCAGGGGCCCTAAACACAAGATTTATGGAATGGTTAAAAGTGCATGAAAATGGCCAATTTACTCACTCTGAGTTCTCAAAAAGGGTTTCTTCACCCCGGGAAGTTAATTAAATACCATTTGGAGGCATTTAATGTTCGAGCAAAAACGGCTGATTTTCGACAAAAGAGATAACACCCCCCCATTACGTCATGCTTCAGAAATGTGGAAAATGGTCCGTTTTCAAATGTTTTATTTTTGAACGTCAGTTCACATTTGTAGGTGGATCATCAGTGTTAGAGCTAAAATTAGTATGTTTAAAGTGATTTTTATGCTTCCAGGGGCTTGGGAAGTTAAATAAATACCATTTGGAGGCATTTAATGTTCGAGCAAAAACGGCTGATTTTCGACAAAAGAGATAACACCCCCCATTACGTCATGCTTCAGAAATGTGGAAAATGGTCCGTTTTCAAATGTTTTATTTTTGAACGTCAGTTCACATTTGTAGGTGGATCATCAGTGTTAGAGCTCAAATTAGCATGTTTAAAGTGATTTTCATGCTTCCAGGGGCTCGGGAAGTGAATTAAATACTATTTGGAGGCATTTAATGTTCAAGCAAAAACGGCTGATTTTCGACAAAAGAGATAACACCCCCCCATTACGTCATGCTTCAGAAATGTGGAAAATGGTCCGTTTTCAAATGTTTTATTTTTGAACGTCAGTTCACATTTGTAGGTGGATCATCAGTGTTAGAGCTAACATTGGCATGTTTAAAGTGATTTTCATGCTTCCAGGGGCCCTAAACACAAGATTTATGGAATGGTTAAAAGTGCATGAAAATGGCCAATTTACTCACTCTGAGTTCTTAAAAAGGGTTTCTTCACCCCGGGAAGTTAATTAAATACCATTTGGAGGCATTTAATGTTCGAGCAAAAACGGCTGATTTTCGACAAAAGAGATAACACCCCCCATTACGTCATGCTTCAGAAATGTGGAAAATGGTCCGTTTTCAAATGTTTTATTTTTGAACGTCAGTTCACATTTGTAGGTGGATCATCAGTGTTAGAGCTAAAATTAGCATGTTTAAAGTGATTTTCATGCTTCCAGGGGCTCGGGAAGTTAATTAAATACCATTTGGAGGCATTTAATGTTCGAGCAAAAACGGCTGATTTTCGACAAAAGAGATAACACCCCCCATTACGTCATGCTTCAGAAATGTGGAAAATGGTCCGTTTTCAAATGTTTTATTTTTGAACGTCAGTTCACATTTGTAGGTGGATCATCAGTGTTAGAGCTAAAATTAGCATGTTTAAAGTGATTTTCATGCTTCCAGGGGCCCTAAACACAAGATTTATGGAATGGTTAAAAGTGCATGAAAATGGCCAATTTACTCACTCTGAGTTCTCAAAAAGGGTTTCTTCACCCCGGGAAGTTAATTAAATACCATTTGGAGGCATTTAATGTTCGAGCAAAAACGGCTGATTTTCGACAAAAGAGATAACACCCCCCCATTACGTCATGCTTCAGAAATGTGGAAAATGGTCCGTTTTCAAATGTTTTATTTTTGAACGTCAGTTCACATTTGTAGGTGGATCATCAGTGTTAGAGCTAAAATTAGCATGTTTAAAGTGATTTTCATGCTTCCAGGGGCCCTAAACACAAGATTTATGGAATGGTTAAAAGTGCATGAAAATGGCCAATTTACTCACTCTGAGTTCTTAAAAAGGGTTTCTTCACCCCGGGAAGTTAATTAAATACCATTTGGAGGCATTTAATGTTCGAGCAAAAACGGCTGATTTTCGACAAAAGAGATAACACCCCCCCATTACGTCATGCTTCAGAAATGTGGAAAATGGTCCGTTTTCAAATGTTTTATTTTTGAACGTCAGTTCACATTTGTAGGTGGATCGTCAGTGTTAGAGCTAAAATTAGCATGTTTAAAGTGATTTTCATGCTTCCAGGGGCTCGGGAAGTTAATTAAATACCATTTGGAGGCATTTAATGTTCGAGCAAAAACGGCTGATTTTCGACAAAAGAGATAACACCCCCCCATTACGTCATGCTTCAGAAATGTGGAAAATGGTCCGTTTTCAAATGTTTTATTTTTGAACGTCAGTTCACATTTGTAGGTGGATCATCAGTGTTAGAGCTAAAATTAGCATGTTTAAAGTGATTTTCATGCTTCCAGGGGCCCTAAACACAAGATTTATGGAATGGTTAAAAGTGCATGAAAATGGCCAATTTACTCACTCTGAGTTCTCAAAAAGGGTTTCTTCACCCCGGGAAGTGAATTAAATACCATTTGGAGGCATTTAATGTTCGAGCAAAAACGGCTGATTTTCGACAAAAGAGATAACACCCCCCCATTACGTCATGCTTCAGAAATGTGGAAAATGGTCCGTTTTCAAATGTTTTATTTTTGAACGTCAGTTCACATTTGTAGGTGGATCATCAGTGTTAGAGCTAAAATTAGCATGTTTAAAGTGATTTTCATGCTTCCAGGGGCCCTAAACACAAGATTTATGGAATGGTTAAAAGTGCATGAAAATGGCCAATGACTCACTCTGAGTTCTCAAAAAGGGTTTCTTCACCCCGGGAAGTAAATTAAATACCATTTGGAGGCATTTAATGTTCGAGCAAAAACGGCTGATTTTCGACAAAAGAGATAACACCCCCCATTACGTCATGCTTCAGAAATGTGGAAAATGGTCCGTTTTCAAATGTTTTATTTTTGAACGTCAGTTCACATTTGTAGGTGGATCATCAGTGTTAGAGCTAAAATTAGCATGTTTAAAGTGATTTTCATGCTTCCAGGGGCTCGGGAAGTGAATTAAATACTATTTGGAGGCATTTAATGTTTGAGCAAAAACGGCTGATTTTCGACAAAAGAGATAACACCCCCCCATTACGTCATGCTTCAGAAATGTGGAAAATGGTCCGTTTTCAAATGTTTTATTTTTTAAACATCAGTTCACATTTGTAGGTGGATCATCAGTGTTAGAGGTAAAATTAGCATGTTTAAAGTGATTTTCATGCTTCCAGGGGCCCTAAACACAAGATTTATGGAATGGTTAAAAGTGCATGAAAATGGCCAATTACTCACTCTGAGTTCTCAAAAAGGGTTTCTTCTCCCCGGGAAGTTAATTAAATACCATTTGGAGGCATTTAATGTTCGAGCAAAAACGGCTGATTTTCGACAAAAGAGATAACACCCCCCCATTACGTCATGCTTCAGAAATGTGGAAAATGGTCCGTTTTCAAATGTTTTATTTTTGAACGTCAGTTCACATTTGTAGGTGGATCATCAGTGTTAGAGCTAAAATTAGCATGTTTAAAGTGATTTTCATGCTTCCAGGGGCCCTAAACACAAGATTTATGGAATGGTTAAAAGTGCATGAAAATGGCCAATTACTCACTCTGAGTTCTCAAAAAGGGTTTCTTCACCCCGGGAAGTTAATTAAATACCATTTGGAGGCATTTAACGTTCGAGCAAAAACAGCTGATTTTCGACAAAAGAGATAACACCCCCCCATTACGTCATGCTTCAGAAATGTGGAAAATGGTCCATTTTCAAATGTTTTATTTTTGAACGTCAGTTCACATTTGTAGGCGGATCATCAGTGTTAGAGCTAAAATTAGCATGTTTAAAGTGATTTTCATGCTTTCAGGGGCCCTAAACACAAGATTTATGGAATGGTTAAAAGTGCATGAAAATGGCCAATTTACTCACTCTGAGTTCTCAAAAAGGGTTTCTTCACCCCGGGAAGTTAATTAAATACCATTTGGAGGCATTTAATGTTCGAGCAAAAACGGCTGATTTTCGACAAAAGAGATAACACCCCCCCATTACGTCATGCTTCAGAAATGTGGAAAATGGTCCGTTTTCAAATGTTTTATTTTTGAACGTCAGTTCACATTTGTAGGTGGATCATCAGTGTTAGAGCTAAAATTAGCATGTTTAAAGTGATTTTCATGCTTCCAGGGGCCCTAAACACAAGATTTATGGAATGGTTAAAAGTGCATGAAAATGGCCAATTTACTCACTCTGAGTTCTCAAAAAGGGTTTCTTCACCCCGGGAAGTTAATTAAATACCATTTGGAGGCATTTAATGTTCGAGCAAAAACGGCTGATTTTCGACAAAAGAGATAACACCCCCCCATTACGTCATGCCTCAGAAATGTGGAAAATGGTCCGTTTTCAAATGTTTTATTTTTGAACGTCAGTTCACATTTGTAGGTGGATCATCAGTGTTAGAGCTAAAATTAGCATGTTTAAAGTGATTTTCATGCTTCCAGGAGCTCGGGAAGTTAATTAAATACCATTTGGAGGCATTTAATGTTCGAGCAAAAACGGCTGATTTTCGACAAAAGAGATAACACCCCCCCATTACGTCATGCTTCAGAAATGTGGAAAATGGTCCGTTTTCAAATGTTTTATTTTTGAACGTCAGTTCACATTTGTAGGTGGATCATCAGTGTTAGAGCTAAAATTAGCATGTTTAAAGTGATTTTCATGCTTCCAGGGGCCCTAAACACAAGATTTATGGAATGGTTAAAAGTGCATAAAAATGGCCAATTTACTCACTCTGAGTTCTCAAAAATGGTTTCTTCACCCCGGGAAGTTAATTAAATACCATTTGGAGGCATTTAATGTTCGAGCAAAAACGGCTGATTTTCGACAAAAGAGATAACACCCCCCCATTACGTCATGCTTCAGAAATGTGGAAAATGGTCCGTTTTCAAATGTTTTATTTTTGAACGTCAGTTCACATTTGTAGGTGGATCATCAGTGTTAGAGCTAAAATTAGCATGTTTAAAGTGATTTTCATGCTTCCAGGGGCCCTAAACACAAGATTTATGGAATGGTTAAAAGTGCATAAAAATGGCCAATTTACTCACTCTGAGTTCTCAAAAAGGGTTTCTTCACCCCGGGAAGTTAATTAAATACCGCTTGGTGGCATTTAATGTTCGAGCAAAAACGGCTGCTTTTCGACAAAAGAGATAACACCCCCCATTACGTGTTGCTTCAGAAATGTGGAAAATGGTTCGTTTTCAAATGTTTTATTTTTGAACGTCAGTTCACATTTGTAGGTGGATCATCAGTGTTAGAGGTAAAATTAGCATGTTTAAAGTGATTTTCATGGTTCCAGGGGCTCGGGAAGTTAATTAAATACCATTTGGAGGCATTTAACCCCTTCAGTGCTAATGACAAGGGTAACTCGTCATGGAGTTTCCATTGATTTCAATGGAAATTACATTGAAGTTCCAGAAGAAGCATAGCATCCAAGTGGTTAATGTTCGAGCAAAAACGGCTGGTTTTCGACAAAAGAGATAACACCCCCCCATTACGTCATGCTTCAGAAATGTGGAAAATGGTCCGTTTTCAAATGTTTTATTTTTGAACGTCAGTTCACATTTGTAGGTGGATCATCAGTGTTAGAGCTAAAATTAGCATGTTTAAAGTGATTTTCATGCTTCCAGGGGCCCTAAACACAAGATTTATGGAATGGTTAAAAGTGCATGAAAATGGCCAATTACTCACTCTGAGTTCTCAAAAAGGGTTTCTTCACCCCGGGAAGTTAATTAAATACCATTTGGAGGCATTTAACGTTCGAGCAAAAACAGCTGATTTTCGACAAAAGAGATAACACCCCCCCATTACGTCATGCTTCAGAAATGTGGAAAATGGTCCATTTTCAAATGTTTTATTTTTGAACGTCAGTTCACATTTGTAGGCGGATCATCAGTGTTAGAGCTAAAATTAGCATGTTTAAAGTGATTTTCATGCTTTCAGGGGCCCTAAACACAAGATTTATGGAATGGTTAAAAGTGCATGAAAATGGCCAATTTACTCACTCTGAGTTCTCAAAAAGGGTTTCTTCACCCCGGGAAGTTAATTAAATACCATTTGGAGGCATTTAATGTTCGAGCAAAAACGGCTGATTTTCGACAAAAGAGATAACACCCCCCCATTACGTCATGCTTCAGAAATGTGGAAAATGGTCCGTTTTCAAATGTTTTATTTTTGAACGTCAGTTCACATTTGTAGGTGGATCATCAGTGTTAGAGCTAAAATTAGCATGTTTAAAGTGATTTTCATGCTTCCAGGGGCCCTAAACACAAGATTTATGGAATGGTTAAAAGTGCATGAAAATGGCCAATTTACTCACTCTGAGTTCTCAAAAAGGGTTTCTTCACCCCGGGAAGTTAATTAAATACCATTTGGAGGCATTTAATGTTCGAGCAAAAACGGCTGATTTTCGACAAAAGAGATAACACCCCCCCATTACGTCATGCTTCAGAAATGTGGAAAATGGTCCGTTTTCAAATGTTTTATTTTTGAACGTCAGTTCACATTTGTAGGTGGATCATCAGTGTTAGAGCTAAAATTAGCATGTTTAAAGTGATTTTCATGCTTCCAGGGGCTCGGGAAGTTAAATAAATACCATTTGGAGGCATTTAATGTTCGAGCAAAAACGGCTGATTTTCGACAAAAGCGATAACACCCCCCCATTACGTCATGCTTCAGAAATGTGGAAAATGGTCTGTTTTCAAATGTTTTATTTTTGAACGTCAGTTCACATTTGTAGGTGGATCATCAGTGTTAGAGCTCAAATTAGCATGTTTAAAGTGATTTTCATGCTTCCAGGGGCTCGGGAAGTGAATTAAATACTATTTGGAGGCATTTAATGTTCAAGCAAAAACGGCTGATTTTCGACAAAAGAGATAACACCCCCCCATTACGTCATGCTTCAGAAATGTGGAAAATGGTCAGTTTTCAAATGTTTTATTTTTGAACGTCAGTTCACATTTGTAGGTGGATCATCAGTGTTAGAGCTAAAATTAGCATGTTTAAAGTGATTTTCATGCTTCAGGGGCCCTAAACACAAGATTTATGGAATGGTTAAAAGTGCATGAAAATGGCCAATTTACTCACTCTGAGTTCTCAAAAAGGGTTTCTTCACCCCGGGAAGTTAATTAAATACCATTTGGAGGCATTTAATGTTCGAGCAAAAACGGCTGATTTTCGACAAAAGAGATAACACCCCCCATTACGTCATGCTTCAGAAATGTGGAAAATGGTCCGTTTTCAAATGTTTTATTTTTGAACGTCAGTTCACATTTGTAGGTGGATCATCAGTGTTAGAGCTAAAATTAGCATGTTTAAAGTGATTTTCATGCTTCCAGGGGCCCTAAACACAAGATTTATGGAATGGTTAAAAGTGCATGAAAATGGCCAATTTACTCACTCTGAGTTCTCAAAAAGGGTTTCTTCACCCCGGGAAGTTAATTAAATACCATTTGGAGGCATTTAATGTTCGAGCAAAAACGGCTGATTTTCGACAAAAGAGATAACACCCCCCCATTACGTCATGCTTCAGAAATGTGGAAAATGGTCCGTTTTCAAATGCTTTATTTTTGAACGTCAGTTCACATTTGTAGGTGGATCATCAGTGTTAGAGCTAAAATTAGCATGTTTAAAGTGATTTTCATGCTTCCAGGGGCTCGGGAAGTTAACTAAATACCATTTGGAGGCATTTAATGTTCGAGCAAAAACGGCTGATTTTCGACAAAAGAGATAACACCCCCCCATTACGTCATGCTTCAGAAATGTGGAAAATGGTCCGTTTTCAAATGTTTTATTTTTGAACGTCAGTTCACATTTGTAGGTGGATCATCAGTGTTAGAGCTAAAATTAGCATGTTTAAAGTGATTTTCATGCTTCCAGGGGCTCGGGAAGTTAATTAAATACCATTTGGAGGCATTTAATGTTCGAGCAAAAATGGCTGATTTTCGACAAAAGAGATAACACCCCCCCATTACGTCATGCTTCAGAAATGTAGGAAATTGTCAGTTTTCAAATGTTTTATTTCTGAACGTCAGTTCACATTTGTAGGTGGATCATCAGTGTTAGAGCTAACATTGGTATGTTTAAAGTGATTTTCATGCTTCCAGGGGCCCTAAACACAAGATTTATGGAATGGTTAAAAGTGCATGAAAATGGCCAATTTACTCACTCTGAGTTCTCAAAAAGGGTTTCTTCACCCCGGGAAGTTAATTAAATACCATTTGGAGGAATTTAATGTTCGAGCAAAAACGGCTGATTCTCGACAAAAGAGATAACACCCCCCCCATTACGTCATGCTTCAGAAATGTGGAAAATGGTCCGTTTTCAAATGTTTTATTTTTGAACGTCAGTTCACATTTGTAGGTGGATCATCAGTGTTAGAGCTAAAATTAGCATGTTTAAAGTGATTTTCATGCTTCCAGGGGCTCGGGAAGTGAATTAAATACTATTTGGAGGCATTTAATGTTTGAGCAAAAACGGCTGATTTTCGACAAAAGAGATAACACCCCCCCATTACGTCATGCTTCAGAAATGTGGAAAATGGTCCGTTTTCAAATGTTTTATTTTTTAAACATCAGTTCACATTTGTAGGTGGATCATCAGTGTTAGAGCTAAAATTAGCATGTTTAAAGTGATTTTCATGCTTCCAGGGGCCCTAAACACAAGATTTATGGAATGGTTAAAAGTGCATGAAAATGGCCAATTACTCACTCTGAGTTCTCAAAAAGGGTTTCTTCTCCCCGGGAAGTTAATTAAATACCATTTGGAGGCATTTAATGTTCGAGCAAAAACGGCTGATTTTCGACAAAAGAGATAACACCCCCCCATTACGTCATGCTTCAGAAATGTGGAAAATGGTCCGTTTTCAAATGTTTTATTTTTGAACGTCAGTTCACATTTGTAGGTGGATCATCAGTGTTAGAGCTAAAATTAGCATGTTTAAAGTGATTTTCATGCTTCCAGGGGCCCTAAACACAAGATTTATGGACTGTTAAAAGTGCATGAAAATGGCCAATTTGCTCATTCTGAGTTCTCAAAAAGGGTTTCTTCACCCCGGGAAGTTAATTAAATACCATTTGGAGGCATTTAATGTTCGAGCAAAAACGGCTGATTTTCGACAAAAGAGATAACACCCCCCCATTACGTCATGCTTCAGAAATGTGGAAAATGGTCCGTTTTCAAATGTTTTATTTTTGAACGTCAGTTCACATTTGTAGGTGGACCATCAGTGTTAGAGCTAAAATTAGCATGTTTAAAGTGATTTTCATGCTTCCAGGGGCCCTAAACACAAGATTTATGGAATGGTTAAAAGTGCATAAAAATGGCCAATTTACTCACTCTGAGTTCTCAAAAAGGGTTTCTTCACCCCGGGAAGTTAATTAAATACCATTTGGTGGCATTTAATGTTCGAGCAAAAACGGCTGCTTTTCGACAAAAGAGATAACACCCCCCATTACGTGTTGCTTCAGAAATGTGGAAAATGGTTCGTTTTCAAATGTTTTATTTTTGAACGTCAGTTCACATTTGTAGGTGGATCATCAGTGTTAGAGGTAAAATTAGCATGTTTAAAGTGATTTTCATGCTTCCAGGGGCTCGGGAAGTTAATTAAATACCATTTGGAGGCATTTAATGTTCGAGCAAAAACGGCTGGTTTTCGACAAAAGAGATAACACCCCCCCATTACGTCATGCTTCAGAAATGTGGAAAATGGTCCGTTTTCAAATGTTTTATTTTTGAACGTCAGTTCACATTTGTAGGTGGATCATCAGTGTTAGAGCTAAAATTAGCATGTTTAAAGTGATTTTCATGCTTCCAGGGGCCCTAAACACAAGATTTATGGAATGGTTAAAAGTGCATGAAAATGGCCAATTACTCACTCTGAGTTCTCAAAAAGGGTTTCTTCACCCCGGGAAGTTAATTAAATACCATTTGGAGGCATTTAACGTTCGAGCAAAAACAGCTGATTTTCGACAAAAGAGATAACACCCCCCCATTACGTCATGCTTCAGAAATGTGGAAAATGGTCCATTTTCAAATGTTTTATTTTTGAACGTCAGTTCACATTTGTAGGCGGATCATCAGTGTTAGAGCTAAAATTAGCATGTTTAAAGTGATTTTCATGCTTTCAGGGGCCCTAAACACAAGATTTATGGAATGGTTAAAAGTGCATGAAAATGGCCAATTTACTCACTCTGAGTTCTCAAAAAGGGTTTCTTCACCCCGGGAAGTTAATTAAATACCATTTGGAGGCATTTAATGTTCGAGCAAAAACGGCTGATTTTCGACAAAAGAGATAACACCCCCCCCATTACGTCATGCTTCAGAAATGTGGAAAATGGTCCGTTTTCAAATGTTTTATTTTTGAACGTCAGTTCACATTTGTAGGTGGATCATCAGTGTTAGAGCTAAAATTAGCATGTTTAAAGTGATTTTCATGCTTCCAGGGGCTCGGGAAGTTAAATAAATACCATTTGGAGGCATTTAATGTTCGAGCAAAAACGGCTGATTTTCGACAAAAGAGATAACACCCCCCCCCCATTACGTCATGCTTCAGAAATGTGGAAAATGGTCAGTTTTCAAATGTTTTATTTTTGAACGTCAGTTCACATTTGTAGGTGGATCATCAGTGTTAGAGCTCAAATTAGCATGTTTAAAGTGATTTTCATGCTTCCAGGGGCTCCGTAAGTGAATTAAATACTATTTGGAGGCATTTAATGTTCAAGCAAAAACGGCTGATTTTTGACAAAAGAGGTAACACCCCCCCATTACGTCATGCTTCAGAAATGTGGAAAATGGTCAGTTTTCAAATGTTTTATTTTTGAACGTCAGTTCACATTTGTAGGTGGATCATCAGTGTTAGAGCTAAAATTAGCATGTTTAAAGTGATTTTCATGCTTCCAGGGGCTCGGTAAGTTAATTAAATACCATTTGGAGGCATTTAATGTTCGAGCAAAAATGGCTGATTTTCGACAAAAGAGATAACACCCCCCCATTACGTCATGCTTCAGAAATGTGGAAAATGGTCAGTTTTCAAATGTTTTATTTCTGAACGTCAGTTCACATTTGTAGGTGGATCATCAGTGTTAGAGCTAACATTGGTATGTTTAAAGTGATTTTCATGCTTCCAGGGGCCCTAAACACAAGATTTATGGAATGGTTAAAAGTGCATGAAAATGGCCAATTTACTCACTCTGAGTTCTCAAAAAGGGTTTCTTCACCCCGGGAAGTTAATTAAATACCATTTGGAGGAATTTAATGTTCGAGCAAAAACGGCTGATTCTCGACAAAAGAGATAACACCCCCCCATTACGTCATGCTTCAGAAATGTGGAAAATGGTCCGTTTTCAAATGTTTTATTTTTGAACGTCAGTTCACATTTGTAGGTGGATCATCAGTGTTAGAGCTAAAATTAGCATGTTTAAAGTGATTTTCATGCTTCCAGGGGCTCGGGAAGTGAATTAAATACTATTTGGAGGCATTTAATGTTTGAGCAAAAACGGCTGATTTTCGACAAAAGAGATAACACCCCCCCATTACGTCATGCTTCAGAAATGTGGAAAATGGTCCGTTTTCAAATGTTTTATTTTTTAAACATCAGTTCACATTTGTAGGTGGATCATCAGTGTTAGAGCTAAAATTAGCATGTTTAAAGTGATTTTCATGCTTCCAGGGGCCCTAAACACAAGATTTATGGAATGGTTAAAAGTGCATGAAAATGGCCAATTACTCACTCTGAGTTCTCAAAAAGGGTTTCTTCTCCCCGGGAAGTTAATTAAATACCATTTGGAGGCATTTAATGTTCGAGCAAAAACGGCTGATTTTCGACAAAAGAGATAACACCCCCCCATTACGTCATGCTTCAGAAATGTGGAAAATGGTCCGTTTTCAAATGTTTTATTTTTGAACGTCAGTTCACATTTGTAGGTGGATCATCAGTGTTAGAGCTAAAATTAGCATGTTTAAAGTGATTTTCATGCTTCCAGGGGCCCTAAACACAAGATTTATGGACTGTTAAAAGTGCATGAAAATGGCCAATTTGCTCATTCTGAGTTCTCAAAAAGGGTTTCTTCACCCCGGGAAGTTAATTAAATACCATTTGGAGGCATTTAATGTTCGAGCAAAAACGGCTGATTTTCGACAAAAGAGATAACACCCCCCCATTACGTCATGCTTCAGAAATGTGGAAAATGGTCCGTTTTCAAATGTTTTATTTTTGAACGTCAGTTCACATTTGTAGGTGGACCATCAGTGTTAGAGCTAAAATTAGCATGTTTAAAGTGATTTTCATGCTTCCAGGGGCCCTAAACACAAGATTTATGGAATGGTTAAAAGTGCATAAAAATGGCCAATTTACTCACTCTGAGTTCTCAAAAAGGGTTTCTTCACCCCGGGAAGTTAATTAAATACCATTTGGTGGCATTTAATGTTCGAGCAAAAACGACTGCTTTTCGACAAAAGAGATAACACCCCCCATTACGTGTTGCTTCAGAAATGTGGAAAATGGTTCGTTTTCAAATGTTTTATTTTTGAACGTCAGTTCACATTTGTAGGTGGATCATCAGTGTTAGAGGTAAAATTAGCATGTTTAAAGTGATTTTCATGCTTCCAGGGGCTCGGGAAGTTAATTAAATACCATTTGGAGGCATTTAACCCCTTCAGTGCTAATGACAAGGGTAACTCGTCATGGAGTTTCCGTTGATTTCAATGGAAATTACATTGAAGTTCCAGAAGAAGCATAGCATCCAAGTGGTTAATGTTCGAGCAAAAACGGCTGATTCTCGACAAAAGAGATAACACCCCCCCATTACGTCATGCTTCAGAAATGTGGAAAATGGTCCGTTTTCAAATGTTTTATTTTTGAACGTCAGTTCACATTTGTAGGTGGATCATCAGTGTTAGAGCTCAAATTAGCATGTTTAAAGTGATTTTCATGCTTCCAGGGGCTCGGGAAGTGAATTAAATACTATTTGGAGGCATTTAATGTTCAAGCAAAAACGGCTGATTTTCGACAAAAGAGATAACACCCCCCCATTACGTCATGCTTCAGAAATGTGGAAAATGGTCAGTTTTCAAATGTTTTATTTTTGAACGTCAGTTCACATTTGTAGGTGGATCATCAGTGTTAGAGCTAAAATTAGCATGTTTAAAGTGATTTTCATGCTTCAGGGGCCCTAAACACAAGATTTATGGAATGGTTAAAAGTGCATGAAAATGGCCAATTTACTCACTCTGAGTTCTCAAAAAGGGTTTCTTCACCCCGGGAAGTTAATTAAATACCATTTGGAGGCATTTAATGTTCGAGCAAAAACGGCTGATTTTCGACAAAAGAGATAACACCCCCCATTACGTCATGCTTCAGAAATGTGGAAAATGGTCCGTTTTCAAATGTTTTATTTTTGAACGTCAGTTCACATTTGTAGGTGGATCATCAGTGTTAGAGCTAAAATTAGCATGTTTAAAGTGATTTTCATGCTTCCAGGGGCCCTAAACACAAGATTTATGGAATGGTTAAAAGTGCATGAAAATGGCCAATTTACTCACTCTGAGTTCTCAAAAAGGGTTTCTTCACCCCGGGAAGTTAATTAAATACCATTTGGAGGCATTTAATGTTCGAGCAAAAACGGCTGATTTTCGACAAAAGAGATAACACCCCCCCATTACGTCATGCTTCAGAAATGTGGAAAATGGTCCGTTTTCAAATGCTTTATTTTTGAACGTCAGTTCACATTTGTAGGTGGATCATCAGTGTTAGAGCTAAAATTAGCATGTTTAAAGTGATTTTCATGCTTCCAGGGGCTCGGGAAGTTAACTAAATACCATTTGGAGGCATTTAATGTTCGAGCAAAAACGGCTGATTTTCGACAAAAGAGATAACACCCCCCCATTACGTCATGCTTCAGAAATGTGGAAAATGGTCCGTTTTCAAATGTTTTATTTTTGAACGTCAGTTCACATTTGTAGGTGGATCATCAGTGTTAGAGCTAAAATTAGCATGTTTAAAGTGATTTTCATGCTTCCAGGGGCTCGGGAAGTTAATTAAATACCATTTGGAGGCATTTAATGTTCGAGCAAAAATGGCTGATTTTCGACAAAAGAGATAACACCCCCCCATTACGTCATGCTTCAGAAATGTAGGAAATTGTCAGTTTTCAAATGTTTTATTTCTGAACGTCAGTTCACATTTGTAGGTGGATCATCAGTGTTAGAGCTAACATTGGTATGTTTAAAGTGATTTTCATGCTTCCAGGGGCCCTAAACACAAGATTTATGGAATGGTTAAAAGTGCATGAAAATGGCCAATTTACTCACTCTGAGTTCTCAAAAAGGGTTTCTTCACCCCGGGAAGTTAATTAAATACCATTTGGAGGAATTTAATGTTCGAGCAAAAACGGCTGATTCTCGACAAAAGAGATAACACCCCCCCCATTACGTCATGCTTCAGAAATGTGGAAAATGGTCCGTTTTCAAATGTTTTATTTTTGAACGTCAGTTCACATTTGTAGGTGGATCATCAGTGTTAGAGCTAAAATTAGCATGTTTAAAGTGATTTTCATGCTTCCAGGGGCTCGGGAAGTGAATTAAATACTATTTGGAGGCATTTAATGTTTGAGCAAAAACGGCTGATTTTCGACAAAAGAGATAACACCCCCCCATTACGTCATGCTTCAGAAATGTGGAAAATGGTCCGTTTTCAAATGTTTTATTTTTTAAACATCAGTTCACATTTGTAGGTGGATCATCAGTGTTAGAGCTAAAATTAGCATGTTTAAAGTGATTTTCATGCTTCCAGGGGCCCTAAACACAAGATTTATGGAATGGTTAAAAGTGCATGAAAATGGCCAATTTACTCACTCTGAGTTCTCAAAAAGGGTTTCTTCACCCCGGGAAATTAATTAAATACCATTTGGAGGCATTTAATGTTCGAGCAAAAACGGCTGATTTTCGACAAAAGAGATAACACCCCCCCATTACGTCATGCTTCAGAAATGTGGAAAATGGTCCGTTTTCAAATGTTTTATTTTTGAACGTCAGTTCACATTTGTAGGTGGATCATCAGTGTTAGAGCTAAAATTAGCATGTTTAAAGTGATTTTCATGCTTCCAGGGGCCCTAAACACAAGATTTATGGACTGTTAAAAGTGCATGAAAATGGCCAATTTGCTCATTCTGAGTTCTCAAAAAGGGTTTCTTCACCCCGGGAAGTTAATTAAATACCATTTGGAGGCATTTAATGTTCGAGCAAAAACGGCTGATTTTCGACAAAAGAGATAACACCCCCCCATTACGTCATGCTTCAGAAATGTGGAAAATGGTCCGTTTTCAAATGTTTTATTTTTGAACGTCAGTTCACATTTGTAGGTGGACCATCAGTGTTAGAGCTAAAATTAGCATGTTTAAAGTGATTTTCATGCTTCCAGGGGCCCTAAACACAAGATTTATGGAATGGTTAAAAGTGCATAAAAATGGCCAATTTACTCACTCTGAGTTCTCAAAAAGGGTTTCTTCACCCCGGGAAGTTAATTAAATACCATTTGGTGGCATTTAATGTTCGAGCAAAAACGGCTGCTTTTCGACAAAAGAGATAACACCCCCCATTACGTGTTGCTTCAGAAATGTGGAAAATGGTTCGTTTTCAAATGTTTTATTTTTGAACGTCAGTTCACATTTGTAGGTGGATCATCAGTGTTAGAGGTAAAATTAGCATGTTTAAAGTGATTTTCATGCTTCCAGGGGCTCGGGAAGTTAATTAAATACCATTTGGAGGCATTTAATGTTCGAGCAAAAACGGCTGGTTTTCGACAAAAGAGATAACACCCCCCCATTACGTCATGCTTCAGAAATGTGGAAAATGGTCCGTTTTCAAATGTTTTATTTTTGAACGTCAGTTCACATTTGTAGGTGGATCATCAGTGTTAGAGCTAAAATTAGCATGTTTAAAGTGATTTTCATGCTTCCAGGGGCCCTAAACACAAGATTTATGGAATGGTTAAAAGTGCATGAAAATGGCCAATTACTCACTCTGAGTTCTCAAAAAGGGTTTCTTCACCCCGGGAAGTTAATTAAATACCATTTGGAGGCATTTAACGTTCGAGCAAAAACAGCTGATTTTCGACAAAAGAGATAACACCCCCCCCATTACGTCATGCTTCAGAAATGTGGAAAATGGTCCATTTTCAAATGTTTTATTTTTGAACGTCAGTTCACATTTGTAGGCGGATCATCAGTGTTAGAGCTAAAATTAGCATGTTTAAAGTGATTTTCATGTTTTCAGGGGCCCTAAACACAAGATTTATGGAATGGTTAAAAGTGCATGAAAATGGCCAATTTACTCACTCTGAGTTCTCAAAAAGGGTTTCTTCACCCCGGGAAGTTAATTAAATACCATTTGGAGGCATTTAATGTTCGAGCAAAAACGGCTGATTTTCGACAAAAGAGATAACACCCCCCCCATTACGTCATGCTTCAGAAATGTGGAAAATGGTCCGTTTTCAAATGTTTTATTTTTGAACGTCAGTTCACATTTGTAGGTGGATCATCAGTGTTAGAGCTAAAATTAGCATGTTTAAAGTGATTTTCATGCTTCCAGGGGCTCCGTAAGTGAATTAAATACTATTTGGAGGCATTTAATGTTCAAGCAAAAACGGCTGATTTTTGACAAAAGAGATAACACCCCCCCATTACGTCATGCTTCAGAAATGTGGAAAATGGTCAGTTTTCAAATGTTTTATTTTTGAACGTCAGTTCACATTTGTAGGTGGATCATCAGTGTTAGAGCTAAAATTAGCATGTTTAAAGTGATTTTCATGCTTCCAGGGGCTCGGTAAGTTAATTAAATACCATTTGGAGGCATTTAATGTTCGAGCAAAAATGGCTGATTTTCGACAAAAGAGATAACACCCCCCCATTACGTCATGCTTCAGAAATGTGGAAAATGGTCAGTTTTCAAATGTTTTATTTC
Source organism: Lissotriton vulgaris (assembly GCF_964263255.1). Taxonomy (NCBI): domain Eukaryota; kingdom Metazoa; phylum Chordata; class Amphibia; order Caudata; family Salamandridae; genus Lissotriton; species Lissotriton vulgaris. Next base: position 405,314 of record NW_028243393.1, read on the forward strand.
TGAACGTCAGTTCACATTTGTAGGTGGATCATCAGTGTTAGAGCTAACATTGGTATGTTTAAAGTGATTTTCATGCTTCCAGGGGCCCTAAACACAAGATTTATGGAATGGTTAAAAGTGCATGAAAATGGCCAATTTACTCACTCTGAGTTCTCAAAAAGGGTTTCTTCACCCCGGGAAGTTAATTAAATACCATTTGGAGGAATTTAATGTTCGAGCAAAAACGGCTGATTCTCGACAAAAGAGATAACACCCCCCCATTACGTCATGCTTCAGAAATGTGGAAAATGGTCCGTTTTCAAATGTTTTATTTTTGAACGTCAGTTCACATTTGTAGGTGGATCATCAGTGTTAGAGCTAAAATTAGCATGTTTAAAGTGATTTTCATGCTTCCAGGGGCTCGGGAAGTGAATTAAATACTATTTGGAGGCATTTAATGTTTGAGCAAAAACGGCTGATTTTCGACAAAAGAGATAACACCCCCCCATTACGTCATGCTTCAGAAATGTGGAAAATGGTCCGTTTTCAAATGTTTTATTTTTTAAACATCAGTTCACATTTGTAGGTGGATCATCAGTGTTAGAGCTAAAATTAGCATGTTTAAAGTGATTTTCATGCTTCCAGGGGCCCTAAACACAAGATTTATGGAATGGTTAAAAGTGCATGAAAATGGCCAATTACTCACTCTGAGTTCTCAAAAAGGGTTTCTTCTCCCCGGGAAGTTAATTAAATACCATTTGGAGGCATTTAATGTTCGAGCAAAAACGGCTGATTTTCGACAAAAGAGATAACACCCCCCCATTACGTCATGCTTCAGAAATGTGGAAAATGGTCCGTTTTCAAATGTTTTATTTTTGAACGTCAGTTCACATTTGTAGGTGGATCATCAGTGTTAGAGCTAAAATTAGCATGTTTAAAGTGATTTTCATGCTTCCAGGGGCCCTAAACACAAGATTTATGGACTGTTAAAAGTGCATGAAAATGGCCAATTTGCTCATTCTGAGTTCTCAAAAAGGGTTTCTTCACCCCGGGAAGTTAATTAAATACCATTTGGAGGCATTTAATGTTCGAGCAAAAACGGCTGATTTTCGACAAAAGAGATAACACCCCCCCATTACGTCATGCTTCAGAAATGTGGAAAATGGTCCGTTTTCAAATGTTTTATTTTTGAACGTCAGTTCACATTTGTAGGTGGACCATCAGTGTTAGAGCTAAAATTAGCATGTTTAAAGTGATTTTCATGCTTCCAGGGGCCCTAAACACAAGATTTATGGAATGGTTAAAAGTGCATAAAAATGGCCAATTTACTCACTCTGAGTTCTCAAAAAGGGTTTCTTCACCCCGGGAAGTTAATTAAATACCATTTGGTGGCATTTAATGTTCGAGCAAAAACGGCTGCTTTTCGACAAAAGAGATAACACCCCCCATTACGTGTTGCTTCAGAAATGTGGAAAATGGTTCGTTTTCAAATGTTTTATTTTTGAACGTCAGTTCACATTTGTAGGTGGATCATCAGTGTTAGAGGTAAAATTAGCATGTTTAAAGTGATTTTCATGCTTCCAGGGGCTCGGGAAGTTAATTAAATACCATTTGGAGGCATTTAACCCCTTCAGTGCTAATGACAAGGGTAACTCGTCATGGAGTTTCCGTTGATTTCAATGGAAATTACATTGAAGTTCCAGAAGAAGCATAGCATCCAAGTGGTTAATGTTCGAGCAAAAACGGCTGGTTTTCGACAAAAGAGATAACACCCCCCCATTACGTCATGCTTCAGAAATGTGGAAAATGGTCCGTTTTCAAATGTTTTATTTTTGAACGTCAGTTCACATTTGTAGGTGGATCATCAGTGTTAGAGCTAAAATTAGCATGTTTAAAGTGATTTTCATGCTTCCAGGGGCCCTAAACACAAGATTTATGGAATGGTTAAAAGTGCATGAAAATGGCCAATTACTCACTCTGAGTTCTCAAAAAGGGTTTCTTCACCCCGGGAAGTTAATTAAATACCATTTGGAGGCATTTAACGTTCGAGCAAAAACAGCTGATTTTCGACAAAAGAGATAACACCCCCCCATTACGTCATGCTTCAGAAATGTGGAAAATGGTCCATTTTCAAATGTTTTATTTTTGAACGTCAGTTCACATTTGTAGGCGGATCATCAGTGTTAGAGCTAAAATTAGCATGTTTAAAGTGATTTTCATGCTTTCAGGGGCCCTAAACACAAGATTTATGGAATGGTTAAAAGTGCATGAAAATGGCCAATTTACTCACTCTGAGTTCTCAAAAAGGGTTTCTTCACCCCGGGAAGTTAATTAAATACCATTTGGAGGCATTTAATGTTCGAGCAAAAACGGCTGATTTTCGACAAAAGAGATAACACCCCCCCATTACGTCATGCTTCAGAAATGTGGAAAATGGTCCGTTTTCAAATGTTTTATTTTTGAACGTCAGTTCACATTTGTAGGTGGATCATCAGTGTTAGAGCTAAAATTAGCATGTTTAAAGTGATTTTCATGCTTCCAGGGGCCCTAAACACAAGATTTATGGAATGGTTAAAAGTGCATGAAAATGGCCAATTTACTCACTCTGAGTTCTCAAAAAGGGTTTCTTCACCCCGGGAAGTTAATTAAATACCATTTGGAGGCATTTAATGTTCGAGCAAAAACGGCTGATTTTCGACAAAAGAGATAACACCCCCCATTACGTCATGCTTCAGAAATGTGGAAAATGGTCCGTTTTCAAATGTTTTATTTTTGAACGTCAGTTCACATTTGTAGGTGGATCATCAGTGTTAGAGCTAAAATTAGCATGTTTAAAGTGATTTTCATGCTTCCAGGAGCTCGGGAAGTTAATTAAATACCATTTGGAGGCATTTAATGTTCGAGCAAAAACGGCTGATTTTCGACAAAAGAGATAACACCCCCCCATTACGTCATGCTTCAGAAATGTGGAAAATGGTCCGTTTTCAAATGTTTTATTTTTGAACGTCAGTTCACATTTGTAGGTGGATCATCAGTGTTAGAGCTAAAATTAGCATGTTTAAAGTGATTTTCATGCTTCCAGGGGCCCTAAACACAAGATTTATGGAATGGTTAAAAGTGCATAAAAATGGCCAATTTACTCACTCTGAGTTCTCAAAAATGGTTTCTTCACCCCGGGAAGTTAATTAAATACCATTTGGAGGCATTTAATGTTCGAGCAAAAACGGCTGATTTTCGACAAAAGAGATAACACCGCCCCATTACGTCATGCTTCAGAAATGTGGAAAATGGTCCGTTTTCAAATGTTTTATTTTTGAACGTCAGTTCACATTTGTAGGTGGATCATCAGTGCGAGAGCTAAAATTAGCATGTTTAAAGTGATTTTCATGCTTCCAGGGGCTCGGGAAGTTAATTAAATACCATTTGGAGGCATTTAATGTTCGAGCAAAAACGGCTGGTTTTCGACAAAAGAGATAACACCCCCCCATTACGTCATGCTTCAGAAATGTGAAAAATGGTCCGTTTTCAAATGTTTTATTTTTGAACGTCAGTTCACATTTGTAGGTGGATCATCAGTGTTAGAGCTAAAATTAGCATGTTTAAAGTGATTTTCATGCTTCCAGGGGCCCTAATTACAAGATTTATTGAATGGTTAAAAGTGCATGAAAATGGCCAATTACTCACTCTGAGTTCTCAAAAAGGGTTTCTTCACCCCGGGAAGTTAATTAAATACCATTTTGAGGCATTTAATGTTCGAGCAAAACAGCTGATTTTCGACAAAAGAGATAACACCCCCCCATTACGTCATGCTTCAGAAATGTGGAAAATGGTCCGTTTTCAAATGTTTTATTTTTGAACATCAGTTCACATTTGTAGGTGGATCATCAGTGTTAGAGCTAAAATTAGCATGTTTAAAGTGATTTTCATGCTTCCAGGGGCCCTAAACACAAGATTTATGGAATGGTTAAAAGTGCATAAAAATGGCCAATTTACTCACTCTGAGTTCTCAAAAATGGTTTCTTCACCCCGGGAAGTTAATTAAATACCATTTGGAGGCATTTAATGTTCGAGCAAAAACGGCTGATTTTCGACAAAAGAGATAACACCCCCCCATTACGTCATGCTTCAGAAATGTGGAAAATGGTCCGTTTTCAAATGTTTTATTTTTGAACGTCAGTTCACATTTGTAGGTGGATCATCAGTGCGAGAGCTAAAATTAGCATGTTTAAAGTGATTTTCATGCTTCCAGGGGCTCGGGAAGTTAATTAAATACCATTTGGAGGCATTTAATGTTCGAGCAAAAACGGCTGGTTTTCGACAAAAGAGATAACACCCCCCCATTACGTCATGCTTCAGAAATGTGAAAAATGGTCCGTTTTCAAATGTTTTATTTTTGAACGTCAGTTCACATTTGTAGGTGGATCATCAGTGTTAGAGCTAAAATTAGCATGTTTAAAGTGATTTTCATGCTTCCAGGGGCCCTAATTACAAGATTTATTGAATGGTTAAAAGTGCATGAAAATGGCCAATTACTCACTCTGAGTTCTCAAAAAGGGTTTCTTCACCCCGGGAAGTTAATTAAATACCATTTTGAGGCATTTAATGTTCGAGCAAAACAGCTGATTTTCGACAAAAGAGATAACACCCCCCCATTACGTCATGCTTCAGAAATGTGGAAAATGGTCCATTTTCAAATGTTTTATTTTTGAACGTCAGTTCACATTTGTAGGTGGATCATCAGTGTTAGAGCTAAAATTAGCATGTTTAAAGTGATTTTCATGCTTCCAGGGGCTCGGGAAGTGAATTAAATACTATTTGGAGGCATTTAATGTTTGAGCAAAAACGGCTGATTTTCGACTATAGAGATATTACCCCCCCATTACGTCATGCTTCAGAAATGTGGAAAATGGTCCGTTTTCAAATGTTTTATTTTTGAACGTCAGTTCACATTTGTAGGTGGATCATCAGTGTTAGAGCTAAAATTAGCATGTTTAAAGTGATTGTCATGCTTCCAGGGGCCCTAAACACAAGATTTATGGAATGGTTAAAAGTGCATGAAAATGGCCAATTTACTCACTCTGAGTTCTCAAAAAGGGTTTCTTCACCCCGGGAAGTTAATTAAATACCATTTGGAGGCATTTAATGTTCGAGCAAAAACGGCTGATTTTCGACAAAAGAGATAACACCCCCCCATTACGTCATGCTTCAGAAATGTGGAAAATGGTCCGTTTTCAAATGTTTTATTTTTGAACGTCAGTTCACATTTGTAGGTGGATCATCAGTGTTAGAGCTAAAATTAGTATGTTTAAAGTGATTTTTATGCTTCCAGGGGCTTGGGAAGTTAAATAAATACCATTTGGAGGCATTTAATGTTCGAGCAAAAACGGCTGATTTTCGACAAAAGAGATAACACCCCCCATTACGTCATGCTTCAGAAATGTGGAAAATGGTCCGTTTTCAAATGTTTTATTTTTGAACGTCAGTTCACATTTGTAGGTGGATCATCAGTGTTAGAGCTCAAATTAGCATGTTTAAAGTGATTTTCATGCTTCCAGGGGCTCGGGAAGTGAATTAAATACTATTTGGAGGCATTTAATGTTCAAGCAAAAACGGCTGATTTTCGACAAAAGAGATAACACCCCCCCATTACGTCATGCTTCAGAAATGTGGAAAATGGTCCGTTTTCAAATGTTTTATTTTTGAACGTCAGTTCACATTTGTAGGTGGATCATCAGTGTTAGAGCTAACATTGGCATGTTTAAAGTGATTTTCATGCTTCCAGGGGCCCTAAACACAAGATTTATGGAATGGTTAAAAGTGCATGAAAATGGCCAATTTACTCACTCTGAGTTCTTAAAAAGGGTTTCTTCACCCCGGGAAGTTAATTAAATACCATTTGGAGGCATTTAATGTTCGAGCAAAAACGGCTGATTTTCGACAAAAGAGATAACACCCCCCATTACGTCATGCTTCAGAAATGTGGAAAATGGTCCGTTTTCAAATGTTTTATTTTTGAACGTCAGTTCACATTTGTAGGTGGATCATCAGTGTTAGAGCTAAAATTAGCATGTTTAAAGTGATTTTCATGCTTCCAGGGGCTCGGGAAGTTAATTAAATACCATTTGGAGGCATTTAATGTTCGAGCAAAAACGGCTGATTTTCGACAAAAGAGATAACACCCCCCATTACGTCATGCTTCAGAAATGTGGAAAATGGTCCGTTTTCAAATGTTTTATTTTTGAACGTCAGTTCACATTTGTAGGTGGATCATCAGTGTTAGAGCTAAAATTAGCATGTTTAAAGTGATTTTCATGCTTCCAGGGGCCCTAAACACAAGATTTATGGAATGGTTAAAAGTGCATGAAAATGGCCAATTTACTCACTCTGAGTTCTCAAAAAGGGTTTCTTCACCCCGGGAAGTTAATTAAATACCATTTGGAGGCATTTAATGTTCGAGCAAAAACGGCTGATTTTCGACAAAAGAGATAACACCCCCCCATTACGTCATGCTTCAGAAATGTGGAAAATGGTCCGTTTTCAAATGTTTTATTTTTGAACGTCAGTTCACATTTGTAGGTGGATCATCAGTGTTAGAGCTAAAATTAGCATGTTTAAAGTGATTTTCATGCTTCCAGGGGCCCTAAACACAAGATTTATGGAATGGTTAAAAGTGCATGAAAATGGCCAATTTACTCACTCTGAGTTCTTAAAAAGGGTTTCTTCACCCCGGGAAGTTAATTAAATACCATTTGGAGGCATTTAATGTTCGAGCAAAAACGGCTGATTTTCGACAAAAGAGATAACACCCCCCATTACGTCATGCTTCAGAAATGTGGAAAATGGTCCGTTTTCAAATGTTTTATTTTTGAACGTCAGTTCACATTTGTAGGTGGATCATCAGTGTTAGAGCTAAAATTAGCATGTTTAAAGTGATTTTCATGCTTCCAGGGGCTCGGGAAGTTAATTAAATACCATTTGGAGGCATTTAATGTTCGAGCAAAAACGGCTGATTTTCGACAAAAGAGATAACACCCCCCCATTACGTCATGCTTCAGAAATGTGGAAAATGGTCCGTTTTCAAATGTTTTATTTTTGAACGTCAGTTCACATTTGTAGGTGGATCATCAGTGTTAGAGCTAAAATTAGCATGTTTAAAGTGATTTTCATGCTTCCAGGGGCCCTAAACACAAGATTTATGGAATGGTTAAAAGTGCATGAAAATGGCCAATTTACTCACTCTGAGTTCTCAAAAAGGGTTTCTTCACCCCGGGAAGTGAATTAAATACCATTTGGAGGCATTTAATGTTCGAGCAAAAACGGCTGATTTTCGACAAAAGAGATAACACCCCCCCATTACGTCATGCTTCAGAAATGTGGAAAATGGTCCGTTTTCAAATGTTTTATTTTTGAACGTCAGTTCACATTTGTAGGTGGATCATCAGTGTTAGAGCTAAAATTAGCATGTTTAAAGTGATTTTCATGCTTCCAGGGGCCCTAAACACAAGATTTATGGAATGGTTAAAAGTGCATGAAAATGGCCAATGACTCACTCTGAGTTCTCAAAAAGGGTTTCTTCACCCCGGGAAGTAAATTAAATACCATTTGGAGGCATTTAATGTTCGAGCAAAAACGGCTGATTTTCGACAAAAGAGATAACACCCCCCATTACGTCATGCTTCAGAAATGTGGAAAATGGTCCGTTTTCAAATGTTTTATTTTTGAACGTCAGTTCACATTTGTAGGTGGATCATCAGTGTTAGAGCTAAAATTAGCATGTTTAAAGTGATTTTCATGCTTCCAGGGGCTCGGGAAGTGAATTAAATACTATTTGGAGGCATTTAATGTTTGAGCAAAAACGGCTGATTTTCGACAAAAGAGATAACACCCCCCCATTACGTCATGCTTCAGAAATGTGGAAAATGGTCCGTTTTCAAATGTTTTATTTTTTAAACATCAGTTCACATTTGTAGGTGGATCATCAGTGTTAGAGGTAAAATTAGCATGTTTAAAGTGATTTTCATGCTTCCAGGGGCCCTAAACACAAGATTTATGGAATGGTTAAAAGTGCATGAAAATGGCCAATTACTCACTCTGAGTTCTCAAAAAGGGTTTCTTCTCCCCGGGAAGTTAATTAAATACCATTTGGAGGCATTTAATGTTCGAGCAAAAACGGCTGATTTTCGACAAAAGAGATAACACCCCCCCATTACGTCATGCTTCAGAAATGTGGAAAATGGTCCGTTTTCAAATGTTTTATTTTTGAACGTCAGTTCACATTTGTAGGTGGATCATCAGTGTTAGAGCTAAAATTAGCATGTTTAAAGTGATTTTCATGCTTCCAGGGGCCCTAAACACAAGATTTATGGAATGGTTAAAAGTGCATGAAAATGGCCAATTACTCACTCTGAGTTCTCAAAAAGGGTTTCTTCACCCCGGGAAGTTAATTAAATACCATTTGGAGGCATTTAACGTTCGAGCAAAAACAGCTGATTTTCGACAAAAGAGATAACACCCCCCCATTACGTCATGCTTCAGAAATGTGGAAAATGGTCCATTTTCAAATGTTTTATTTTTGAACGTCAGTTCACATTTGTAGGCGGATCATCAGTGTTAGAGCTAAAATTAGCATGTTTAAAGTGATTTTCATGCTTTCAGGGGCCCTAAACACAAGATTTATGGAATGGTTAAAAGTGCATGAAAATGGCCAATTTACTCACTCTGAGTTCTCAAAAAGGGTTTCTTCACCCCGGGAAGTTAATTAAATACCATTTGGAGGCATTTAATGTTCGAGCAAAAACGGCTGATTTTCGACAAAAGAGATAACACCCCCCCATTACGTCATGCTTCAGAAATGTGGAAAATGGTCCGTTTTCAAATGTTTTATTTTTGAACGTCAGTTCACATTTGTAGGTGGATCATCAGTGTTAGAGCTAAAATTAGCATGTTTAAAGTGATTTTCATGCTTCCAGGGGCCCTAAACACAAGATTTATGGAATGGTTAAAAGTGCATGAAAATGGCCAATTTACTCACTCTGAGTTCTCAAAAAGGGTTTCTTCACCCCGGGAAGTTAATTAAATACCATTTGGAGGCATTTAATGTTCGAGCAAAAACGGCTGATTTTCGACAAAAGAGATAACACCCCCCCATTACGTCATGCCTCAGAAATGTGGAAAATGGTCCGTTTTCAAATGTTTTATTTTTGAACGTCAGTTCACATTTGTAGGTGGATCATCAGTGTTAGAGCTAAAATTAGCATGTTTAAAGTGATTTTCATGCTTCCAGGAGCTCGGGAAGTTAATTAAATACCATTTGGAGGCATTTAATGTTCGAGCAAAAACGGCTGATTTTCGACAAAAGAGATAACACCCCCCCATTACGTCATGCTTCAGAAATGTGGAAAATGGTCCGTTTTCAAATGTTTTATTTTTGAACGTCAGTTCACATTTGTAGGTGGATCATCAGTGTTAGAGCTAAAATTAGCATGTTTAAAGTGATTTTCATGCTTCCAGGGGCCCTAAACACAAGATTTATGGAATGGTTAAAAGTGCATAAAAATGGCCAATTTACTCACTCTGAGTTCTCAAAAATGGTTTCTTCACCCCGGGAAGTTAATTAAATACCATTTGGAGGCATTTAATGTTCGAGCAAAAACGGCTGATTTTCGACAAAAGAGATAACACCCCCCCATTACGTCATGCTTCAGAAATGTGGAAAATGGTCCGTTTTCAAATGTTTTATTTTTGAACGTCAGTTCACATTTGTAGGTGGATCATCAGTGTTAGAGCTAAAATTAGCATGTTTAAAGTGATTTTCATGCTTCCAGGGGCCCTAAACACAAGATTTATGGAATGGTTAAAAGTGCATAAAAATGGCCAATTTACTCACTCTGAGTTCTCAAAAAGGGTTTCTTCACCCCGGGAAGTTAATTAAATACCATTTGGTGGCATTTAATGTTCGAGCAAAAACGGCTGCTTTTCGACAAAAGAGATAACACCCCCCATTACGTGTTGCTTCAGAAATGTGGAAAATGGTTCGTTTTCAAATGTTTTATTTTTGAACGTCAGTTCACATTTGTAGGTGGATCATCAGTGTTAGAGGTAAAATTAGCATGTTTAAAGTGATTTTCATGGTTCCAGGGGCTCGGGAAGTTAATTAAATACCATTTGGAGGCATTTAACCCCTTCAGTGCTAATGACAAGGGTAACTCGTCATGGAGTTTCCATTGATTTCAATGGAAATTACATTGAAGTTCCAGAAGAAGCATAGCATCCAAGTGGTTAATGTTCGAGCAAAAACGGCTGGTTTTCGACAAAAGAGATAACACCCCCCCATTACGTCATGCTTCAGAAATGTGGAAAATGGTCCGTTTTCAAATGTTTTATTTTTGAACGTCAGTTCACATTTGTAGGTGGATCATCAGTGTTAGAGCTAAAATTAGCATGTTTAAAGTGATTTTCATGCTTCCAGGGGCCCTAAACACAAGATTTATGGAATGGTTAAAAGTGCATGAAAATGGCCAATTACTCACTCTGAGTTCTCAAAAAGGGTTTCTTCACCCCGGGAAGTTAATTAAATACCATTTGGAGGCATTTAACGTTCGAGCAAAAACAGCTGATTTTCGACAAAAGAGATAACACCCCCCCATTACGTCATGCTTCAGAAATGTGGAAAATGGTCCATTTTCAAATGTTTTATTTTTGAACGTCAGTTCACATTTGTAGGCGGATCATCAGTGTTAGAGCTAAAATTAGCATGTTTAAAGTGATTTTCATGCTTTCAGGGGCCCTAAACACAAGATTTATGGAATGGTTAAAAGTGCATGAAAATGGCCAATTTACTCACTCTGAGTTCTCAAAAAGGGTTTCTTCACCCCGGGAAGTTAATTAAATACCATTTGGAGGCATTTAATGTTCGAGCAAAAACGGCTGATTTTCGACAAAAGAGATAACACCCCCCCATTACGTCATGCTTCAGAAATGTGGAAAATGGTCCGTTTTCAAATGTTTTATTTTTGAACGTCAGTTCACATTTGTAGGTGGATCATCAGTGTTAGAGCTAAAATTAGCATGTTTAAAGTGATTTTCATGCTTCCAGGGGCCCTAAACACAAGATTTATGGAATGGTTAAAAGTGCATGAAAATGGCCAATTTACTCACTCTGAGTTCTCAAAAAGGGTTTCTTCACCCCGGGAAGTTAATTAAATACCATTTGGAGGCATTTAATGTTCGAGCAAAAACGGCTGATTTTCGACAAAAGAGATAACACCCCCCCATTACGTCATGCTTCAGAAATGTGGAAAATGGTCCGTTTTCAAATGTTTTATTTTTGAACGTCAGTTCACATTTGTAGGTGGATCATCAGTGTTAGAGCTAAAATTAGCATGTTTAAAGTGATTTTCATGCTTCCAGGGGCTCGGGAAGTTAAATAAATACCATTTGGAGGCATTTAATGTTCGAGCAAAAACGGCTGATTTTCGACAAAAGCGATAACACCCCCCCATTACGTCATGCTTCAGAAATGTGGAAAATGGTCTGTTTTCAAATGTTTTATTTTTGAACGTCAGTTCACATTTGTAGGTGGATCATCAGTGTTAGAGCTCAAATTAGCATGTTTAAAGTGATTTTCATGCTTCCAGGGGCTCGGGAAGTGAATTAAATACTATTTGGAGGCATTTAATGTTCAAGCAAAAACGGCTGATTTTCGACAAAAGAGATAACACCCCCCCATTACGTCATGCTTCAGAAATGTGGAAAATGGTCAGTTTTCAAATGTTTTATTTTTGAACGTCAGTTCACATTTGTAGGTGGATCATCAGTGTTAGAGCTAAAATTAGCATGTTTAAAGTGATTTTCATGCTTCAGGGGCCCTAAACACAAGATTTATGGAATGGTTAAAAGTGCATGAAAATGGCCAATTTACTCACTCTGAGTTCTCAAAAAGGGTTTCTTCACCCCGGGAAGTTAATTAAATACCATTTGGAGGCATTTAATGTTCGAGCAAAAACGGCTGATTTTCGACAAAAGAGATAACACCCCCCATTACGTCATGCTTCAGAAATGTGGAAAATGGTCAGTTTTCAAATGTTTTATTTTTGAACGTCAGTTCACATTTGTAGGTGGATCATCAGTGTTAGAGCTAAAATTAGCATGTTTAAAGTGATTTTCATGCTTCCAGGGGCCCTAAACACAAGATTTATGGAATGGTTAAAAGTGCATGAAAATGGCCAATTTACTCACTCTGAGTTCTCAAAAAGGGTTTCTTCACCCCGGGAAGTTAATTAAATACCATTTGGAGGCATTTAATGTTCGAGCAAAAACGGCTGATTTTCGACAAAAGAGATAACACCCCCCCATTACGTCATGCTTCAGAAATGTGGAAAATGGTCCGTTTTCAAATGCTTTATTTTTGAACGTCAGTTCACATTTGTAGGTGGATCATCAGTGTTAGAGCTAAAATTAGCATGTTTAAAGTGATTTTCATGCTTCCAGGGGCTCGGGAAGTTAACTAAATACCATTTGGAGGCATTTAATGTTCGAGCAAAAACGGCTGATTTTCGACAAAAGAGATAACACCCCCCCATTACGTCATGCTTCAGAAATGTGGAAAATGGTCCGTTTTCAAATGTTTTATTTTTGAACGTCAGTTCACATTTGTAGGTGGATCATCAGTGTTAGAGCTAAAATTAGCATGTTTAAAGTGATTTTCATGCTTCCAGGGGCTCGGGAAGTTAATTAAATACCATTTGGAGGCATTTAATGTTCGAGCAAAAATGGCTGATTTTCGACAAAAGAGATAACACCCCCCCATTACGTCATGCTTCAGAAATGTAGGAAATTGTCAGTTTTCAAATGTTTTATTTCTGAACGTCAGTTCACATTTGTAGGTGGATCATCAGTGTTAGAGCTAACATTGGTATGTTTAAAGTGATTTTCATGCTTCCAGGGGCCCTAAACACAAGATTTATGGAATGGTTAAAAGTGCATGAAAATGGCCAATTTACTCACTCTGAGTTCTCAAAAAGGGTTTCTTCACCCCGGGAAGTTAATTAAATACCATTTGGAGGAATTTAATGTTCGAGCAAAAACGGCTGATTCTCGACAAAAGAGATAACACCCCCCCCATTACGTCATGCTTCAGAAATGTGGAAAATGGTCCGTTTTCAAATGTTTTATTTTTGAACGTCAGTTCACATTTGTAGGTGGATCATCAGTGTTAGAGCTAAAATTAGCATGTTTAAAGTGATTTTCATGCTTCCAGGGGCTCGGGAAGTGAATTAAATACTATTTGGAGGCATTTAATGTTTGAGCAAAAACGGCTGATTTTCGACAAAAGAGATAACACCCCCCCATTACGTCATGCTTCAGAAATGTGGAAAATGGTCCGTTTTCAAATGTTTTATTTTTTAAACATCAGTTCACATTTGTAGGTGGATCATCAGTGTTAGAGCTAAAATTAGCATGTTTAAAGTGATTTTCATGCTTCCAGGGGCCCTAAACACAAGATTTATGGAATGGTTAAAAGTGCATGAAAATGGCCAATTACTCACTCTGAGTTCTCAAAAAGGGTTTCTTCTCCCCGGGAAGTTAATTAAATACCATTTGGAGGCATTTAATGTTCGAGCAAAAACGGCTGATTTTCGACAAAAGAGATAACACCCCCCCATTACGTCATGCTTCAGAAATGTGGAAAATGGTCCGTTTTCAAATGTTTTATTTTTGAACGTCAGTTCACATTTGTAGGTGGATCATCAGTGTTAGAGCTAAAATTAGCATGTTTAAAGTGATTTTCATGCTTCCAGGGGCCCTAAACACAAGATTTATGGACTGTTAAAAGTGCATGAAAATGGCCAATTTGCTCATTCTGAGTTCTCAAAAAGGGTTTCTTCACCCCGGGAAGTTAATTAAATACCATTTGGAGGCATTTAATGTTCGAGCAAAAACGGCTGATTTTCGACAAAAGAGATAACACCCCCCCATTACGTCATGCTTCAGAAATGTGGAAAATGGTCCGTTTTCAAATGTTTTATTTTTGAACGTCAGTTCACATTTGTAGGTGGACCATCAGTGTTAGAGCTAAAATTAGCATGTTTAAAGTGATTTTCATGCTTCCAGGGGCCCTAAACACAAGATTTATGGAATGGTTAAAAGTGCATAAAAATGGCCAATTTACTCACTCTGAGTTCTCAAAAAGGGTTTCTTCACCCCGGGAAGTTAATTAAATACCATTTGGTGGCATTTAATGTTCGAGCAAAAACGGCTGCTTTTCGACAAAAGAGATAACACCCCCCATTACGTGTTGCTTCAGAAATGTGGAAAATGGTTCGTTTTCAAATGTTTTATTTTTGAACGTCAGTTCACATTTGTAGGTGGATCATCAGTGTTAGAGGTAAAATTAGCATGTTTAAAGTGATTTTCATGCTTCCAGGGGCTCGGGAAGTTAATTAAATACCATTTGGAGGCATTTAATGTTCGAGCAAAAACGGCTGGTTTTCGACAAAAGAGATAACACCCCCCCATTACGTCATGCTTCAGAAATGTGGAAAATGGTCCGTTTTCAAATGTTTTATTTTTGAACGTCAGTTCACATTTGTAGGTGGATCATCAGTGTTAGAGCTAAAATTAGCATGTTTAAAGTGATTTTCATGCTTCCAGGGGCCCTAAACACAAGATTTATGGAATGGTTAAAAGTGCATGAAAATGGCCAATTACTCACTCTGAGTTCTCAAAAAGGGTTTCTTCACCCCGGGAAGTTAATTAAATACCATTTGGAGGCATTTAACGTTCGAGCAAAAACAGCTGATTTTCGACAAAAGAGATAACACCCCCCCATTACGTCATGCTTCAGAAATGTGGAAAATGGTCCATTTTCAAATGTTTTATTTTTGAACGTCAGTTCACATTTGTAGGCGGATCATCAGTGTTAGAGCTAAAATTAGCATGTTTAAAGTGATTTTCATGCTTTCAGGGGCCCTAAACACAAGATTTATGGAATGGTTAAAAGTGCATGAAAATGGCCAATTTACTCACTCTGAGTTCTCAAAAAGGGTTTCTTCACCCCGGGAAGTTAATTAAATACCATTTGGAGGCATTTAATGTTCGAGCAAAAACGGCTGATTTTCGACAAAAGAGATAACACCCCCCCATTACGTCATGCTTCAGAAATGTGGAAAATGGTCCGTTTTCAAATGTTTTATTTTTGAACGTCAGTTCACATTTGTAGGTGGATCATCAGTGTTAGAGCTAAAATTAGCATGTTTAAAGTGATTTTCATGCTTCCAGGGGCCCTAAACACAAGATTTATGGAATGGTTAAAAGTGCATGAAAATGGCCAATTTACTCACTCTGAGTTCTCAAAAAGGGTTTCTTCACCCCGGGAAGTTAATTAAATACCATTTGGAGGCATTTAATGTTCGAGCAAAAACGGCTGATTTTCGACAAAAGAGATAACACCCCCCCATTACGTCATGCTTCAGAAATGTGGAAAATGGTCCGTTTTCAAATGTTTTATTTTTGAACGTCAGTTCACATTTGTAGGTGGATCATCAGTGTTAGAGCTAAAATTAGCATGTTTAAAGTGATTTTCATGCTTCCAGGAGCTCGGGAAGTTAATTAAATACCATTTGGAGGCATTTAATGTTCGAGCAAAAACGGCTGATTTTCGACAAAAGAGATAACACCCCCCCATTACGTCATGCTTCAGAAATGTGGAAAATGGTCCGTTTTCAAATGTTTTATTTTTGAACGTCAGTTCACATTTGTAGGTGGATCATCAGTGTTAGAGCTAAAATTAGCATGTTTAAAGTGATTTTCATGCTTCCAGGGGCCCTAAACACAAGATTTATGGAATGGTTAAAAGGGCATAAAAATGGCCAATTTACTCACTCTGAGTTCTCAAAAATGGTTTCTTCACCCCGGGAAGTTAATTAAATACCATTTGGAGGCATTTAATGTTCGAGCAAAAACAGCTGATTTTCGACAAAAGAGATAACACCCCCCCATTACGTCATGCTTCAGAAATGTGGAAAATGGTCCGTTTTCAAATGTTTTATTTTTGAACGTCAGTTCACATTTGTAGGTGGATCATCAGTGCGAGAGCTAAAATTAGCATGTTTAAAGTGATTTTCATGCTTCCAGGGGCTCGGGAAGTTAATTAAATACCATTTGGAGGCATTTAATGTTCGAGCAAAAACGGCTGGTTTTCGACAAAAGAGATAACACCCCCCCATTACGTCATGCTTCAGAAATGTGAAAAATGGTCCGTTTTCAAATGTTTTATTTTTGAACGTCAGTTCACATTTGTAGGTGGATCATCAGTGTTAGAGCTAAAATTAGCATGTTTAAAGTGATTTTCATGCTTCCAGGGGCCCTAATTACAAGATTTATTGAATGGTTAAAAGTGCATGAAAATGGCCAATTACTCACTCTGAGTTCTCAAAAAGGGTTTCTTCACCCCGGGAAGTTAATTAAATACCATTTTGAGGCATTTAATGTTCGAGCAAAACAGCTGATTTTCGACAAAAGAGATAACACCCCCCCATTACGTCATGCTTCAGAAATGTGGAAAATGGTCCGTTTTCAAATGTTTTATTTTTGAACGTCAGTTCACATTTGTAGGTGGATCATCAGTGTTAGAGCTAAAATTAGCATGTTTAAAGTGATTTTCATGCTTCCAGGGGCTCGGGAAGTGAATTAAATACTATTTGGAGGCATTTAATGTTTGAGCAAAAACGGCTGATTTTCGACTATAGAGATATTACCCCCCCATTACGTCATGCTTCAGAAATGTGGAAAATGGTCCGTTTTCAAATGTTTTATTTTTGAACGTCAGTTCACATTTGTAGGTGGATCATCAGTGTTAGAGCTAAAATTAGCATGTTTAAAGTGATTTTCATGCTTCCAGGGGCCCTAAACACAAGATTTATGGAATGGTTAAAAGTGCATGAAAATGGCCAATTTACTCACTCTGAGTTCTCAAAAAGGGTTTCTTCACCCCGGGAAGTTAATTAAATACCATTTGGAGGCATTTAATGTTCGAGCAAAAACGGCTGATTTTCGACAAAAGAGATAACACCCCCCCATTACGTCATGCTTCAGAAATGTGGAAAATGGTCCGTTTTCAAATGTTTTATTTTTGAACGTCAGTTCACATTTGTAGGTGGATCATCAGTGTTAGAGCTAAAATTAGTATGTTTAAAGTGATTTTTATGCTTCCAGGGGCTTGGGAAGTTAAATAAATACCATTTGGAGGCATTTAATGTTCGAGCAAAAACGGCTGATTTTCGACAAAAGAGATAACACCCCCCATTACGTCATGCTTCAGAAATGTGGAAAATGGTCCGTTTTCAAATGTTTTATTTTTGAACGTCAGTTCACATTTGTAGGTGGATCATCAGTGTTAGAGCTCAAATTAGCATGTTTAAAGTGATTTTCATGCTTCCAGGGGCTCGGGAAGTGAATTAAATACTATTTGGAGGCATTTAATGTTCAAGCAAAAACGGCTGATTTTCGACAAAAGAGATAACACCCCCCCATTACGTCATGCTTCAGAAATGTGGAAAATGGTCCGTTTTCAAATGTTTTATTTTTGAACGTCAGTTCACATTTGTAGGTGGATCATCAGTGTTAGAGCTAACATTGGCATGTTTAAAGTGATTTTCATGCTTCCAGGGGCCCTAAACACAAGATTTATGGAATGGTTAAAAGTGCATGAAAATGGCCAATTTACTCACTCTGAGTTCTTAAAAAGGGTTTCTTCACCCCGGGAAGTTAATTAAATACCATTTGGAGGCATTTAATGTTCGAGCAAAAACGGCTGATTTTCGACAAAAGAGATAACACCCCCCATTACGTCATGCTTCAGAAATGTGGAAAATGGTCCGTTTTCAAATGTTTTATTTTTGAACGTCAGTTCACATTTGTAGGTGGATCATCAGTGTTAGAGCTAAAATTAGCATGTTTAAAGTGATTTTCATGCTTCCAGGGGCTCGGGAAGTTAATTAAATACCATTTGGAGGCATTTAATGTTCGAGCAAAAACGGCTGATTTTCGACAAAAGAGATAACACCCCCCCATTACGTCATGCTTCAGAAATGTGGAAAATGGTCCGTTTTCAAATGTTTTATTTTTGAACGTCAGTTCACATTTGTAGGTGGATCATCAGTGTTAGAGCTAAAATTAGCATGTTTAAAGTGATTTTCATGCTTCCAGGGGCCCTAAACACAAGATTTATGGAATGGTTAAAAGTGCATGAAAATGGCCAATTTACTCACTCTGAGTTCTCAAAAAGGGTTTCTTCACCCCGGGAAGTTAATTAAATACCATTTGGAGGCATTTAATGTTCGAGCAAAAACGGCTGATTTTCGACAAAAGAGATAACACCCCCCCATTACGTCATGCTTCAGAAATGTGGAAAATGGTCCGTTTTCAAATGTTTTATTTTTGAACGTCAGTTCACATTTGTAGGTGGATCATCAGTGTTAGAGCTAAAATTAGCATGTTTAAAGTGATTTTCATGCTTCCAGGGGCCCTAAACACAAGATTTATGGAATGGTTAAAAGTGCATGAAAATGGCCAATGACTCACTCTGAGTTCTCAAAAAGGGTTTCTTCACCCCGGGAAGTAAATTAAATACCATTTGGAGGCATTTAATGTTCGGGCAAAAACAGCTGATTTTCGACAAAAGAGATAACACCCCCCCATTACGTCATGCTTCAGAAATGTGGAAAATGGTCCGTTTTCAAATGTTTTATTTTTGAACGTCAGTTCACATTTGTAGGTGGATCATCAGTGTTAGAGCTAAAATTAGCATGTTTAAAGTGATTTTCATGCTTCCAGGGGCTCGGGAAGTGAATTAAATACTATTTGGAGGCATTTAATGTTTGAGCAAAAACGGCTGATTTTCGACAAAAGAGATAACACCCCCCCATTACGTCATGCTTCAGAAATGTGGAAAATGGTCCGTTTTCAAATGTTTTATTTTTTAAACATCAGTTCACATTTGTAGGTGGATCATCAGTGTTAGAGCTAAAATTAGCATGTTTAAAGTGATTTTCATGCTTCCAGGGGCCCTAAACACAAGATTTATGGAATGGTTAAAAGTGCATGAAAATGGCCAATTACTCACTCTGAGTTCTCAAAAAGGGTTTCTTCTCCCCGGGAAGTTAATTAAATACCATTTGGAGGCATTTAATGTTCGAGCAAAAACGGCTGATTTTCGACAAAAGAGATAACACCCCCCCATTACGTCATGCTTCAGAAATGTGGAAAATGGTTCGTTTTCAAATGTTTTATTTTTGAACGTCAGTTCACATTTGTAGGTGGATCATCAGTGTTAGAGCTAAAATTAGCATGTTTAAAGTGATTTTCATGCTTCCAGGGGCCCTAAACACAAGATTTATGGACTGTTAAAAGTGCATGAAAATGGCCAATTTGCTCATTCTGAGTTCTCAAAAAGGGTTTCTTCACCCCGGGAAGTTAATTAAATACCATTTGGAGGCATTTAATGTTCGAGCAAAAACGGCTGATTTTCGACAAAAGAGATAACACCCCCCCATTACGTCATGCTTCAGAAATGTGGAAAATGGTCCGTTTTCAAATGTTTTATTTTTGAACGTCAGTTCACATTTGTAGGTGGATCATCAGTGTTAGAGCTAAAATTAGCATGTTTAAAGTGATTTTCATGCTTCCAGGGGCCCTAAACACAAGATTTATGGAATGGTTAAAAGTGCATAAAAATGGCCAATTTACTCACTCTGAGTTCTCAAAAAGGGTTTCTTCACCCCGGGAAGTTAATTAAATACCATTTGGTGGCATTTAATGTTCGAGCAAAAACGGCTGCTTTTCGACAAAAGAGATAACACCCCCCATTACGTGTTGCTTCAGAAATGTGGAAAATGGTTCGTTTTCAAATGTTTTATTTTTGAACGTCAGTTCACATTTGTAGGTGGATCATCAGTGTTAGAGGTAAAATTAGCATGTTTAAAGTGATTTTCATGCTTCCAGGGGCTCGGGAAGTTAATTAAATACCATTTGGAGGCATTTAACCCCTTCAGTGCTAATGACAAGGGTAACTCGTCATGGAGTTTCCATTGATTTCAATGGAAATTACATTGAAGTTCCAGAAGAAGCATAGCATCCAAGTGGTTAATGTTCGAGCAAAAACGGCTGGTTTTCGAAAAAAGAGATAACACCCCCCCATTACGTCATGCTTCAGAAATGTGGAAAATGGTCCGTTTTCAAATGTTTTATTTTTGAACGTCAGTTCACATTTGTAGGTGGATCATCAGTGTTAGAGCTAAAATTAGCATGTTTAAAGTGATTTTCATGCTTCCAGGGGCCCTAAACACAAGATTTATGGAATGGTTAAAAGTGCATGAAAATGGCCAATTACTCACTCTGAGTTCTCAAAAAGGGTTTCTTCACCCCGGGAAGTTAATTAAATACCATTTGGAGGCATTTAACGTTCGAGCAAAAACAGCTGATTTTCGACAAAAGAGATAACACCTCCCCATTACGACATGCTTCAGAAATGTGGAAAATGGTCCATTTTCAAATGTTTTATTTTTGAACGTCAGTTCACATTTGTAGGCGGATCATCAGTGTTAGAGCTAAAATTAGCATGTTTAAAGTGATTTTCATGCTTTCAGGGGCCCTAAACACAAGATTTATGGAATGGTTAAAAGTGCATGAAAATGGCCAATTTACTCACTCTGAGTTCTCAAAAAGGGTTTCTTCACCCCGGGAAGTTAATTAAATACCATTTGGAGGCATTTAATGTTCGAGCAAAAACAGCTGATTTTCGACAAAAGAGATAACACCCCCCCATTACGTCATGCTTCAGAAATGTGGAAAATGGTCCGTTTTCAAATGTTTTATTTTTGAACGTCAGTTCACATTTGTAGGTGGATCATCAGTGTTAGAGCTAAAATTAGCATGTTTAAAGTGATTTTCATGCTTCCAGGGGCCCTAAACACAAGATTTATGGAATGGTTAAAAGTGCATGAAAATGGCCAATTTACTCACTCTGAGTTCTCAAAAAGGGTTTCTTCACCCCGGGAAGTTAATTAAATACCATTTGGAGGCATTTAATGTTCGAGCAAAAACGGCTGATTTTCGACAAAAGAGATAACACCCCCCCATTACGTCATGCTTCAGAAATGTGGAAAATGGTCCGTTTTCAAATGTTTTATTTTTGAACGTCAGTTCACATTTGTAGGTGGATCATCAGTGTTAGAGCTAAAATTAGCATGTTTAAAGTGATTTTCATGCTTCCAGGGGCTCGGGAAGTTAAATAAATACCATTTGGAGGCATTTAATGTTCGAGCAAAAACGGCTGATTTTCGACAAAAGCGATAACACCCCCCCATTACGTCATGCTTCAGAAATGTGGAAAATGGTCTGTTTTCAAATGTTTTATTTTTGAACGTCAGTTCACATTTGTAGGTGGATCATCAGTGTTAGAGCTAAAATTAGCATGTTTAAAGTGATTTTCATGCTTCCAGGGGCCCTAAACACAAGATTTATGGAATGGTTAAAAGTGCATGAAAATGGCCAATTTACTCACTCTGAGTTCTCAAAAAGGGTTTCTTCACCCCGGGAAGTTAATTAAATACCATTTGGAGGCATTTAATGTTCGAGCAAAAACGGCTGATTTTCGACAAAAGAGATAACACCCCCCCATTACGTCATGCTTCAGAAATGTGGAAAATGGTCCGTTTTCAAATGCTTTATTTTTGAACGTCAGTTCACATTTGTAGGTGGATCATCAGTGTTAGAGCTAAAATTAGCATGTTTAAAGTGATTTTCATGCTTCCAGGGGCTCGGGAAGTTAACTAAATACCATTTGGAGGCATTTAATGTTCGAGCAAAAACGGCTGATTTTCGACAAAAGAGATAACACCCCCCCATTACGTCATGCTTCAGAAATGTGGAAAATGGTCCGTTTTCAAATGTTTTATTTTTGAACGTCAGTTCACATTTGTAGGTGGATCATCAGTGTTAGAGCTAAAATTAGCATGTTTAAAGTGATTTTCATGCTTCCAGGGGCTCGGGAAGTTAAATAAATACCATTTGGAGGCATTTAATGTTCGAGCAAAAACGGCTGATTTTCGACAAAAGAGATAACACCCCCCCATTACGTCATGCTTCAGAAATGTGGAAAATGGTCCGTTTTCAAATGTTTTATTTTTGAACGTCAGTTCACATTTGTAGGTGGATCATCAGTGTTAGAGCTAAAATTAGCATGTTTAAAGTGATTTTCATGCTTCCAGGAGCTCAGGAAGTTAATTAAATACCATTTGGAGGCATTTAATGTTTGAGCAAAAATGGCTGATTTTCGACAAAAGAGATAACACCCCCCCCATTACGTCATGCTTCAGAAATGTGGAAAATGGTCAGTTTTCGAATGTTTTATTTTTGAACGTCAGTTCACATTTGTAGGTGGATCATCAGTGTTAGAGCTAACATTGGCATGTTTAAAGTGATTTTCATGCTTCCAGGGGCCCTAAACACAAGATTTATGGAACGGTTAAAAGTGCATGAAAATGGCCAATTTACTCACTCTGAGTTCTCAAAAAGGGTTTCTTCACCCCGGGATGTTAATTAAATACCATTTGGAGGCATTTAATGTTCGAGCAAAAACGGCTGATTTTCGACAAAAGAGATAACACCCCCCCATTACGTCATGCTTCAGAAATGTGGAAAATGGTCCGTTTTCAAATGTTTTATTTTTGAACGTCAGTTCACATTTGTAGGTGGATCATCAGTGTGAGAGCTAAAATTAGCATGTTTAAAGTGATTTTCATGCTTCCAGGGGCTCGGGAAGTTAATTAAATACCATTTGGAGGCATTTAATGTTCGAGCAAAAACGGCTTGTTTTCGACAAAAGAGATAACACCCCCCCATTACGTCATGCTTCAGAAATGTGGAAAATGGTCCGTTTTCAAATGTTTTATTTTTGAACGTCAGTTCACATTTGTAGGTGGATCATCAGTGTTAAATCTAAAATTAGCATGTTTAAAGTGATTTTCATGCTTCCTTGGGCCCTACTTACAAGATTTATTGAATGGTTAAAAGTGCATGAAAATGGCCAATTACTCACTCTGAGTTCTCAAAAAGGGTTTCTTCACTCCGGGAAGTTAATTGAATACCATTTGGAGGCATTTAATGTTCGAGCAAAAACAGCTGATTTTCGACAAAAGAGATAACACCCCCCCATTACGTCATGCTTCAGAAATGTGGAAAATGGTCCGTTTTCAAATGTTTTATTTTTGAACGTCAGTTCACATTTGTAGGTGGATCATCAGTGTTAGAGCTAAAATTAGCATGTTTAAAGTGATTTTCATGCTTCCAGGGGCTCGGGAAGTTAACTAAATACCATTTGGAGGCATTTAATGTTCGAGCAAAAACGGCTGATTTTCGACAAAAGAGATAACACCCCCCCATTACGTCATGCTTCAGAAATGTGGAAAATGGTCCGTTTTCAAATGTTTTATTTTTGAACGTCAGTTCACATTTGTAGGTGGATCATCAGTGTTAGAGCTAAAATTAGCATGTTTAAAGTGATTTTCATGCTTCCAGGGGCTCGGGAAGTTAAATAAATACCATTTGGAGGCATTTAATGTTCGAGCAAAAACGGCTGATTTTCGACAAAAGAGATAACACCCCCCCATTACGTCATGCTTCAGAAATGTGGAAAATGGTCCGTTTTCAAATGTTTTATTTTTGAACGTCAGTTCACATTTGTAGGTGGATCATCAGTGTTAGAGCTAAAATTAGCATGTTTAAAGTGATTTTCATGCTTCCAGGAGCTCAGGAAGTTAATTAAATACCATTTGGAGGCATTTAATGTTTGAGCAAAAATGGCTGATTTTCGACAAAAGAGATAACACCCCCCCCATTACGTCATGCTTCAGAAATGTGGAAAATGGTCAGTTTTCGAATGTTTTATTTTTGAACGTCAGTTCACATTTGTAGGTGGATCATCAGTGTTAGAGCTAACATTGGCATGTTTAAAGTGATTTTCATGCTTCCAGGGGCCCTAAACACAAGATTTATGGAACGGTTAAAAGTGCATGAAAATGGCCAATTTACTCACTCTGAGTTCTCAAAAAGGGTTTCTTCACCCCGGGATGTTAATTAAATACCATTTGGAGGCATTTAATGTTCGAGCAAAAACGGCTGATTTTCGACAAAAGAGATAACACCCCCCCATTACGTCATGCTTCAGAAATGTGGAAAATGGTCCGTTTTCAAATGTTTTATTTTTGAACGTCAGTTCACATTTGTAGGTGGATCATCAGTGTGAGAGCTAAAATTAGCATGTTTAAAGTGATTTTCATGCTTCCAGGGGCTCGGGAAGTTAATTAAATACCATTTGGAGGCATTTAATGTTCGAGCAAAAACGGCTTGTTTTCGACAAAAGAGATAACACCCCCCCATTACGTCATGCTTCAGAAATGTGGAAAATGGTCCGTTTTCAAATGTTTTATTTTTGAACGTCAGTTCACATTTGTAGGTGGATCATCAGTGTTAAATCTAAAATTAGCATGTTTAAAGTGATTTTCATGCTTCCTTGGGCCCTACTTACAAGATTTATTGAATGGTTAAAAGTGCATGAAAATGGCCAATTACTCACTCTGAGTTCTCAAAAAGGGTTTCTTCACTCCGGGAAGTTAATTGAATACCATTTGGAGGCATTTAATGTTCGAGCAAAAACAGCTGATTTTCGACAAAAGAGATAACACCCCCCCATTACGTCATGCTTCAGAAATGTGGAAAATGGTCCGTTTTCAAATGTTTTATTTTTGAACGTCAGTTCACATTTGTAGGTGGATCATCAGTGTTAGAGCTAAAATTAGCATGTTTAAAGTGATTTTCATGCTTCCAGGGGCTCGGGAAGTGAATTAAATACTATTTGGAGGCATTTAATGTTTGAGCAAAAACGGCTGATTTTCGACAAAAGAGATATTACCCCCCCATTACGTCATGCTTCACAAATGTGGAAAATGGTCCGTTTTCAAATGTTTTATTTTTGAACGTCAGTTCACATTTGTAGGTGGATCATCAGTGTTAGAGCTAAAATTAGCATGTTTAAAGTGATTTTCATGCTTCCAGGGGCCCTAAACACAAGATTTATGGAATGGTTAAAAGTGCATGAAAATGGCCAATTTACTCACTCTGAGTTCTCAAAAAGGGTTTCTTCACCCCGGGAAGTTAATTAAATACCATTTGGAGGCATTTAATGTTCGAGCAAAAACGGCTGATTTTCGACAAAAGAGATAACACCCCCCCATTACGTCATGCTTCAGAAATGTGGAAAATGGTCCGTTTTCAAATGTTTTATTTTTGAACGTCAGTTCACATTTGTAGGTGGATCATCAGTGTTAGAGCTAAAATTAGCATGTTTAAAGTGATTTTCATGCTTCCAGGGGCCCTAAACACAAGATTTATGGAATGGTTAAAAGTGCATGAAAATGGCCAATTACTCACTCTGAGTTCTCAAAAAGGGTTTCTTCACCCCGGGAAGTTAATTAAATACCATTTGGAGGCATTTAATGTTCGAGCAAAAACAGCTGATTTTCGACAAAAGAGATAACACCCCCCCATTACGTCATGCTTCAGAAATGTGGAAAATGGTCCATTTTCAAATGTTTTATTTTTGAACGTCAGTTCACATTTGTAGGCGGATCATCAGTGTTAGAGCTAAAATTAGCATGTTTAAAGTGATTTTCATGCTTTCAGGGGCCCTAAACACAAGATTTATGGAATGGTTAAAAGTGCATGAAAATGGCCAATTTACTCACTCTGAGTTCTCAAAAAGGGTTTCTTCACCCCGGGAAGTTAATTAAATACCATTTGGAGGCATTTAATGTTCGAGCAAAAACGGCTGATTTTCGACAAAAGTGATAACACCCCCCCATTACGTCATGCTTCAGAAATGTGGAAAATGGTCCGTTTTCAAATGTTTTATTTTTGAACGTCAGTTCACATTTGTAGGTGGATCATCAGTGTTAGAGCTAAAATTAGTATGTTTAAAGTGATTTTTATGCTTCCAGGGGCTTGGGAAGTTAAATAAATACCATTTGGAGGCATTTAATGTTCGAGCAAAAACGGCTGGTTTTCGACAAAAGAGATAACACCCCCCCATTACGTCATGCTTCAGAAATGTGGAAAATGGTCCGTTTTCAAATGTTTTATTTTTGAACGTCAGTTCACATTTGTAGGTGGATCATCAGTGTTAAATCTAAAATTAGCATGTTTAAAGTGATTTTCATGCTTCCTTGGGCCCTACTTACAAGATTTATTGAATGGTTAAAAGTGCATGAAAATGGCCAATTACTCACTCTGAATTCTCAAAAAGGGTTTCTTCACTCCGGGAAGTTAATTAAATACCATTTGGAGGCATTTAATGTTCGAGCAAAAACAGCTGATTTTCGACAAAAGAGATAACACCCCCCCATTACGTCATGCTTCAGAAATGTGGAAAATGGTCCGTTTTCAAATGTTTTATATTTGAACGTCAGTTCACATTTGTAGGTGGATCATCAGTGTTAGAGCTAAAATTAGCATGTTTAAAGTGATTTTCATGCTTCCAGGGGCCCTAAACACAAGATTTATGGAATGGTTAAAAGTGCATGAAAATGGCCAATTACTCACTCTGAGTTCTCAAAAAGGGTTTCTTCACCCCGGGAAGTTAATTAAATACCATTTGGAGGCATTTAATGTTCGAGCAAAAACAGCTGATTTTCGTCAAAAGAGATAACACCCCCCCATTACGTCATGCTTCAGAAATGTGGAAAATGGTCCATTTTCAAATGTTTTATTTTTGAACGTCAGTTCACATTTGTAGGCGGATCATCAGTGTTAGAGCTAAAATTAGCATGTTGAAAGTGATTTTCATGCTTTCAGGGGCCCTAAACACAAGATTTATGGAATGGTTAAAAGTGCATGAAAATGGCCAATTTACTCACTCTGAGTTCTCAAAAAGGGTTTCTTCACCCCGGGAAGTTAATTAAATACCATTTGGAGGCATTTAATGTTCGAGCAAAAACGGCTGATTTTCGACAAAAGAGATAACACCCCCCCCATTACGTCATGCTTCAGAAATGTGGAAAATGGTCCGTTTTCAAATGTTTTATTTTTGAACGTCAGTTCACATTTGTAGGTGGATCATCAGTGTTAGAGCTAAAATTAGTATGTTTAAAGTGATTTTTATGCTTCCAGGGGCTTGGGAAGTTAAATAAATACCATTTGGAGGCATTTAATGTTCGAGCAAAAACGGCTGGTTTTCGACAAAAGAGATAACACCCCCCCATTACGTCATGCTTCAGAAATGTGGAAAATGGTCCGTTTTCAAATGTTTTATTTTTGAACGTCAGTTCACATTTGTAGGTGGATCATCAGTGTGAGAGCTAAAATTAGCATGTTTAAAGTGATTTTCATGCTTCCAGGGGCTCGGGAAGTGAATTAAATACTATTTGGAGGCATTTAATGTTTGAGCAAAAACGGCTGATTTTCGACAAAAGAGATAACACCCCCCCATTACGTCATGCTTCAGAAATGTGGAAAATGGTCCGTTTTCAAATGTTTTATTTTTTAAACATCAGTTCACATTTGTAGGTGGATCATCAGTGTTAGAGCTAAAATTAGCATGTTTAAAGTGATTTTCATGCTTCCAGGGGCCCTAAACACAAGATTTATGGAATGGTTAAAAGTGCATGAAAATGGCCAATTACTCACTCTGAGTTCTCAAAAAGGGTTTCTTCACCCCGGGAAGTTAATTAAATACCATTTGGAGGCATTTAATGTTCGAGCAAAAACGGCTGATTTTCGACAAAAGAGATAACACCCCCCCATTACGTCATGCTTCAGAAATGTGGAAAATGGTCCGTTTTCAAATGTTTTATTTTTGAACGTCAGTTCACATTTGTAGGTGGATCATCAGTGTTAGAGCTAAAATTAGCATGTTTAAAGTGATTTTCACGCTTCCAGGGGCCCTAAACACAAGATTTATGGACTGTTAAAAGTGCATGAAAATGGCCAATTTGCTCATTCTGAGTTCTCAAAAAGGGTTTCTTCACCCCGGGAAGTTAATTAAATACCATTTGGAGGCATTTAATGTTCGAGCAAAAACGGCTGATTTTCGACAAAAGAGATAACACCCCCCCATTACGTCATGCTTCAGAAATGTGGAAAATGGTCCGTTTTCAAATGTTTTATTTTTGAACGTCAGTTCACATTTGTAGGTGGATCATCAGTGTTAGAGCTAAAATTAGCATGTTTAAAGTGATTTTCATGCTTCCAGGGGCCCTAAACACAAGATTTATGGAATGGTTAAAAGTGCATAAAAATGGCCAATTTACTCACTCTGAGTTCTCAAAAAGGGTTTCTTCACCCCGGGAAGTTAATTAAATACCATTTGGTGGCATTTAATAATCGAGCAAAAACGGCTGCTTTTCGACAAAAGAGATAACACCCCCCATTACGTGTTACTTCAGAAATGTGGAAAATGGTCCGTTTTCAAATGTTTTATTTTTGAACGTCAGTTCACATTTGTAGGTGGATCATCAGTGTTAGAGGTAAAATTAGCATGTTTAAAGTGATTTTCATGCTTCCAGGGGCTCGGGAAGTTAATTAAATACCATTTGGAGGCATTTAATGTTCGAGCAAAAACGGCTGGTTTTCGACAAAAGAGATAACACCCCCCCATTACGTCATGCTTCAGAAATGTGGAAAATGGTCCGTTTTCAAATGTTTTATATTTGAACGTCAGTTCACATTTGTAGGTGGATCATCAGTGTTAGAGCTAAAATTAGCATGTTTAAAGTGATTTTCATACTTCCAGGGGCCCTAAACACAAGATTTATGGAATGGTTAAAAGTGCATGAAAATGGCCAATTACTCACTCTGAGTTCTCAAAAAGGGTTTCTTCACCCCGGGAAGTTAATTAAATACCATTTGGAGGCATTTAATGTTCGAGCAAAAACAGCTGATTTTCGACAAAAGAGATAACACCCCCCCATTACGTCATGCTTCAGAAATGTGGAAAATGGTCCATTTTCAAATGTTTTATTTTTGAACGTCAGTTCACATTTGTAGGCGGATCATCAGTGTTAGAGCTAAAATTAGCATGTTTAAAGTGATTTTCATACTTTCAGGGGCCCTAAACACAAGATTTATGGAATGGTTAAAAGTGCATGAAAATGGCCAATTTACTCACTCTGAGTTCTCAAAAAGGGTTTCTTCACCCCGGGAAGTTAATTAAATACCATTTGGAGGCATTTAATGTTCGAGCAAAAACGGCTGATTTTCGACAAAAGAGATAACACCCCCCCATTACGTCATGCTTCAGAAATGTGGAAAATGGTCCGTTTTCAAATGTTTTATTTTTGAACGTCAGTTCACATTTGTAGGTGGATCATCAGTGTTAGAGCTAAAATTAGCATGTTTAAAGTGATTTTCATGCTTCCAGGGGCCCTAAACACAAGATTTATGGAATGGTTAAAAGTGCATGAAAATGGCCAATTACTCACTCTGAGTTCTCAAAAAGGGTTTCTTCACCCCGGGAAGTTAATTAAATACCATTTGGAGGCATTTAATGTTCGAGCAAAAACAGCTGATTTTCGACAAAAGAGATAACACCCCCCCATTACGTCATGCTTCAGAAATGTGGAAAATGGTCCATTTTCAAATGTTTTATTTTTGAACGTCAGTTCACATTTGTAGGCGGATCATCAGTGTTAGAGCTAAAATTAGCATGTTTAAAGTGATTTTCATGCTTTCAGGGGCCCTAAACACAAGATTTATGGAATGGTTAAAAGTGCATGAAAATGGCCAATTTACTCACTCTGAGTTCTCAAAAAGGGTTTCTTCACCCCGGGAAGTTAATTAAATACCATTTGGAGGCATTTAATGTTCGAGCAAAAACGGCTGATTTTCGACAAAAGAGATAACACCCCCCCATTACGTCATGCTTCAGAAATGTGGAAAATGGTCCGTTTTCAAATGTTTTATTTTTGAACGTCAGTTCACATTTGTAGGTGGATCATCAGTGTTAGAGCTAAAATTAGTATGTTTAAAGTGATTTTTATGCTTCCAGGGGCTTGGGAAGTTAAATAAATACCATTTGGAGGCATTTAATGTTCGAGCAAAAACGGCTGGTTTTCGACAAAAGAGATAACACCCCCCCATTACGTCATGCTTCAGAAATGTGGAAAATGGTCCGTTTTCAAATGTTTTATTTTTGAACGTCAGTTCACATTTGTAGGTGGATCATCAGTGTGAGAGCTAAAATTAGCATGTTTAAAGTGATTTTCATGCTTCCAGGGGCTCGGGAAGTGAATTAAATACTATTTGGAGGCATTTAATGTTTGAGCAAAAACGGCTGATTTTCGACAAAAGAGATAACACCCCCCCATTACGTCATGCTTCAGAAATGTGGAAAATGGTCCGTTTTCAAATGTTTTATTTTTTAAACATCAGTTCACATTTGTAGGTGGATCATCAGTGTTAGAGCTAAAATTAGCATGTTTAAAGTGATTTTCATGCTTCCAGGGGCCCTAAACACAAGATTTATGGAATGGTTAAAAGTGCATGAAAATGGCCAATTACTCACTCTGAGTTCTCAAAAAGGGTTTCTTCACCCAGGGAAGTTAATTAAATACCATTTGGAGGCATTTAATGTTCGAGCAAAAACGGCTGATTTTCGACAAAAGAGATAACACCCCCCCATTACGTCATGCTTCAGAAATGTGGAAAATGGTCCGTTTTCAAATGTTTTATTTTTGAACGTCAGTTCACATTTGTAGGTGGATCATCAGTGTTAGAGCTAAAATTAGCATGTTTAAAGTGATTTTCACGCTTCCAGGGGCCCTAAACACAAGATTTATGGACTGTTAAAAGTGCATGAAAATGGCCAATTTGCTCATTCTGAGTTCTCAAAAAGGGTTTCTTCACCCCGGGAAGTTAATTAAATACCATTTGGAGGCATTTAATGTTCGAGCAAAAACGGCTGATTTTCGACAAAAGAGATAACACCCCCCCATTACGTCATGCTTCAGAAATGTGGAAAATGGTCCGTTTTCAAATGTTTTATTTTTGAACGTCAGTTCACATTTGTAGGTGGATCATCAGTGTTAGAGCTAAAATTAGCATGTTTAAAGTGATTTTCATGCTTCCAGGGGCCCTAAACACAAGATTTATGGAATGGTTAAAAGTGCATAAAAATGGCCAATTTACTCACTCTGAGTTCTCAAAAAGGGTTTCTTCACCCCGGGAAGTTAATTAAATACCATTTGGTGGCATTTAATAATCGAGCAAAAACGGCTGCTTTTCGACAAAAGAGATAACACCCCCCATTACGTGTTGCTTCAGAAATGTGGAAAATGGTCCGTTTTCAAATGTTTTATTTTTGAACGTCAGTTCACATTTGTAGGTGGATCATCAGTGTTAGAGGTAAAATTAGCATGTTTAAAGTGATTTTCATGCTTCCAGGGGCTCGGGAAGTTAATTAAATACCATTTGGAGGCATTTAATGTTCGAGCAAAAACGGCTGGTTTTCGACAAAAGAGATAACACCCCCCCATTACGTCATGCTTCAGAAATGTGGAAAATGGTCCGTTTTCAAATGTTTTATATTTGAACGTCAGTTCACATTTGTAGGTGGATCATCAGTGTTAGAGCTAAAATTAGCATGTTTAAAGTGATTTTCATACTTCCAGGGGCCCTAAACACAAGATTTATGGAATGGTTAAAAGTGCATGAAAATGGTCAATTACTCACTCTGAGTTCTCAAAAAGGGTTTCTTCACCCCGGGAAGTTAATTAAATACCATTTGGAGGCATTTAATGTTCGAGCAAAAACAGCTGATTTTCGACAAAAGAGATAACACCCCCCCATTACGTCATGCTTCAGAAATGTGGAAAATGGTCCATTTTCAAATGTTTTATTTTTGAACGTCAGTTCACATTTGTAGGTGGATCATCAGTGTTAGAGCTAAAATTAGCATGTTTAAAGTGATTTTCATGCTTTCAGGGGCCCTAAACACAAGATTTATGGAATGGTTAAAAGTGCATGAAAATGGCCAATTTACTCACTCTGAGTTCTCAAAAAGGGTTTCTTCACCCCGGGAAGTTAATTAAATACCATTTGGAGGCATTTAATGTTCGAGCAAAAACGGCTGATTTTCGACAAAAGAGATAACACCCCCCCATTACGTCATGCTTCAGAAATGTGGAAAATGGTCCGTTTTCAAATGTTTTATTTTTGAACGTCAGTTCACATTTGTAGGTGGATCATCAGTGTTAGAGCTAAAATTAGCATGTTTAAAGTGATTTTCATGCTTCCAGGGGCCCTAAACACAAGATTTATGGAATGGTTAAAAGTGCATGAAAATGGCCAATTTACTCACTCTGAGTTCTCAAAAAGGGTTTCTTCACCCCGGGAAGTTAATTAAATACCATTTGGAGGCATTTAATGTTCGAGCAAAAACGGCTGATTTTCGACAAAAGAGATAACACCCCCCCATTACGTCATGCTTCAGAAATGTGGAAAATGGTCCGTTTTCAAATGTTTTATTTTTGAACGTCAGTTCACATTTGTAGGTGGATCATCAGTGTTAGAGCTAAAATTAGCATGTTTAAAGTGATTTTCATGCTTCCAGGGGCTCGGGAAGTTAAATAAATACCATTTGGAGGCATTTAATGTTCGAGCAAAAACGGCTGATTTTCGACAAAAGCGATAACACCCCCCCATTACGTCATGCTTCAGAAATGTGGAAAATGGTCCGTTTTCAAATGTTTTATTTTTGAACGTCAGTTCACATTTGTAGGTGGATCATCAGTGTTAGAGCTCAAATTAGCATGTTTAAAGTGATTTTCATGCTTCCAGGGGCTCGGGAAGTGAATTAAATACTATTTGGAGGCATTTAATGTTCAAGCAAAAACGGCTGATTTTCGACAACAGAGATAACACCCCCCCATTACGTCATGCTTCAGAAATGTGGAAAATGGTCAGTTTTCAAATGTTTTATTTTTGAACGTCAGTTCACATTTGTAGGTGGATCATCAGTGTTAGAGCTAAAATTAGCATGTTTAAAGTGATTTTCATGCTTCAGGGGCCCTAACACAAGATTTATGGAATGGTTAAAAGTGCATGAAAATGGCCAATTTACTCACTCTGAGTTCTCAAAAAGGGTTTCTTCACCCCGGGAAGTTAATTAAATACCATTTGGAGGCATTTAATGTTCGAGCAAAAACGGCTGATTTTCGACAAAAGAGATAACACCCCCCCATTACGTCATGCTTCAGAAATGTGGAAAATGGTCCGTTTTCAAATGTTTTATTTTTGAACGTCAGTTCACATTTGTAGGTGGATCATCAGTGTTAGAGCTAAAATTAGTATGTTTAAAGTGATTTTTATGCTTCCAGGGGCTTGGGAAGTTAAATAAATACCATTTGGAGGCATTTAATGTTCGAGCAAAAACGGCTGGTTTTCGACAAAAGAGATAACACCCCCCCATTACGTCATGCTTCAGAAATGTGGAAAATGGTCCGTTTTCAAATGTTTTATTTTTGAACGTCAGTTCACATTTGTAGGTGGATCATCAGTGTGAGAGCTAAAATTAGCATGTTTAAAGTGATTTTCATGCTTCCAGGGGCTCGGGAAGTGAATTAAATACTATTTGGAGGCATTTAATGTTTGAGCAAAAACGGCTGATTTTCGACAAAAGAGATAACACCCCCCCATTACGTCATGCTTCAGAAATGTGGAAAATGGTCCGTTTTCAAATGTTTTATTTTTTAAACATCAGTTCACATTTGTAGGTGGATCATCAGTGTTAGAGCTAAAATTAGCATGTTTAAAGTGATTTTCATGCTTCCAGGGGCCCTAAACACAAGATTTATGGAATGGTTAAAAGTGCATGAAAATGGCCAATTACTCACTCTGAGTTCTCAAAAAGGGTTTCTTCACCCCGGGAAGTTAATTAAATACCATTTGGAGGCATTTAATGTTCGAGCAAAAACGGCTGATTTTCGACAAAAGAGATAACACCCCCCCATTACGTCATGCTTCAGAAATGTGGAAAATGGTCCGTTTTCAAATGTTTTATTTTTGAACGTCAGTTCACATTTGTAGGTGGATCATCAGTGTTAGAGCTAAAATTAGCATGTTTAAAGTGATTTTCACGCTTCCAGGGGCCCTAAACACAAGATTTATGGACTGTTAAAAGTGCATGAAAATGGCCAATTTGCTCATTCTGAGTTCTCAAAAAGGGTTTCTTCACCCCGGGAAGTTAATTAAATACCATTTGGAGGCATTTAATGTTCGAGCAAAAACGGCTGATTTTCGACAAAAGAGATAACACCCCCCCATTACGTCATGCTTCAGAAATGTGGAAAATGGTCCGTTTTCAAATGTTTTATTTTTGAACGTCAGTTCACATTTGTAGGTGGATCATCAGTGTTAGAGCTAAAATTAGCATGTTTAAAGTGATTTTCATGCTTCCAGGGGCCCTAAACACAAGATTTATGGAATGGTTAAAAGTGCATAAAAATGGCCAATTTACTCACTCTGAGTTCTCAAAAAGGGTTTCTTCACCCCGGGAAGTTAATTAAATACCATTTGGTGGCATTTAATAATCGAGCAAAAACGGCTGCTTTTCGACAAAAGAGATAACACCCCCCATTACGTGTTGCTTCAGAAATGTGGAAAATGGTCCGTTTTCAAATGTTTTATTTTTGAACGTCAGTTCACATTTGTAGGTGGATCATCAGTGTTAGAGGTAAAATTAGCATGTTTAAAGTGATTTTCATGCTTCCAGGGGCTCGGGAAGTTAATTAAATACCATTTGGAGGCATTTAATGTTCGAGCAAAAACGGCTGGTTTTCGACAAAAGAGATAACACCCCCCCATTACGTCATGCTTCAGAAATGTGGAAAATGGTCCGTTTTCAAATGTTTTATATTTGAACGTCAGTTCACATTTGTAGGTGGATCATCAGTGTTAGAGCTAAAATTAGCATGTTTAAAGTGATTTTCATACTTCCAGGGGCCCTAAACACAAGATTTATGGAATGGTTAAAAGTGCATGAAAATGGTCAATTACTCACTCTGAGTTCTCAAAAAGGGTTTCTTCACCCCGGGAAGTTAATTAAATACCATTTGGAGGCATTTAATGTTCGAGCAAAAACAGCTGATTTTCGACAAAAGAGATAACACCCCCCCATTACGTCATGCTTCAGAAATGTGGAAAATGGTCCATTTTCAAATGTTTTATTTTTGAACGTCAGTTCACATTTGTAGGTGGATCATCAGTGTTAGAGCTAAAATTAGCATGTTTAAAGTGATTTTCATGCTTTCAGGGGCCCTAAACACAAGATTTATGGAATGGTTAAAAGTGCATGAAAATGGCCAATTTACTCACTCTGAGTTCTCAAAAAGGGTTTCTTCACCCCGGGAAGTTAATTAAATACCATTTGGAGGCATTTAATGTTCGAGCAAAAACGGCTGATTTTCGACAAAAGAGATAACACCCCCCATTACGTCATGCTTCAGAAATGTGGAAAATGGTCCGTTTTCAAATGTTTTATTTTTGAACGTCAGTTCACATTTGTAGGTGGATCATCAGTGTTAGAGCTAAAATTAGCATGTTTAAAGTGATTTTCATGCTTCCAGGGGCTCGGGAAGTTAAATAAATACCATTTGGAGGCATTTAATGTTCAAACAAAAACGGCTGATTTTCGACAAAAGCGATAACACCCCCCCATTACGTCATGCTTCAGAAATGTGGAAAATGGTCCGTTTTCAAATGTTTTATTTTTGAACGTCAGTTCACATTTGTAGGTGGATCATCAGTGTTAGAGCTCAAATTAGCATGTTTAAAGTGATTTTCATGCTTCCAGGGGCTCGGGAAGTGAATTAAATACTATTTGGAGGCATTTAATGTTCAAGCAAAAACGGCTGATTTTCGACAACAGAGATAACACCCCCCCATTACGTCATGCTTCAGAAATGTGGAAAATGGTCAGTTTTCAAATGTTTTATTTTTGAACGTCAGTTCACATTTGTAGGTGGATCATCAGTGTTAGAGCTAAAATTAGCATGTTTAAAGTGATTTTCATGCTTCAGGGGCCCTAACACAAGATTTATGGAATGGTTAAAAGTGCATGAAAATGGCCAATTTACTCACTCTGAGTTCTCAAAAAGGGTTTCTTCACCCCGGGAAGTTAATTAAATACCATTTGGAGGCATTTAATGTTCGAGCAAAAACGGCTGATTTTCGACAAAAGAGATAACACCCCCCATTACGTCATGCTTCAGAAATGTGGAAAATGGTCCGTTTTCAAATGTTTTATTTTTGAACGTCAGTTCACATTTGTAGGTGGATCATCAGTGTTAGAGCTAAAATTAGCATGTTTAAAGTGATTTTTATGCTTCCAGGGGCCCTAAACACAAGATTTATGGAATGGTTAAAAGTGCATGAAAATGGCCAATTTACTCACTCTGAGTTCTCAAAAAGGGTTTCTTCACCCCGGGAAGTTAATTAAATACCATTTGGAGGCATTTAATGTTCGAGCAAAAACGGCTGATTTTCGACAAAAGAGATAACACCCCCCCATTACGTCATGCTTCAGAAATGTGGAAAATGGTCCGTTTTCAAATGTTTTATTTTTGAACGTCAGTTCACATTTGTAGGTGGATCATCAGTGTTAGAGCTAAAATTAGCATGTTTAAAGTGATTTTCATGCTTCCAGGGGCTCGGGAAGTTAACTAAATACCATTTGGAGTCATTTAATGTTCGAGCAAAAACGGCAGATTTTCGACAAAAGAGATAACACCCCCCCATTACGTCATGCTTCAGAAATGTGGAAAATGGTCCGTTTTCAAATGTTTTATTTTTGAACGTCAGTTCACATTTGTAGGTGGATCATCAGTGTGAGAGCTAAAATTAGCATGTTTAAAGTGATTTTCATGCTTCCAGGGGCTCGGGAAGTTAATTAAATACCATTTGGAGGCATTTAATGTTCGAGCAAAAACGGCTTGTTTTCGACAAAAGAGATAACACCCCCCCATTACGTCATGCTTCAGAAATGTGGAAAATGGTCCGTTTTCAAATGTTTTATTTTTGAACGTCAGTTCACATTTGTAGGTGGATCATCAGTGTTAAATCTAAAATTAGCATGTTTAAAGTGATTTTCATGCTTTCTTGGGCCCTACTTACAAGATTTATTGAATGGTTAAAAGTGCATGAAAATGGCCAATTACTCACTCTGAGTTCTCAAAAAGGGTTTCTTCACTCTGGGAAGTTAATTAAATACCATTTGGAGGCATTTAATGTTCGAGCAAAAACAGCTGATTTTGGACAAAAGAGATAACACCCCCCCATTACGTCATGCTTCAGAAATGTGGAAAATGGTCCGTTTTCAAATGTTTTATTTTTGAACGTCAGTTCACATTTGTAGGTGGATCATCAGTGTTAGAGCTAAAATTAGCATGTTTAAAGTGATTTTCATGCTTCCAGGGGCTCGGGAAGTGAATTAAATACTATTTGGAGGCATTTAATGTTTGAGCAAAAACGGCTGATTTTCGACAAAAGAGATATTACCTCCCCATTACGTCATGCTTCACAAATGTGGAAAATGGTCCGTTTTCAAATGTTTTATTTTTGAACGTCAGTTCACATTTGTAGGTGGATCATCAGTGTTAGAGCTAAAATTAGCATGTTTAAAGTGATTTTCATGCTTCCAGGGGCCCTAAACACAAGATTTATGGAATGGTTAAAAGTGCATGAAAATGGCCAATTTACTCACTCTGAGTTCTCAAAAAGGGTTTCTTCACCCCGGGAAGTTAATTAAATACCATTTGGAGGCATTTAATGTTCGAGCAAAAACGGCTGATTTTCGACAAAAGAGATAACACCCCCCCATTACGTCATGCTTCAGAAATGTGGAAAATGGTCCGTTTTCAAATGTTTTATTTTTGAACGTCAGTTCACATTTGTAGGTGGATCATCAGTGTTAGAGCTAAAATTAGCATGTTTAAAGTGATTTTCATGCTTCCAGGGGCCCTAAACACAAGATTTATGGAATGGTTAAAAGTGCATGAAAATGGCCAATTACTCACTCTGAGTTCTCAAAAAGGGTTTCTTCACCCCGGGAAGTTAATTAAATACCATTTGGAGGCATTTAATGTTCGAGCAAAAACAGCTGATTTTCGACAAAAGAGATAACACCCCCCCATTACGTCATGCTTCAGAAATGTGGAAAATGGTCCATTTTCAAATGTTTTATTTTTGAACGTCAGTTCACATTTGTAGGCGGATCATCAGTGTTAGAGCTAAAATTAGCATGTTTAAAGTGATTTTCATGCTTTCAGGGGCCCTAAACACAAGATTTATGGAATGGTTAAAAGTGCATGAAAATGGCCAATTTACTCACTCTGAGTTCTCAAAAAGGGTTTCTTCACCCCGGGAAGTTAATTAAATACCATTTGGAGGCATTTAATGTTCGAGCAAAAACGGCTGATTTTCGACAAAAGAGATAACACCCCCCCATTACGTCATGCTTCAGAAATGTGGAAAATGGTCCGTTTTCAAATGTTTTATTTTTGAACGTCAGTTCACATTTGTAGGTGGATCATCAGTGTTAGAGCTAAAATTAGTATGTTTAAAGTGATTTTTATGCTTCCAGGGGCTTGGGAAGTTAAATAAATACCATTTGGAGGCATTTAATGTTCGAGCAAAAACGGCTGGTTTTCGACAAAAGAGATAACACCCCCCCATTACGTCATGCTTCAGAAATGTGGAAAATGGTCCGTTTTCAAATGTTTTATTTTTGAACGTCAGTTCACATTTGTAGGTGGATCATCAGTGTGAGAGCTAAAATTAGCATGTTTAAAGTGATTTTCATGCTTCCAGGGGCTCGGGAAGTGAATTAAATACTATTTGGAGGCATTTAATGTTTGAGCAAAAACGGCTGATTTTCGACAAAAGAGATAACACCCCCCCATTACGTCATGCTTCAGAAATGTGGAAAATGGTCCGTTTTCAAATGTTTTATTTTTTAAACATCAGTTCACATTTGTAGGTGGATCATCAGTGTTAGAGCTAAAATTAGCATGTTTAAAGTGATTTTCATGCTTCCAGGGGCCCTAAACACAAGATTTATGGAATGGTTAAAAGTGCATGAAAATGGCCAATTACTCACTCTGAGTTCTCAAAAAGGGTTTCTTCACCCCGGGAAGTTAATTAAATACCATTTGGAGGCATTTAATGTTCGAGCAAAAACGGCTGATTTTCGACAAAAGAGATAACACCCCCCCATTACGTCATGCTTCAGAAATGTGGAAAATGGTCCGTTTTCAAATGTTTTATTTTTGAACGTCAGTTCACATTTGTAGGTGGATCATCAGTGTTAGAGCTAAAATTAGCATGTTTAAAGTGATTTTCACGCTTCCAGGGGCCCTAAACACAAGATTTATGGACTGTTAAAAGTGCATGAAAATGGCCAATTTGCTCATTCTGAGTTCTCAAAAAGGGTTTCTTCACCCCGGGAAGTTAATTAAATACCATTTGGAGGCATTTAATGTTCGAGCAAAAACGGCTGATTTTCGACAAAAGAGATAACACCCCCCCATTACGTCATGCTTCAGAAATGTGGAAAATGGTCCGTTTTCAAATGTTTTATTTTTGAACGTCAGTTCACATTTGTAGGTGGATCATCAGTGTTAGAGCTAAAATTAGCATGTTTAAAGTGATTTTCATGCTTCCAGGGGCCCTAAACACAAGATTTATGGAATGGTTAAAAGTGCATAAAAATGGCCAATTTACTCACTCTGAGTTCTCAAAAAGGGTTTCTTCACCCCGGGAAGTTAATTAAATACCATTTGGTGGCATTTAATAATCGAGCAAAAACGGCTGCTTTTCGACAAAAGAGATAACACCCCCCATTACGTGTTGCTTCAGAAATGTGGAAAATGGTCCGTTTTCAAATGTTTTATTTTTGAACGTCAGTTCACATTTGTAGGTGGATCATCAGTGTTAGAGGTAAAATTAGCATGTTTAAAGTGATTTTCATGCTTCCAGGGGCTCGGGAAGTTAATTAAATACCATTTGGAGGCATTTAATGTTCGAGCAAAAACGGCTGGTTTTCGACAAAAGAGATAACACCCCCCCATTACGTCATGCTTCAGAAATGTGGAAAATGGTCCGTTTTCAAATGTTTTATATTTG
The DNA here is from genome assembly GCF_964263255.1 of Lissotriton vulgaris. Taxonomy (NCBI): domain Eukaryota; kingdom Metazoa; phylum Chordata; class Amphibia; order Caudata; family Salamandridae; genus Lissotriton; species Lissotriton vulgaris. Next base: position 445,520 of record NW_028243393.1, read on the forward strand.
AACGTCAGTTCACATTTGTAGGTGGATCATCAGTGTTAGAGCTAAAATTAGCATGTTTAAAGTGATTTTCATACTTCCATGGGCCCTAAACACAAGATTTATGGAATGGTTAAAAGTGCATGAAAATGGTCAATTACTCACTCTGAGTTCTCAAAAAGGGTTTCTTCACCCCGGGAAGTTAATTAAATACCATTTGGAGGCATTTAATGTTCGAGCAAAAACAGCTGATTTTCGACAAAAGAGATAACACCCCCCCATTACGTCATGCTTCAGAAATGTGGAAAATGGTCCATTTTCAAATGTTTTATTTTTGAACGTCAGTTCACATTTGTAGGTGGATCATCAGTGTTAGAGCTAAAATTAGCATGTTTAAAGTGATTTTCATGCTTTCAGGGGCCCTAAACACAAGATTTATGGAATGGTTAAAAGTGCATGAAAATGGCCAATTTACTCACTCTGAGTTCTCAAAAAGGGTTTCTTCACCCCGGGAAGTTAATTAAATACCATTTGGAGGCATTTAATGTTCGAGCAAAAACGGCTGATTTTCGACAAAAGAGATAACACCCCCCCATTACGTCATGCTTCAGAAATGTGGAAAATGGTCCGTTTTCAAATGTTTTATTTTTGAACGACAGTTCACATTTGTAGGTGGATCATCAGTGTTAGAGCTAAAATTAGCATGTTTAAAGTGATTTTCATGCTTCCAGGGGCCCTAAACACAAGATTTATGGAATGGTTAAAAGTGCATGAAAATGGCCAATTTACTCACTCTGAGTTCTCAAAAAGGGTTTCTTCACCCCGGGAAGTTAATTAAATACCATTTGGAGGCATTTAATGTTCGAGCAAAAACGGCTGATTTTCGACAAAAGAGATAACACCCCCCCATTACGTCATGCTTCAGAAATGTGGAAAATGGTCCGTTTTCAAATGTTTTATTTTTGAACGTCAGTTCACATTTGTAGGTGGATCATCAGTGTTAGAGCTAAAATTAGCATGTTTAAAGTGATTTTCATGCTTCCAGGGGCTCGGGAAGTTAAATAAATACCATTTGGAGGCATTTAATGTTCGAGCAAAAACGGCTGATTTTCGACAAAAGCGATAACACCCCCCCATTACGTCATGCTTCAGAAATGTGGAAAATGGTCCGTTTTCAAATGTTTTATTTTTGAACGTCAGTTCACATTTGTAGGTGGATCATCAGTGTTAGAGCTCAAATTAGCATGTTTAAAGTGATTTTCATGCTTCCAGGGGCTCGGGAAGTGAATTAAATACTATTTGGAGGCATTTAATGTTCAAGCAAAAACGGCTGATTTTCGACAACAGAGATAACACCCCCCCATTACGTCATGCTTCAGAAATGTGGAAAATGGTCAGTTTTCAAATGTTTTATTTTTGAACGTCAGTTCACATTTGTAGGTGGATCATCAGTGTTAGAGCTAAAATTAGCATGTTTAAAGTGATTTTCATGCTTCAGGGGCCCTAACACAAGATTTATGGAATGGTTAAAAGTGCATGAAAATGGCCAATTTACTCACTCTGAGTTCTCAAAAAGGGTTTCTTCACCCCGGGAAGTTAATTAAATACCATTTGGAGGCATTTAATGTTCGAGCAAAAACGGCTGATTTTCGACAAAAGAGATAACACCCCCCCATTACGTCATGCTTCAGAAATGTGGAAAATGGTCCGTTTTCAAATGTTTTATTTTTGAACGTCAGTTCACATTTGTAGGTGGATCATCAGTGTTAGAGCTAAAATTAGTATGTTTAAAGTGATTTTTATGCTTCCAGGGGCTTGGGAAGTTAAATAAATACCATTTGGAGGCATTTAATGTTCGAGCAAAAACGGCTGGTTTTCGACAAAAGAGATAACACCCCCCCATTACGTCATGCTTCAGAAATGTGGAAAATGGTCCGTTTTCAAATGTTTTATTTTTGAACGTCAGTTCACATTTGTAGGTGGATCATCAGTGTGAGAGCTAAAATTAGCATGTTTAAAGTGATTTTCATGCTTCCAGGGGCTCGGGAAGTGAATTAAATACTATTTGGAGGCATTTAATGTTTGAGCAAAAACGGCTGATTTTCGACAAAAGAGATAACACCCCCCCATTACGTCATGCTTCAGAAATGTGGAAAATGGTCCGTTTTCAAATGTTTTATTTTTTAAACATCAGTTCACATTTGTAGGTGGATCATCAGTGTTAGAGCTAAAATTAGCATGTTTAAAGTGATTTTCATGCTTCCAGGGGCCCTAAACACAAGATTTATGGAATGGTTAAAAGTGCATGAAAATGGCCAATTACTCACTCTGAGTTCTCAAAAAGGGTTTCTTCACCCCGGGAAGTTAATTAAATACCATTTGGAGGCATTTAATGTTCGAGCAAAAACGGCTGATTTTCGACAAAAGAGATAACACCCCCCCATTACGTCATGCTTCAGAAATGTGGAAAATGGTCCGTTTTCAAATGTTTTATTTTTGAACGTCAGTTCACATTTGTAGGTGGATCATCAGTGTTAGAGCTAAAATTAGCATGTTTAAAGTGATTTTCACGCTTCCAGGGGCCCTAAACACAAGATTTATGGACTGTTAAAAGTGCATGAAAATGGCCAATTTGCTCATTCTGAGTTCTCAAAAAGGGTTTCTTCACCCCGGGAAGTTAATTAAATACCATTTGGAGGCATTTAATGTTCGAGCAAAAACGGCTGATTTTCGACAAAAGAGATAACACCCCCCCATTACGTCATGCTTCAGAAATGTGGAAAATGGTCCGTTTTCAAATGTTTTATTTTTGAACGTCAGTTCACATTTGTAGGTGGATCATCAGTGTTAGAGCTAAAATTAGCATGTTTAAAGTGATTTTCATGCTTCCAGGGGCCCTAAACACAAGATTTATGGAATGGTTAAAAGTGCATAAAAATGGCCAATTTACTCACTCTGAGTTCTCAAAAAGGGTTTCCTCACCCCGGGAAGTTAATTAAATACCATTTGGTGGCATTTAATAATCGAGCAAAAACGGCTGCTTTTCGACAAAAGAGATAACACCCCCCATTACGTGTTGCTTCAGAAATGTGGAAAATGGTCCGTTTTCAAATGTTTTATTTTTGAACGTCAGTTCACATTTGTAGGTGGATCATCAGTGTTAGAGGTAAAATTAGCATGTTTAAAGTGATTTTCATGCTTCCAGGGGCTCGGGAAGTTAATTAAATACCATTTGGAGGCATTTAATGTTCGAGCAAAAACGGCTGGTTTTCGACAAAAGAGAT